>NW_026138196.1:1200000-1597018 GCF_025592945.1 Manacus candei
AGAGTGTCAGCAGAGGGGAGTGGCAGGATTGCCTCGGGTCCCTCAGCCTGAGGGACGGCGAAGAGCATTCCCGTGTTTTCACTCCCTGCCAAAAAGAAAAGTCTAACATGGGAAAAAATGGGGGGTTTGGAGCCCCAATCCCGCCCCTGCTCCCTGACCTCGCAGCCCTGGGGGTCAATCCCTTCCTGATCCCTGGGGACACACGGGGCTGTCCACCAGCAGAAATCCAAGCGATATTCCCGCGGAGTGTCAGCAGAGGGAGGTGACCCCTGGAGGGTGGCACTTGTCCAGCGTGGTGGCATCACCCGCAGCCCCTGCCCTCTGCGAGCCCCTCCGGCCGTGCCCTCCAGCCAGGGGGTAGTCTGGGTGGGCACGGTGTCAACCCCCGCGCTGACAACGAGCGACAGGGATTTTACGACCCCACTTAGCCTTCAAATGCGGCCGAGTGACCACATCCCGCCACATTCCCGGGGGTTTTCCCACCGCCCGGAGACTTCCCTGGCAGTCTCAGAGATCGGAGCTGAGTCAGGAGCTGCCCTTTGGGGTCTCTCCGAAACCAGCGCTTTGCAAACTCCCCCGAAGGCTCGGAGGGAGGGGGAGGGCGAGTGGTCAAACATCTCCTCGGCGGCTCCGGCAGCTGGGATAAATATTTATGAGGGCTGTCAGGGTTGTGTTTCAGGACACACGCCAAGCACTAACCACTGGAGGTTAGCAAGAAACTGCCCCCCATTGGCATATTATTGGATAAGTGTCCATTACAGGGGCTGACTCCTTCCTCCCAGGCAGCCCGGGGGCGGGGGGGGGAGGAGATGCTCTCACAGACAGGATATTGGAGCGCAGAGTGGCATCCCCGCGTTCCTCGGTGATTGCTCGTAAAAGTCACTCATCCCTTCAAACCGGCCCTCGCTCGGCAATATTTAACTGCAGGCTCCGAGGCGGGGGGAGGGGGGGAGAGGTCGTGCCCAGCTTCCTGCTGCTTCCAGGTGGTCTGTGGGGTTGGATACCCCTGGCCTAGCTCGGTCAGGATCTCCTCCACCAACCCTGAAGCCACACGTGGCGTGGTCACTGCTGGCTCGTGAGGATGTTGGAGCAACATCCCACCCTCGGGCACCTTCCCCCTCTGCAATGCTTGGTGTTTTGGGGGCTGGGAGCTTGATGGGTCCCAAACACATCCTACAGAGCAGCGCCCTGGCAGTTTAAAGACTTTTTGGGAATGTTTTCTGTGCAGTTGTACTGCTCCGAGGCTTCCTGATGTGGTTTTAGCCGAGGTCAGAAGGTGCGATGCCCCCCCCGGGGTGGGTGTGGAACCAGGGTTGTATCCGTGGGCAGAGTGGATGACATCACAGGATCACAGGATCCCAGAGTGGGTCAGGCTGGGAGAGACCACAACGGGTCATCTGGTGCCACCTCCCTGCTCCAGCAGGGCCATCCCAGAGCACAGGGCACAGGATGGTGTCCAGATGGGTCTGGAATATCCCCAGTGAGGAGAGTCCACCCCCTCTCTGGGCAACCTGTTCCAGTGGGTGCTCAACCTCACATTAAAGTTCTTCCTTATGTCCAGGCGGACCTTCCTGGGCATCAGTTCCTGCCCATTCCTCTTGTCCCATTGCTGGGCCCCCCCAAGCAGAACCTGGTCCTTTCTCTGCCCCCTCCCTGCAGGCACTGACAGACAGGGATGAGGTCCCCTCTCAGCGTCTTCTCTCGAGGCTGAACAGCCCCAGCTCCCTCAGCTTGTCCTAGAGATGTCCTCTCCTTGTCCCAGAGATGCTCCAGTCCCTTCAGCATCTTTGTAGCCTCCACTGGACCCTCCCTTGAGCTCCATGTCTCACCAGAGCTTGGTAGATGCCCCATCTGGGGATGGTGAGGGAGCACAGCTGGATGGTGGGAGCTGTTGGATGCTGCTCTGGCTCAGGGACATCAAACAACACCAGGTCCCCAGGTGAGGGGACATCTGTGGGGACAGGATGCCCTGGGACAACATCTCCCACTCCAGAGCCTGTTTTGTACCTTGTAGTGTGGGCACGGCCTGGGGCTCCTCAGGGCAATCAGAACCCATCAGGTTTGGGGGCAGGACACTGGTGTCCAACAGCTGAGCACCAGCAAGGAGGAGGAGGGAGAGGGAAGGTTTTGTTTGGTCATGGAAGGACCAAATTCCTGCAGGCAACAATTCCAGCACCCACGGCAGGGAAGCTGAGGAAATTTTGGGAAAGGAAGGAAGAGCAGCCCCCCCTGCAAGGCTGGATTGATGCCCGTGCTCCGTGGGCAAAGCCAAGCTCGGGAGAAGGGCAGGAGAGCTGGGAGAAAATGAGGTTTGAGGAGGGAAAACTTCCCCCTGTGCTCAGGAGAAGGATTCAGACTCAGAGGTGGGATGGGACCTTAGGGAGACAAGTGGAGGAAGAGACACAGCTCTACCTGTCCGACCCCAGGACAGGGAGAAGTAGGGAAGGAGAATTTCACTGGGAAAATATCCCCTGGGATCGAATCCAGGGCTGACACCAGAGCAGCACCACAACCCTTCTGCAACAGCCTGGGAGATGCAGCCTTGTCACCCTTGGTCACAGCAGGTTCAGGTGTCCTCCAAGGGTCTCATGGGGTCAAAGAGGACAAGGAGCCACATTCCCAGGAATGCTGATGAATTTTGGCCTCTGCCACAAGGAACCTGCATGGAAGTGCCTCCAAAGTCGCTGCCTGGTGGCACTGGAAGGAGACAGAGCGAGTGGGACTGTGGGCTTGAAGAGCTGCTCTGTCCCTTGTTATTTTTTGCTGTTTGATAAGATCCTGGTGATGTTTCCTGTGGATTTAAAAGTCCTTTGTGCAGTAAAAAAAGCAGCGGGTCAAATGCTCGTGTCTAAATATACACCCATAAAATTCATTGGAAACAATAACAGAAGTGATGACCCGGCACTTTTCCCCTCCCTGCCTGTCAGACTTTCCTGTGCAGCACTGAGAGGATGGATTTGAGAGGATGGTTTAATGTATGGACAGGGGAATATGGATAAATGAAGCAGAAATGGATGGAGATGGGATCGATGGGCTCCCCACACACCCCGACTCCTGTCAGTGCTCTTCAGTTCTCAGTCAGACCTAAAACATCCAGGCTGCCTAAAGCTTTCCCAAGGCTTTGGAAGGGGGGCTGAAACACTGGCACAGGTTTCCCAGAGAGGTGATGGATACCCCATCCCTGGAAACATCCAGTGTGGGGTTGGATGGGGCTCTTAGCAACCTGTTCTGGTTGAAGATCTCTCTGCTCATTGCAGGGGGGTTGGACTTTAAAAATCCCTTCCAACCAAACTGTTCCAGGATTCCAGGATTCCATCCCCATCCTGATGCTGATTTCCACTGTGGAACAACAGGATTGGTGCAGACAAAGCTCAGGAACTGTTCTCTCCTGGAACGGAGAACAATTTCTCTCTCAAAAGGATGCTACCATAAAATGCCCCTCGTTCAGACCCTAATTCTAACCCACGTCTAGAAAAAGAGGTTAAAATGTCTCTTAAGCCCTAAAATGTCTCTAAAATCCCTCTTAAAAGATGGGAGGATCTCAGCTCCTCCTGTGCCTCCACTCCCACTGCAGCAACACAAAGCCACCACCATGGAAAACCAGGGAAAGAGTATTGGATAGAGGAGGATACGCAGGGATGGGGGACAGGTAGGACAGGCAGGACTTGCACTCCTACACTAAATCTGAGATGCTGCATCTCACCAGGCCAAGCATCAGTTTTTATCTCCCAGGTTAAGCTGGACCAGGCTATGGAGGGCTAAGGCTGAGCTCTTCCTTAGGATTTGCTGGAAGCACATCCAGGAATGTGATAGGGGAAGTGATTGGAGCTCTCGCTCTCCGTGCAGAGCAGATTCCTTGGAGCGCTTTGAAATCCCCCTCACTGAGCTCCTGAGCACAACTCCATCCCAACACCTCCAGAGGGGACGGAGATGGGAAAGGGAGAGGGAGGCAAAAGGCTCTGGGAATGCTTAGGGAAAGGCCACACATCCAGAATAAACCACAGACCGACCACAGAAGGCATCGTGTGAGAATCAAAGAACGTCTGTGCCCACCCAGCCACCTCCATCACATCCCCTCTTCTTCCTCTTCGGAGCAGCAATTCCCCAACTTGACTTTGGTTCCAATCCCAGGAGGATTTTTAGCCAGCTTAGAGTATTCCCAGAGTTTTCCCGTTGCCACTCATCCAACCCCTTGTCCCAAAGTGCTTTTGGATGGAAGTGTCTGTCCCTGGAAACTCCAGCTGAGGGAGGGGGACTGTGGCTCTTTGTTGCCAAAACAGTCAATAAAGACTGTATTCCATAAAAAAAAAATTAAAAAAAACTGCCATGGAGAGGTTTTGGAGCAGAATGGTGTTAAATCCGTGTATCCATATGATTTTTCCCTTGATTGATTCCCTCGGTTCACCCTCAGTTGGGATAAGGCCACTGATTCCTGGGATCAGGGATGTCCCTTCCTCCGAGGGAAAGATGGGAAGGAGGAAGGGTTAGGCAGGGGTAGGGATGTTTCCCCTATTCCCAAAGAGGCCGGGCACCACTCCTGTGCTATTCCCAAAGCTCTTCCAAGCCTGCAGCACCAATACAGTTAAAGTGCTCTTTGGTGTCGTGTTGCTTTGGCTTCCCAGGAGCTTCCCAGGCTCCGAGGGGGGCTCTGGCACACGGCATTTCTCTCCCAACACATATTGATCCCCAGCTCCGGAAAAATTATTACACTTGACCCCAAGGCTGCCCTCACTCCACCAGCTGAGCTGGAGAGCAGGAAGAGCCGGGAAAAGCTGCGGAGGGAATTCCACAGGGGGAGGAAACGGGGTGCTGGGAGATTTGTTCGGAGGCTCTTCCCTTGGGGTGGGATGGAGGTGGGAAAATGCTCCGCTGATGGAGCCATGCGGTTGTTGAAGGATCACAGGGATTTGGGCTGAGGGTTTCAAGGCAGTTGTGGGCAAAGGCAGCGGGTTTTAGGCAGTTTAGGTGAACTTCCAGCAGGCAGGGAGCTGGATAGTGGAAGTGGATAAGGCTGTGCAGGGCCAGGAGTTGGACTCGAGGATCCTTGGGGGTCCTTCCAGCTCAGGATGTTCCCTGTTTCTAACATATTAATTCAGGATGTGAATGTGGAAGGATCAAGGATGTGGCTGGAGAAGACTCTGGATTGTAACAGTTCCTTCCCACTAAATCACTGCAGACCTGAGCAGAACTAGGGAGGTGGAGCAGGAATCACCCTGGAAATCATGGAATCGTTTAGGATGGAAAAGACCTCGAAGGTCATCGAGTCAAACCCTAAATCTCTAAGTGGCAAGGCCAGAAAAGCAACTGGACAGCCCATCCCAAGTGTCCCTTCTTGGGAAGACTCCTTGGGATCAGGAATGCTTGAATCCATTGGGTGGGAGGAGCAGAGGGAGCTGGGAGAAAACAGCAAGGAAGCACAGACCAGGATTCCCCTGTGGAGTCCATTGGAATGTTGTAGGTGGTGCTGTCTCCCTCCTGCTCCTCCAAGATCAGCCCCAGGATGATGATCCTGGTGTCCATCAAACCCTTCTGCCTCCCTTTCCCGCTCACAGAGCCCAGGTGGAGACACCTCTGGAAGGATATGGAATTGGGCTTCCTCGTGGTCAAAAGGATGGAAAACTGCCCTTGGAATTGCAATCCTGTATCCTAAATCAGTGGAAGGTCCTGATGAAAGGCTTCAGGCCAGGAACCTGTGCCAGAAGCCACCAACCAGGCCAACAAGGCATGGACCAACTTATGGACTTGCTCCTGGATTTAAACCTGTTGATGGAGATTGTTGTGCCCAAAAACAGGGATTTATCTCTGTTCTTTAGGAAGAACTGCTGGGAAAAGCGAGCAGCTTGGCTTGCAAAACGTGGAAGATTCTCAGGGAGCTGGGACTGGGAATTAATCTCCCATACTGTTGCTGGAGGGCAACATGGATGGGGCTGTTCCTAAGAAGCCATTCCCAAGGGATTTAAGGTGGCAGTTCCAAAATGGGCTGTTCCAGGCCCTCGGCTCCAGGGTCAGAGAGCAGTTTTTGAGGGGCTGGAGGTAGAAAAGCAACAGTGGGGTTGAATATTTCTCATCCCGGGGAAAATGAAGGACGAGAGGGGATGAAGGGACCTGGAAGGCTCGGCTGTACCTGTGGGTGAGGTGTTGAGTCCCCAAGTGTGTCCTCTGCTCCAAGACAGCCCTCAGAGAGGGACAAGGAGAGGGAAGAGGCCTTGGGTCTCACCATCACGGGGTGACGCCGGTTTGCCGGGAAAAGGGAACGGGAAGGGAGACTCCGGGAGACTCTTCTCTCCCTCAGCCGCCTTCTCTTGCCTGGATACCGTCCTGAAGCATGAAAAAAAACCCCACCCCTTCAAACAGAAACTAATCCTTTTGCAGGCTGCCCTGAATTAGGACCCGAAGAAAGAGCCTGGCTCAGAAGTCTGGCGCTCGCCTGGAGCTCCTGAGAAAAGAGGGAAAAAACAGAGGGATATCACCGGAGCTGAACTTATCGGTGCGCCGAGCTGGGGAGGGCTTCGCTTCCAGCACAGGAGGGTTATCAGGGGATTTGCTGCCGTTTGCAAAAACTTCTGCCTGGCTCGGGAGAGAGGAGGGGGGGGAGGGAGAGGTTTTCCAGCAGTCAGCAGAGCGCGATTTAGCATCTGCAGTCGAAAACGACCCCGGCGATTACGCTTCCTTTAGGGGGACCTGGATTTCGGATTTTCCCAGATAGAGATGCTGCTTGGGGGGGGGGTAGGGGGTGAGGGAGGGCACAAAAAGGGTTGGAGAGGGGACAGCCGATGCAAAAGGCATTATTTCAGAGGGCAAAGGCTTTGCTGGTCGCAGCTGTAATTAAATGTTGCCTCGGAGCGGTGGATTCGGGTCTGAGGTTGGGGGGTGATGGGGAAACTCATCTCCTGTGACTCTAAAAGGAGCCAGGAGTGAGTCATTTGGGGCTCAGTTTAGCCCTGATGAAACCCTTGAATGGGAGGATCTGGGTGCCCCCAAAACATGGAAAAGAGAAGGTTTTGGGGCGACCTAATTGTGGCCTTCCAGGACCTGAAGGGAGCCAACGAGAAAGAGGGAGAGAAATTATTTACAAGGCTCTGGAGTGACAGGACGAGGGGGAATGGCTTCAAACTGACACAGAGGAGGTTTAGATGGGATGTTGGGAAGAAATTCTTCCCTGTGAGGGTGGGGAGGCCCTGGAAGAGGTTTTCCAGAGAAACTGTGGCTGCCCCATCCCTGGAAGTGTCCAAGGCCATGTTGGAGGGGGCTTGGAGCAACCTGGGATAGCGGAAGGTGTCCCTTGTCGGAACAAGATGATCTTTAAGGTTGAACCAATCCACCTTTAAATGTCCCTTCCAACCCAAATTATTCTATGATTCTACAAAAACTTTAAACTTATTTCATGGAGGAGGGACCTCTTCTGGAACACAGATGTGGAATTGCAAGGGAGGAAAGCATGGGATGAGGATAAAACCCTTCTGAGCGACAAGAAAAGGTCTTTGGAGGGAAACATCAGCGTCTGAGGCGGACCCTGTTGAACAGAGACAAGTCAGGGATGGTGGAGAAAAGGAAAAAGTGAAAGAAGGAGATTTCTGCTCATTCTAAAGAGGGATTGTTCTAAAGAGCGGGACAGGACCCCAGACAAGGCAGCATTTGTGGGGTCCAGCAATGAGAGAGTTTGCAGGGAAACTTGGGCTCCTAAATCCAACATGTGGCTGCCCTGAGGGGGAAAAACTGCTCCAAGACACCCTCCAGAGCCCTCCTGGATGTGCATCCGAGCTGGACAAAACCCTCTGGGTCGTTTCCCAGAGCTGGGGAACGGAGATGTCCATCCCTTCTGACCCGCTTGGCACGTCCATCCCAGCCTGGCATTCCCCCCAGGGGCCGCCCTCCACCCCTGGGGTGGCAGGGGCTGGGCACAGGGTCTCAAATATCCCCCTCCTTGTCCCCCCCAGGCCTCCCTTCCCTCCCCTCCCCTCCCTCAGGGCACCTGCCCGGGAGGCTGCTCGGCCTCCTGGGCCCCGGGCACTGTTAGAAGACACCCTGGCTGGCACCCAGGGCTGGTCACCTGATGCGTCCCCACCTCCCACCGGGGAGACACTGAGCTCAGCCCCCCCCCACGGGCTTCCCCCAGGGGTTACCAGCGGTCCCACAGCGGGATATTTCGCTGGAAAAGCGGAGTTATCCCGCCCCTCCCGCATCATTCCCGCCATTCCTGCACCACCAGGACAACGCTGGGCATCCCTGGAAAAGTCCTGCGTGGAAAGAAATGAAGGTTTTCACGAGGCAACCGGTATTAGGGTAGGAAATTTGGTGGCCTTGGAGGCGTTTTCCAGCCTGGGTGGTTTTTAGGACTTGGGCACGGAGCCGTTTGGCCTGGCCGGGGGTTGACGTCATGGAGAGAAGATGCCCCACGTCTCACCCTCACCCAGGGGGGCCTCCCTGCTGGAAGGAGCATCTCCAAATTCCTGGAGGCGCGTTTGAGCCGGCACAGACTGTGCTGGGAGGCACAACGAGCCACGAGCTGCAGGGATCCGCTTACATCGCCCGGGGAACCTGGCACGGGGAGGCTCCAGCAGGAGGAACCTTCTCCTGGGATATGTCAGAGTCCTGGGATATGTTCGAGTCCTCCAAACCAGCCCGGCCAGAGGTCCCAGCAGCCCAGCTAAGGTTTCATTCTGGAGGGACAGGTGGGTCAGGGCTGGCAGCCTGGAAAATCCCACGCCCTGAGGGGATGGTGGAGCTTCCTGCAGGACTGAGGGGGATAAAGAGCAAGCCAGGCATCCCCTCCTGATCCTGATCCCTCTGTCTCCCTGTTTTTCACAGGCTGGTCACAGAATCCTTTGGGTTGGAAGGGAACTTCACTTCCAGGCTGAGTTTAAATCCGACCTGGGACTAGATTGGAGCGTGATCTTCTAACCCTTGAGCGATTCCAGGCTGAGCTTGAGTCCAATCACGAGCACAGAGTTTTGGGAATGATGCAGCTCCAAAGGGTCCTTTGTTGCTGGAGGCTGGGAGCGGTCACTTCGGGTTTGATCCGTCCCAGGGATAACCCGAACTCGGGGATTAGGGGGATCAGTGGCAGAGCTGGATACGGCAGTGGGAAATCCTGGGCACGATGTGGGGGTGGTTTGGGACCTGCTCTTTGAGAATGGCTTCTTCTTGTGGGGGATTATGAAAATGGGGGGTGTTTTCAGCGCTACTTGATTGTTATTTGGGAAAAAAAAAAAAAAAAAAGGGAGATTCCAGGAGGGACTCATCCCTCCCAAAGCAGATTTCTGTGCTCATCAGGATGTCTCTGCTTCCCAAGAGAAGACCAATCCCTGCTGGAGGGTCAATTCATCTCCTCTGGCCTTTGATGTTTGCAGGAGAGCAGATGAATCACACCTGAAAAGGCCATTTTTTCTCCCAAAAGACTCGGAGAGGAGCTGCTGGGACTTCCCAGAGGTTCTCCTGCTCCACAGATATCCTGGCAGAGGTGATGTGGACCCCACTCATCCCCAGCTTTGCGATGCCAGGGGCTCATTCCGACCCCACACCTGGAGCTGGGACTTGATTTGAGCAAGATCTTCAAATCCTTGAGCAATTCCAGGCTGGGTTGCAATCCAATCACCAGCACAGAGTTTTGGGAATGATGCAGCTCCTTTGCTGGAGGTGGGAGCTGCTGCTTCTGATTGGATCCCTGAGGGCATCCCAGGGATAACCTGAACTCAGGGATTAGGGACAGTGGCAGAACTCCCTAGAGCTGGAGGTGGGAATGGGAGTCCCTGAATAAATCTGAAAGCTGCCAGTTGACCTGGTCATCACTTGGAATGCACCAAGGATGTGGGATACGATCCCTTTTATGGGATTTGTGTTGTCTGGTGGGATCTAGGAGCCAAAGTAGAATTATTCATGCCATGGAGACTTGGCAAAGTATAAAATGCACTCGTTTTCCCATCTGACTGTTCGTCCACCTGTCTGTCCATTATCCTTCTGTCCATCCATCCACCCATAGAACCATCATGGAATGGTTTGGTTTGTATGAGACCTTAAAAGACAATCTCATTCCAACTCCCTGTCATGGGTAGGGACACCTCCCACTATCCCAGGTTTCTCCAAGCCCCATCCAACTTGGCCTTGGACACTTCCAAGGATGTGGAAATGGGACTTTGCAAGCTTCCTATCCCTTTCCCAAACTTTTAGACCTCCCATCCCGCTGACATGGCTGCTCCATCCCATAGCCCATCCAAAGCACATCAAGGATTCATGGACAGCCCTTGGATATCCACCCCTGGATATCCTTTGCACCCCAGGGCTGTTGTGTCAGTGCTGGAGCTCTGCCAGGAGCCACTGCCTCATTCCCAGGGCATGGGACAGCCCAAAAAATGTCCTTGGTAAACTGGCACCAGCACCAGAGGTCTCCTGGTTATTCCTTGTTCCACAGGCACTGCTCCTCTGGGAGTAGGGAGGGATCCTGATCCGGAGCCCTTGATGGTCTCCAGCTGCTGCTGGTTCAGACACTTGGAAGAGTCCAGTTGTTTATTTTTCATTATTAGTTTTTTTTGGCTCGTCCTGGAAATTCAGTCAACAGGATTCCTGAGGGATGGGAGGGGCTGCTGATTTGGGAATGGGGTGTGGGATGTTATGGAGACAACCTAGGAGAACTGGGAATGTCCAGCCTGGACAGGAGAAGACTCCAGGAAGATCTTGGAGCACCTTCCAGGGCCTAAAGGGACTCCAGGATAGCAGGAAAGGGACTTTGGACAAGGGATGGAGGGACAGGACACAGGGAATGGCTTCCAACTGCGAGAGGGTTAGATGGAATATTGGGAAGGAATTCCTGGCTGGGAGGGTGGTGAGGCCCTGGCACAGGTTGCCCAGAGGACCTGTGGCTGCCCCATCCCTGGAAGTGTTGGGTGGGGCTTGGAGCAAACTGGTCCAACCCCCCTGGAATGAACAGGAACATCTTCAGCCGGATCAGGTTGTTCCGAGCTGAACCACACTCTGCTGGAAATGGAATCCATCTGGTCTGGATCCAATGGAACGGAGCTGGTGATGGAATTCCACTGTCCAGGAACGTTCTAAATTGTCCCTACGGATGCAGCAGGTGAATCCCTGCCCTCCCTGCTGTCATTCCCATTCCCAACCAGTTCATCCCATCTCACCAAGCCCATCCCAAGCTGGACAGGCGGTGGAAGGCAAAGATGGAAGTTGGGATGTTCTCAGAGAGGCACTACGAGGTTTTTCCAGCCCAAAATTAGACCAGGGCTGTTCACCTTCCAGCTGCTGGAGCCAGGGGGAGATGCTGATCCAACATTCCCATCCATGGGAAGAAAACACGGAGGAAAGAGGAGGGAAGGGTCACACCCAGGTAAAGCCACCGGCACCTGGGGACACTCTGGGGCACCAGAGGTGTCCTGATGGCACAGCCAGACATTTCCACTTCGGGGGTCTGCAGGGAAATGATGGAAATCTTTCCAGGAGTTACCCCTAAAGGCTGCGAGGCTGAAGAAACCCAAAGAGAGGGATTTTCCTAAGAAAACAAGGGAGTGTTGGAGCAGAGGGAGGAGAGGGGAGGAGGCTCCTGGTCTGGATAGGTGACCCTGGCCAGGATTCATGGATGTGCCAGTGTGGGATTCCCAGTGATTCCTGTGTCTCTGGACAAGGATGATGTTTGCTGAGACAGGGACAGCCCAGATGTGGTTTTAAGAGATGCAGCTCCTCCTCATGTGACAGGGAACAATTCCATCGGATGAGACCTTTAAGCACCTCCAACGCTGTTCCTGTGCAAGATTCTGATTCTCTGGGATCATCTGGGATCTCCCTGGTGTTGCTGTCACAGCCAGGTAGTGAAGGAGCAGGATCCAGGCTGTAGGAGGAGGATCCATAGCAGAGGAACAAGATCCATAGGGAAGTAACAGGATGCACAGTGAAGGAGCAAGATCCAGAGTGAAGGAACAGGATCCAGAGTGAAGGAGCAGGATCCATAGGGAAGGAACAGGATGCACAGTGAAGGAGCAGGATCCATAGCAGAGGAGCAGGATCCAGAGTGAAGGAACAGGATCCATAGGGAAGGAACAGGATGCACAGTGAAGGAGCAGGATCCATATTGAAGGAGCAGAATCCATAAGGAAGGAGCAGGATCAATATTGAAGGAGTAGGATCCAGAGTGAAGGAGCAGGATCCATAGGGAAGGAAGAGGATGCACAGTGAAGGAGCAGGATCCATAAGAGAAAAGCAGGATCCAGAGTGAAGGAACAGGATCCATACGGAAGGAACGGGATGCACAGTGAAGGAGTAGGATCCAGAGTGAAGGAGCAGGATCCGTAGGGGAGGAGCAGGATTGATATTGAAGGAGCAGGATCCAGAGTGGGGGAACAGTATCCACAGTGGGGGAACAGGATCCATATTTAAGGAGTAGGATCCCCAGGGAAGGAACAGGATCCATAATGAAGGAGCGGGATCCATAGTGGAGGAGCAGGATCCATAGGGAAGAAGCAGGATTCATACTGAAGGAGCAGGATGCACAGTGGGGGAGCAAGATCCAGAGTGAAGGAGCAGGATCCAGAGTGGAGGAACAGGTTCTACAATTAAGAAACAGGATCCATATTGAAGGAACAGGATCCATATTGAAAGAACAGGATCCAGAGTGGAGGAGCAGGATCCATAGGGAAGAAGCAGGATCCATAATGAAGGAGCAAGATCCAGAGTGGAGGAGCAGGACCTGCCCCTTGGAGAGGCTGCACCTCCATCCTGGAATGGGCAAGTCACCTCCTGCCTATCCCAGGGATGTTTTCAAAGCTGCTCCTGGCTCCGGGTAACCCGAGAGGCAGTCAAGTTAAAATCACTCATCGCAGGCCGGTGCAGGGGGGAGATTAATGAACTCTGACCGTGACATGTGCTCCCAAAACTGTGAAGTGACAAACTCATCGCCCGGAGGCCCCAGCCGGGAGAATCCCGGGAATACACAAAGCCGAGGAGCCCAGCCAGCCGCGGGGTGCTTTGCATTCCTGCTTTGGGGCAGAGTTTGCTCTTCTTTTTCTCCTCTGATCGTCCATCAAAACATCCTGTTCCTTTCTGGGCAGGGCTTTTCCTCGGCGGGCGGGTTTCGGGCACTGCTTTGTCCCACAAAGTCCCTGTTTCCCCTGCCCCTGCACGATTCCTTCGGCTCCCTGATCCACGGGGGGGGGATTGTTTGGATTCCCTGAGGGAGGGAACAAGATTTTTTGCTTAAAAAAAAAATAAAAGTTGGTTGGAAAAGACCTCTGAGATCGTGGAGTCCAACCTCAGCCCCAACACCACTTTGTCGCCCAGTACCATGTCCAGGCTCTTCTACCAGAACATGGGACCACCAAAAATCCCTGCAATGCCCAGGGCACTACAAGAAATTTGACAGAAATGGGGAAATTGGACCCAAAAAGGGAAGTTGAAGCTTAATTTTGAAAGGCCCCCGCCCTGCAGAGTGAAAAGCAGCGCTTGGCAGGTTCTCTGGGGGGCAGGAGGCCACGGTGATGGGCACATCTGAATCCCAAGGAGCAGTTGCCACCTGAATTTGCCAGGATTAATCCCCCCCCCCCCCTCCGGAGAAGTCAAACCCCATTTCAAAGGGCTCAGTTGTCCCCATGGGAACACCCTCCCTCCTCGGCTCTGCCTCTGCCAGGGACCAGCTCTGGGGGTGTCCTGGAGCCACCAGGGCCACGTCACAGAGTCCTGATGCTCTTGCAGGGTCCTGACCAGTGGGAAGAGCCCCTCAGTGGGCTGGGGGTCAGGAGGGCAGGGCCTGTGGACAGGCAGAGTTCCAGGCCCGGAGCTATTTTGGGTGTCTCATTTTCTCTCCCGTGCTCCGTCGATCGGTTTTCCCTTGGCTCTTCCCCAGTGGAGTCGGTCTCTCCCTTGACAGGCTGGAGGAGCTGCTCTTCTCCCCCCTCCCAAGGTCATCCTGCCTCCAAACCACCCCTTCCACGGGTCCAGGTGTGCAGGAAGGACCCACCACTCACGCCACAGGTGCCTGGGCATCTGCAGGGGAAAAGCCACCAAATCCTTGGAAGCTGGAAGGCTCCGCTGGGCAGGAACATCTGGGGAACACCCCAGACCTCACCAGACTCGTGGGGATGTGAACCACCCTCTGCTCTCCTCACCCCTTTCCCACCAATAAATCCAAAAATGTTTAATCCAAAGTGTGAGGATTAAAATCCGAGAGGAATTGGAGCAAAGCCACCAAAATTCCTGGTGGTGTTGGGTTTTGCCCCTGGGAGCTCTGGACACAAGGTGGGCACCCACAGATCCCTCGGGATGCCACTTTGTCTTCTCCTTCTCAGAGCCATCAGGCTCCTCCTTCCATCTGCTTGTTAAAACTTCTTCCAAGGAGAGGCAGGACAAGGAGACACGTGTTGGTATCCCCACCACTCATCCCATCACTTGAGTTCAGCACATCCCATCACATCCCCCCCTGCTCATCTCATCCCCCAAAATCCAGGGCCTGGCACCGACACTTCCACCAGATGGTTCCCACAAGGGGTGTCGTGGAGTCATGGGATCATGGAATAGTTTGGGTTGGAAAGGTCCTTAAAAATCATCTCATTCCAACCTCCTGCCATGGGCAGGGACACCTTCCACTAGCCCAAGTTGCTCCAAGCCCCGTCCAACCTGGCCTTGGACACTTCCAGGGATCCAGGGGCAGCCACAGCTTCTCTGGGAAACCTGTGCCAGAGTCTCCCCACCCTGACAGGGAAGAATTCCTATCCAATATCCCATCTAACCCCGTCCTCTGTCAATTTGAAGCCGTTTCCCCTTGTCCTGGCACTCCAGGCCCTTGGAAATAGTCCTTCTCCATCTTTCTTGTCAGCTCCTTTAGGTCCTGGAAGGCCACAATTAGTTCCCCCCAAAGCCTTCTCTCCTCCAGGCTGAGCAATCCCAACTCTCCCAACCTTTCCTCCCAGTAGAGCTGCTCCATCCCTCTGCTCATGCTGGTGCCTCCTCTGGACTCTCTCCAACAGTTCCATGTCCTTCCTGTGCTGGGGATCTCCAGAGTGGAGCAGAGGAGAATCCTCACTCATCTTGTGAAATTCCCAAGGGTCGGTTCATCATGTGGGCAAAGACAAGGCCCCTGCTTTGGATGGGATGATATTCCAAGTATTAATCTGCTCCTGGCAATCCAGACAAGACTCCCTGCACCTGAAGGACCAGTGGGAGGGCTCCATGGATCCTGGGGATCCATCTGCTCCTTCAGAGCCTCCAATGAAACTCTCTGGTCCAGGAGACAAATCCAGACCAGTCCAAGGCTGGTTTGGACAGGGCTTGGAGCAACCTGGTCTGGTGGAAGGTGCCCCATGGCAGGGGTTGGAACTGGATGGTCCTGAAGGTCTTTTCCATCCCAAACCATTCCAGGATTTTAGGTATTCAAGACCTTGGGACAGAGTTGGTGTTTCCATGGGGATTTTTACCTTCTGTGGTGTCTCTGTCCGGGGAGTTTGGCTGTGCAAAGTCTCCTCCAGGTGGGATTATCCCGTTTCTGCTGGTCTTGCAAGGGGAAAACAGCTCTGGCTGCACTGTCCTAGTGGGGACAATTGGTGTCCAGATGTTTTGGGCTTGGGAGAAACCGAGTTTTAGGAAGTTACCCCATGGAAGAGCTCAGTGAGGAGGGAACATCTCATCCAGCACCACATCCCAGTGAGTCCTGATTCACACCAGGGAAGGAGTGTTTGAAGATCACTTAAGAAGTATTTTAAGATCACTTAAGAAATGTTTTAAGATCACTTAAGAGGTGTTTTAAGATCACTGAAAGAACCACAGGCAAAGGTCTCAGCAAAACCAGGTTTAATAAAAAAGCAAAAGCACGAAGAAGTTGATTGGCAAGGTTCGTTTAAACCCAACCAATCTAAAACCCAAATCAGCCCCAAAATTATCTGTGTGGAGCCCCAGGAGGGCAGAGATTGAAGAGAAAAGGGTGAGGGTGAAAAGGAATAAGGAAGAGCCTCCTGCTGAGGGACAAGGTTCAGAGCAGACCTCTTTGTTAAACTGAGCAGCCTTGGATTTGACCAATTGTTCAGGCCTAGAGGTTTGACAGCACTTAAACTTAATTGATAGCTTAAGTTAAACAATTTAAGGAAGGGATCACATAGGATTTGTAACAGTGACCCATAGGCCCAACTTGCTTACAAATCTAAAGTACTTTAAGAACAAAACCCTTCAAAACAGTGTTAAAAGGCTCCTTGTACCCCAACTTTTACCCCAAATTACTGGAGCCTGAACCTGTTCTTGGAGTCAACTCTGTGAGATCCCCACAGTTCCCAGTTCGAAGGAGGTGGAAACCTCCTCCTCTCTCTCTGAGAAAGGTTGTCTGGAATTCCAGGGCCTGTGCTGAGGAGAAAAATGAGTCCAGTTGTAGGGACTGGACAGGGAATTTCCTTTGGGCCAACATTACCCTTCATCCCTCAGCACCAGGGTGATGGGAAGGGGGAGAGGGGAGAGAGGTAGCACTGGTGGGAAATGGCAAAAAACTGTGGTTTTGTCGCTGCAAATGCTGAAGTCACTATTTTTAGGGGGTGGAATCACACTCGGGAAGGTGCAAGTTGTGGTAGGAGCAACACTGCACAAGTGGTGCAGCTCTAAGGATGCAGGAACATCTGGAGTGGAAATGTCTTTCATTAATGCATTACCCAAAAATACCCCCAGTGTACCCAAAAATACCCCCAATGTACCCAAAAACAGCCCCAGCCCTTCCTCTCATTCCCATCTGTAGGAAAAGCCCTTCCAGTGCAGTATTAATTTAATAGCACCAGATCCCTGGATCTTCCCCGGATAAATGTTCCAGCTGGATGAACCTTATTCAGGGCTCTCCATTTCCAGTCCCAAACCACTGAACTGGGAAGTTGCTCCATTCCTTTCTCCTCTGAGCTGCTCTGGGTGACATTTCCAGATTCTTCATGGAATCAGAGGAATGTTGTGAGGGAAACAACCTCTTGGACACAATTGCCAGAGGTGACAGACAGTGTTTGGGAGAGAACAGGCAAGGCCAAGTTGGCGTCTGTGGGACACTGAAACAGGGCTTGGTTCCATCAATACCTCAGGAATTACCTGCTTTTTCCTGGTTAAAATCCCACTCATCCCATTTTTTCAGAGAGTAAACATTCCAGGGGGGGTTCCAGGAGGCTGGGTGGGAACAGGAGTTTGTTCCCAATTTGCCAGGACAAAAAATGATCCTTTAAACAAACCAGGCCTCAGTTTATGAGGCTTCAAACACCCACTTGCAGGAAGAAAAACCTCAAAACCAAACCTGAACCTGGAGAAAAAAAAATAAGTAAAAAGAATTTTTAAAAAAGCCCCATATTTTTAGAATTTCCATAAAGGTTTTCAGGAGGTTTTTCAGGAGGCTGGGTAGGGATAGAGGAGTTTGTTCCCAAGACAGAAAATGATGCTTAAACAAACCAGGCTTCAGTTTATGAGGCTTCAATCACCCGTGTGTGTTCACAAGCAGAAAAACCTCAAAACCAATCCCCAAAAAAAGCCCCATAAATATTCGGGGGGGGTTTTCAGGAGGCTGAGTGGGAACAGAGGAGTTTGTTCCCAATTTGCCAGGACACAAAATGATCCTTTAAACAAATCAGTCTCAGTTTATGAGGCTTCAAACACTCGTGTGTTCTCCCTGTGTGCATTCACAGGGAGCAAAAACCTCAAAATCAACCCCAAAAAAAAGCCCCATAAACATTCCAAGGGTTTTCAGGAGGCTGGATGGGGACAGGGGAGCTTGTTCCCAATTTGCCAGGACACAAAGCGGTCCTTAAACAAACCAGCCTCAGTTTATGAGGCTTCAAACACCCGCTCGCAGGAAGAAAAACCTCAAAACCAAACCCGAACCTGGCGGGGGGGGGGGGGGGGAAACAAAAACCAAGTAAAAAGAATTAAAAAAAAAAAAAAAAGCCCCATATTTTCGAGTCAGCTGAGAAGTGACAAAGTAATTTGCTGCTGGCAGTCTATCACGGCAGTCTAATTCCCAGTGACACCATTCAGCTGCTGACTACACGAACTGTCAGAGTCAATTAGCCGGGAGCCGACGGCGCAAAGTGTTTACGGGGGCTAAAATTCACTCCGCACGCGGCGAGGAAGTGAGAGGGAAAAAAAAAAAAAACGGCTAGGAGGGAAGGGGGGAAATTCAAGTGGCTGCTTCTGCCGCCTGGAATGGCGGGGAGAATTCTCCGGGTGGGATTTGGGCCGTGGGAAGGCGAAAAGCGGCTCTTTAGTTGAGGCGGGTTGTGATTTTTTTAGTGTTGTTAATAGTTATGAGATTTATTGTAATTATACAATTATATATATATAATATATATAATATATATATATTAGACAATTATATATATAACACATACTATAGTATGTGTTATATATATTATACATTTTTATATATATATATTAATATATAACATATTTATATATAATGTATAATGTTATAATATATATAATATATTTTATATATTTATACTGTATTTTAATAATATAGTATTACAATAGTTATTTAAATTAAAAATATTAGGAGTATAAGTATATTATAATTATTATATATATATAAGCATTATTATATATAATATATATATAATATATAATATATAATATATATATAATATATATATTATACATGTTATATAATAAATATATTATAATTATAAGTAATAGAATTGTCTATTTATATATAGTTATATTGTATTTATAATAATATATTATTATATATTATTATATAGTGTATATTATATAATAATATATAATACATTCGAATTATATATTACATATTCTATAATAATATATAATCAAATAATATCTTATATATAACATATTATAATGGTATATAATATATCATTATATAGATTATATAGATTATATATAATTATATATAATCATATATAATTATATATGATTATATAATATTATTATATATTATATATTATATATTGCTATATTATTATATATAATATGATATATAATCTATTATTATATATAGTAATTACATATAATATATTATATATAATGTAATTATAATAAGATTATAATAAGATTATACTTATTATATTTGGACATTGCCTCATTGGGCATGCCCAGCCCAAAACCCCTCCCACCGTCCCACCCTCAGACCCGTCTCCCAAATTTGATGGTCCCAAACCAACCTCCCACTTCATTCCCGTCCTCCTCCTCCTCCTCACCTCTGTCTTTCTTGGCGTAGTTGTGGCTTCTTCTGAGTATTTTGCCTTGGTGGGAGCTGGAGAGGGAAGGCAGCAGGACCAGGAGAGATGGGACACGGAACACCGTGGCCGGTTGGAGGAGACAAAGGAGCTTTGGGCTTCTCCCTTCCCCGCAGAAGGGGTTTGGAGAGGCAAGGAACGGGCAGGCACAGCTCCAGGATGGTGTGGATTCACCTAAGGATGCTTAGAAGTGGAATAATCCATCTGTCCTGCCTTCGAGGCCGCGGGGAGCTGCGTGGACACCGTCCCCAGGCCACCCTCAACACCTTTCATGTACCACAAGGAGAAGAAATCTGAGCAGAGGGAGGACAGTGGGGCAATTCCCTGAAGTCAGGATCCATCCAGGGGCAGGGAGAAATAGGGAAATGGATCCCGGAGCACAGGCCTGGATGAGGAAACCATTGTGACTGTGTAGAAATGGATCTTCAGCCCACAAGCAACGAGGCTCAGAGGGGCATCAAGAAGCTTCCAACAGCAGAAGGGTGTGGAGCTGCTGGGTGAGGCCAGAGGAAACCATGAAGATGATCCAAGGGTTGGAGCTCCTCTGCTCTGGAGCCAGGCTGGGAGAGCTGGGGGTGTTCACCTGGAGAAGGGAAGGCTCCAGGGAGACCTGGAATTCCAACCCCCTGTGCAACATGGCCTTGGACACTTCCAGGGATGGGGCAGCCACAGCTTCTCTGGGAATTCCGTCTCAGTCCCTCAACACCCTCACAGGGAAGAATTCCCTCACAATATTCCATCTAACCCTGCCCTTTGGCAGTTGGAAGCCATTCCCTGTGTCCCGTCCCTCCATCCCTTGTCCCAAGTCCCTCTCCAGCTCTCCAGGAGCCCCTTTAGGTCCTGGAAGGCCTGTCCAACTTGGCCTTGGACAATTCCAGGCATGGGGCAGCCACAGCTTCTCTGGGAATTCCATTCCAGTCCCTCACCACCCTCCCAGCCAAGAATTCCTTCCCAATATCCCACCTAACCCTCTGGCAGTGGGAAGCCATTCCCTGTGTCCTGTCCCTCCATCCCTTGTCCCAAATCCCTCTCCAGCTCTCCAGGAGCCTCTTTAGGCACTGGAAGGCCTGTCCAAGCTGGCCTTGGACAATGCCAGGGATGGGGCAGCCACAGCTTCTCTGGGAATTCCCTCCTGCCTCTTCTACACTCCAGATGCTCTTGAAGGTCCCTTCCAACCCAAACCAATCCGTGGTTTTGTGATTCTCAAGTGCTTCTGCTTCACAGAAAGGGTGGTCAGGCATTGGAATGGGATACCCAGGGAGGTTTGGAGTTCCCATCCCTGGAGGTGTCCAAGGAATTCCTGGATGTGGCACTCGGTGCTCTGGGCTGGGGGACAAAGTGGGGATGGGGCACAAGTTGGACTCCATGACCTTGGAGGTCTTTTCCAACCAAAATTCCATGATTCTGTTTAAGGAACATCCCACCCAGTCCTTCCCTGTGGCCCATCTCCCTGTCTCTGTGGATATTTTCCAGGTGCTCCAGGGCTGGTTGGAGCTGAAACGCTCCAGGCCTGGTCTGGGACAAGGACATTTCTCATCCTGGCTTTGCTCTGCCCCGGGCTTTGCATCTCTGATCCACGGGGAGCAGGAGCCGCTCGTGTGGGTTCCTGAACATCTCCCACCACATCCAAGGGCACGTGGGGAACGGGGAGAAGCAGAAAGCCAAGGCCCAGTGTCAGGATTTCTCATTTCAGCCCCAGCATTTCCTCTGAGAAAGGAGGGAATTCTTGCCCAGTCAGGAATGCCCAAACTTAGGACAAGGACTTCTTGTCTCTTCCTCCCTGTCTCCCCTCACTCTGCTTTACGTCCTCTGGGGAAAAGACTATTTTCCTGAACACCAAACTGGATGATATTTCCAAAACTGGTGCTTTCAGCTGATGCTGATTTTTTTCTCTCCCTTTTTTTTTTTTTTTTACTTCCACCAGAAATCACTTCTGCCCTTCCCTCTACATTTGGATAAAATATGTCCCTCGGGGAGAGGAGGTTCTTTCATGGAGGAGTTCTTCCCACCTAAAACTTCTTAGATAAAGCCTCCAAGTTGATCCTCTCCACAGTGCTACTGGTTCCAGAAATTCAGGGAAACTTTGCGCTTCGTGTTGCTCATTTCTTTGTTTCTTTTGTGGTTTTTTTTCCTGTCTCCCCTCACTCTGCTTTAGGTCCTCTGGGGAAACACTATTTTCCTGAACACCAAACTGGCTGACAAGCCACAAGTTGGACTTGATGATCTTCTGGAGGTCTTTTCCAACCTCAATCCTTCCATGCCTCCATCCTATAGGTCTATTCCAACCAAAATGATCCCGTGATTCTGTGACTTCTGACCGGCTGGGCCCGAAATTCCAATCAATGGACCCTGTTTGAGGCTCAATAATCAAAAGGCTCCTCACTCTGCTGCGTTTTTGAGATGAAAAACAAAGTACAGAACAACACAAAAGTGTCTGTGTCATTCAACGTTCTTTTCTTCCGCATCAAAGCAAAGCAGGGGATTTTTGGAGGTTTCACAGAAAATTACGGGGAGTGGTTTTTTTCTGGTGCAGAGATTTTCCTTCCCCCTTGTAGTGGTTTGGATCTTGCTTTCCCCCAGAGATGATTATTTTTTTCTTCCCTTTTCTCCTTCTTCGCCAATGGAGAAATAAAAAAGGAGGGAGGTTGGTTTTGCTTTTTTTAAGGGGAAAAGAAATGAAAAAAAAAAGCCAAAAGACTATATCTGGCAGTAAATGTGGTCAAAAGGCACAGTTGCTTTTTCTTTTGGTATTTTGTACAGAAATTCTTCCCTTTCTGCAGCAGAACCCAAACCCAGGAGCATCTCTGGCTGCTGCTGAGATTGTCTCCAAAAGCAGGTCCTGGCTGCTGTGCTCTGGACATGAAATCATGGAATGCTTTGGGTTGGAAGGGACCTGAAAGATCATGGAATTCCAACCCCCTGCAATGGGAAGGGACACTTTCCATTAGCCCAGGTTGCTCCAACCTGGCCTTGGGCACTTCCAGGGATCCAGGGGCAGCCACAGCTTCTCTGGGCAACCTGTGCCAGGGCCTCCCCACCCTCCCAGGGAAGGATTTCTTCCCAATATCCCATTTAACCCTGCCCTCTGGCAGTTTGAAGCCATTCCCCCTCATCCTGTCACTCCAGACCTTTCTCCATCTTTCCTGGAGCTCCTTCAGGTCCTGGAAGGCCACAAATAGCTCCCCCCAAAGCCTTATCTCCTCCAGGCTGAACAATCCCAACTCTCCCAGCCTTTCCCTCCCAGCAGAGCTGCTCCATCCCTCTGCTCATGCTGGTGCCTCCTCTGGACTCTCTCCAACAGTTCCATGTCCTTCCTGTGCTGGGATCCCGGAGCTGGATGCAGGATTCCAGTTGGGATCTCACCAGAGAGGAGCAGAGGGGCAGAATCCCCTCAGCAGCCAATTCAGGCTCCTGCTGCTGTGTCACTTCGGGGAATGTGTCCCTTAGACGGTACAAATTCATTGGAATTTTGGCAAAAGTTTTCCAATTCCAGGCCACAAACCCTTCCCTCCTCCCTGGTGGTGATTAAGGAATGTCACCCTTTTATTTTGTTCTATCCACCCTGAGAAGTTCAAAGCCGGAGCCCAAATCCGTGTGAAGCTGCAGCTGAGTCATCCCGGAGCTGTGGGAACCTGTGGGAATCTGCCATCGTTGTCAGATGGGTTTTATACGACTCATCTGAAAGATCCAAATGCAAAGCTTGGCCAAGGGATCCTGGAAATGCAGGTTGTTAATGAAGGGGGTAATTAAGGAAGCAGCACTTTCATCACCGTCCCTTCAGCCTTTTAGGATCCTGCTGGATGTGACATGGTCCTGTCCAGCCAGGAGTGGGGTCAAGGTCAAGGACAGGTGACCAAAAACATTGAGTTCATAGAATTATGGAATATATTATAGAATATCCTGAGCTGGATCCCACAAGGATCATCGAGTCCATACTCCTGACCCTGCACAGGACAACCCTAAGGATCCCGTTGTCCAAACGCTCCTTGAGCTCTGGCAGCCTCGGTGCTGTGACCACTTCTCAGGGGAACTTTTTCCAGTGTCCAATCACCCTCTGGGTGAAGACCCTTTTCCTAATATCCAGCCTAAACCCACCCTGACACAGCTTAAGAGTTAGGCCAGCTTAGAGAACTGTCCATGAGAGATCCCACATCGGAGCTGTGGGTGCTTTTCCCCTACAACCCAAATCGACGCCGTTCATGCCGAATTTTTGGTGATGAGGCGGGTGAATAAACGGATGGATAAATTTTGGATGAGATCCCAAAAAAAAAGGAGGGGTCACCACAGCCCAGCTGGTGGATGGGAAGATGTCCCATTGCAGTAACTCCACCAGAAGTCAGAGACCAGCATGTTGTGATTAAGGGTCCTACAAACCCGGGCTAGATGTTGGCGTCGACCCATCTCACTCCCAGGGAAGAGTTTGGCACCTGAAGCCAGGCAAAGATCCACCCTGGACAACTCTGTGTCCTCACCTCGGCTCTGACTCTGTGCAGGAACACTCCAGCAAGTCCAGATGTTCACCAAAATCCACCTTTTGGCCCCAGGGGGTCGTGGACCGGGACACACGAAAGAGAAGATCATGGACTGTTTGCAGCTGGAACGATGGGATCGGATTCGTGTCCCAAACCCGCCCCAGTGAAGCGATTGATCCATTCCATCCATGGAAACCCTTCAAGGAGAACCAAAGGGCTCCTGGTGACCACACCTGTGTCGTGCTGCTCGGGGACAGGGTGTCCAGGTGTCCCACAGAGGCCGCTGAGTCCATGGGAGCTGATGATTCCCAAAGCAGGGATGACTTTGGATGTGCTGGAGCTTAAACCAGTCAGGCCCAGGCAACTGGGTTGAGAAGAGGATGGAGCAGCCTGGAGAAGAGAAGGTTCCAGAAAGACCTTGGAGCTCCTTCCAGGGCCTAAAGGGGCTCCAGGAGAGACTTTGAACAAAAGCCTGGAGTGCCAGGATAAGGGAGAATGGCTTCCCACTGCCAGAGGAGGTTTAGATGGGATATTGGGAATAAATTCTTCCCTGGGAGGGTGGGGAGGCCCTGATATAGAATTCCAAGAGAAGCTGTGGCTGCCCCATCCCTGGAAGTGTCCAAGGCCAAGTTGGATGGGGCTTGGAGAAGCCTGGGATAGTGGGAGGTGTTCCTGCCCACGGTAGGGGGTTGGAATGAGATTGTCTTTTAAGGTCTCATCCAAACCAAACCATTTCATGATGGTTCTATGGATGGATGGATGGACAGAAGGATAAATGGACAGACAGGTGGACGAACAGTCAGATGGAAAGATGAGCAGATTTTATACTTTGCCAAGTCTCCATGGCATGAATAATTCCACTTTGGCTCCTAGATCCCACCAGACAACCCACATCCCATAAAAGATATCATATCCCACATCCTTGGTGCATTCCAAGTGATGACCAGGTCACTTGGCAGCTTTCAAATTTATCCAGGGACTCCCATTCCCACCTCTGGCCCAAGGGAGTTCTGCCACTGTCCCTAATCCCCGAGTTCAGGTTGTCCCTGGGATGCCCTCAAGGATTCAATAGGAAGCAGCAGCTCCCACCTCCAGCAAAGGAGCTGCATCATTCCCAAAACTCTGTGCTGGTGATTAGATTGCAACCCAGCCTGGAATTGCTCAAGGATTTGAAGATCTTGCTCAAATCAAGTCCCAGCTCCAGGTGTGGGGCCGGAATGAGCCCCTGGCATCGCAAAGCTGAGGATGAGTGGGGTCCACATCACCTCTGCCAGGATATCTGTGGAGCAGAACCTCTGGGAAGTCCCAGCAGCTCCTCTCCGAGTCTTTTGGGAGAAAAATGGCCTTTTCAGGTGTGATTCATCTGCTCTCCTGCAGACATCAAAGGCCAGAGATGAATTGACCCTCCAGCAGGGACTGTTCTTCTCTTGGGAAGCAGAGACATCCTGATGAGCACAGAAATCTGCTTTGGGAGGGATGAGTCCCTCCTGGAATCTCTTTTTTTTAAATAACAATCAAGTAGCACTGAAAACACCCCCCATTTTCATAATCCCCCAGGAGAAGAAGCCATTAAATCCCAATTAAATTTCATTTCATTCCCTGCTTGCACACAACTTTTCCTTCACCCTGCGGAAAGCTCTGCTCCAGAGGAGGTCCTGCCACCTCCCTTCTCTCCCACCCAGTGTTCCCACCGGGAAGAAAAGTGTCCCAACCCCGCGGCAGAGGGATTACATCCCAAACCTATGACATGAATCGAAGCACCTACGTCCTTTCCAGCGCCTGAATTCCCACCTCCCCACATCCCAAGCTGAGAGTGCCACCAAAATCCCACCTCCTGCCCCACCGGGAGGCAGGAGATAACGCTCCCCAAAATTATTCACGGAGCAGGAGCCGGGGAAAAAAAAAAAAAAAACAAACCAACCAAAAAAAAAGGAGGTGGGAGGGAGAAAGAGAAGGAGAGGGAGAAGGAAAAAACGCACACGACAAGCTTGTCACTTGACTTCTTAAGCAAAAGCCAGCAAACCGTGCAGTCAGGCACCGAGCCGGGTTTCTCCCAATTAAATTTAACAAGTGACGCCCCTGAATCTTTCATGAGCGTTCAGAAATTTTAGCCCATCTGTCTTTTGTCGAGTCTCTCGCTCCCTTCGCCCGCTTTTTTTTTTTTCAAGCGCCGCGATCCTCCAGCCGTCAATCCTTTTGTCCCACCCCGACGGCACCCGGGGAGGGGAAAGGGAAGGGGGAGGAATTCAAACCCCCGGAGGGTGGGGGGGAAGAGGGTGAAGGTGATCACAAAACCAGGTGGGATTCGGGCAAAAAGAGGAGGCTCCGGGTCGGCGCGATGATTGCCCGACTTCCCCGGGGGAGGCATCGCTGCATCCCCCGCTCTCTCCCGCGTCATCCGTTGTCACTTTAATTATCTGTCGGCCCCGCGACGCTGCCGGCAGGTTCCCCAACCCGAGCGAGGCTTCAGAGTTGGCTCCCGGGTCTCGGAGTGTTTGTGAGCGGCGGCGGCTGCTTTCAATTAAAGCTCGCAGGGGGGAAAAAAAAAAAAACCTGAAAGGGGAGGGGAGGCTCGTGGGGGCGAGCGCTGGCACGGGGGGGAAGGGAAGGGAGGGAGGGGGATGGCACCGGCTTCGCCACAAGGCTGGGAAAAGGCCGCGGTGGGACGGTGGGAAGCCCAGGGGACCTCCCCCGCTGGCGTTCGTGATATCGGGATGTTTTTGTAGGGTTGGAGGCCCACGTGTTGTCGCTCCCGTCCCGCTGCTTCAGCCGCAGCACGAGGCTGGCAGATGCGGCTCCGAGAGCGGCTTGATGCCGGGATCAAGGGATTTTGGGGACGCGGGGAGTCCTCTCCTCACCTCACCCACCCACCTCACCCCCCCCCCCCCAACTCACACCCCACACCCCCCACACCCCCCCTCCCCCGCTTCCTGCAGAGCCATCGGAGAATCCTGGAATGGTTTGGGTTGGGAGGGGCCTTAAAGATCATTTAATTCCAGTCCAACCCCCCCTACCATGGGATACGGGAAGGGGTGAATGCAATGCCAGCCGGGGGTGGGAGCGGGATCCAAGCGGGGCGGGAGGAATGTGCCTCCAGGGCTTTGGGAACGCGGCGGGTTGTATCCACAGCTCCCTGTTGTCCCCGCGGTTGGATTCAGGTCTCCTCCAGGACACAGCCCCTCGAGCTGCTGCTCAAAGGTCCCCACGAGTGCTTTGGGCAGTGATTGCCGCCCTGGTCACACGTGGAGTGGCAGCAGCTGCCCGTCCCAGTGGAATCCGTGCCCTCTCCGTGCCCTGCGCGGGCACAAAAGGGGCAGGTCCTCGTCACCAGCAGGCAGCTTTCCAAGAGTTTTACAATTTAAATTGGATTGCACACAGTCGATTGTTCACAGCCCAAATACACCTTGGTTATTTCTGGAGCGTTGTTTTTATTCCCGGGCTGTAATGACTCCGAGGGTGAAGCTTTCACGGATGGGTTTTGTTCAGGATGTTTTTCCAGGAGCTGCTGGGCCAGAGTTGAGGGGGTGGGGGTGGTTTTTGTGCTGATTCTCCTGTGAACGTGGGTCATTTGGGCAGGTGGAAGGAGGTGTGATGAGAACAGCTTTTCCATCAGTGGAGAGATTTCTACCAGCTCCGCTGAGCTCTGGAGTTGATGAGCAATAAATTCCTTCCCAGACTGGGCAGAGCCAAACGTAGGATTACCTCCAATGTAGGGGAAAATGTGGGGAGCCCACATCCAACAATCCTGTTCCTGTTCCTCTGCACAGCTTTCCAAGCCTTCCAGCAGACCCAGCACCCACTGTGGACCCACCAGTGGCCTCCCAGTTTCTCTCCCTCCCCTCTTGCAGAGAAGTCTCATCCCAATCTCCCCCCAACTCTGCTGAACCCTCCCATCCCTGTTCTCTGCCCTCCACTTTGACCCACTCTCTGCATCCCAATCCCCCAGTGGATCCTATTTATTTTCTGTCTGGAAGTAAATACACAAATACCTCCAATATCCCACAAGGAAAGCGATATCCTTGGCTTCCAGCTCCTGGACAGCTCGGGAAAGGCGCTGCCAGCCTGGGGAGGATGAGACACAAAGTCACCTGCCGTGTTTTGGGGGGGAATTTCTAAGCCAGGACAATCCTCCTCGGACACCATTTCCCTTTGTCTGCATCCTACCCTGTTTTTCCTGCCTCTTTTCCCACCCTGGGGGCTGCCAGGACCCGAAGGCATCATCCCTTGCAGGTAGCCAAGGACCTGCAGGGACCCGGGCAGACAGGCAGGTGGGAAAAGCAGATGGAAAAAAAAAAAAAAAGGTCTCCTGTACCCGGAGGGCAGAAATCCCCCAGGAAAAGGGGGCTGATTAGGCTGCACTAACTAGAAGGCAGAGATTTCACAGAGTTTCATCCCTGGCAGGGAGACAGTTCTGGGCTCTGCTGCTGCTCCCACAGGACTCCCATGAAATCCCCACCACAGCAGCATTTCCATCCCAGCCCCCTCCAGGGGACAATCCTGCCGGCCCTCCCGGGGACGCAGCCGATGATCTGATGGGTCTTTTAGCGTTTGCCAGCTCTCAGCTTCTCCCCCTCAAAGCCTTCCGAGCCCAGGCTCTGGCTCCAAGTCCCATCCCAAGCCAGCAGCACTCGGGGCTCCTTTTCCCCAAGTGGTGGAGAAGGCAAAATCCAGCCTTTGAGTGAGGTGGGGAACCGAGAATTTTCCCCAAGCTCAGCTTGTTTCCTTCTGTCCCCAGGACTTTCTTACAACTTCCTCTGCGCTGCCTGTTGCCACCAGCACTTGCTGCTCTAAATATTCCCCAAGATTGTATGGATTCAGCCCTTTCTGGCTCAAATCCATCATTTTGGAGCCATTTGTGGGGCCCCTTTTGCTGCGCTGGGATGAGGAACCAGCTCTGGCTAAACCAGATTGAACTCTTATCCTTTGCCCCCCCAGTTTTGACTTGCTCACCTCCTCAGACCCACTCCCCTCATTCCCTCTCATTCCTGCATCATGGAAAGGCAGCTATTCCAGGTCTGGATCACTGGGATAACTCTGAAGGTTGTGATACCACAGTGAGCTGGATGCAAAGGCGGCTCAGCTCCACTCAGGATTTATTCCTCCTTTCCATGATCCATCCCTAAGGCTCCACCACTGGCCAATGCTGGAGGTGGAATCCTGGGATAAATGTGCCATGTTTTTAGGGATAACATTGCTGGAATTACAGTCTGAGGACATTTGACCTCCAAATTTCCAGGAAGAGGTGATATCTTTAAGATCAACTGAGAAATGTGGACAAGTTCCCTGGAATATCTTCCCTCCCAGTTCCTGGGAGCAGGAAAAAGACCATCAAGGCAGTCCAGGATAAGGACATGGGAACTTCAAGTCCAGTCAGCTCTTTAGCCCAAAAATGTTGCTTTCTTTCTATCCCTGATGGAAAGAAATCCATCTCCCTAACTCCACTCACAGCACATCCCCTCCAGACCTCTGGAAGTGCTTGTGGGGAGAGTCGTCAGGGAACAGGTCAAGGATAAAATGATACAGGGAGGGGGAAAAAACAGGGAATTTTCAGCCAGAAAAACACAAAGGATTTTGTTCAACCCTTTGGAGCAGCTCTGGGAGGAGTTGGAGGTCTTGGAGAGCACCCAACAAGGAGTAAAAAGCCCCTTCCCATGTGCCAGGGGGTTACTGTCATTGGCACCCCTTGGATCCACGGCAACAGTTTCCTCCCTCACATCCGGAAAAAGACTTTATCCAACAGTAATTCCTGTTTCCCTGAATCTGTCCTTCAGGACATCTCCAGGGAGCTGAACTCATGGAGGGGGTGGGCCATGAAGGTCTGGAGCACCTCCTATGGATCCAGGCTGGCAGAGCTGGGAATGGCCAGCCAGGAGAAGGGAAGGCTCCAGGGAGACCTGAGAGCCCCTTCCAGGGCCTAAAGGGATCCAGGAGAGCTGGAGAGGGATTTGGGACAAGGGATGGAGGGACAGGACACAGGGAATGGCTTCCCACTGCCAGAGGGCAGGGTTAGATGGGATATTGGGAAGAAATTCTTCCCTGTGAGGGTGGTGAGAGACTGGAATGGAATTCCCAGAGAAGCTGTGGCTGCCTCATCCCTGGAATTGTCCAAGGCCAGGTTGGATGGGGCTTGGAGCAACCTGGGCTAGTGGGAGGTGTCCCTGTCCATTAAAATCCTCTGGAAGTTGCTCACAGTGTCCAGGAAGCGTCTCAGCAGAGGTGATTCCAGGGAAATGGTTCAGGAGGTGGTGTCTCCTCTGCAGAGGGAAAACAACCTGTACCAGAGACTCCGGAGCCGCCATTTCCCTGCCTGGAGACAAACAAGGTCAATCCACGTGAAGTTAAACGTCAGGGACACGTGGGAATTCCCTGGGAGAGAGGGAGAGGAAGAGAAGACACCGGAATGGAGAAGAGCAACTTGGTGTCCCCTTGGCTAAAGAAACAAAGGAGCAAAGTCTTGGAAAGCCCTTGGAATCCATTTTCCTCCCGGCCCATTTTGGGAACCCAGCGGCGGGAGCAGAGCCCAGGGTTGAGGCTGCATGTCTATCCTGATTATTTCATAAGGAAAAAGCCAAGCAGGAGACGCTCGGAATCCTCCAGTCCAGTGGCTAAAGGAGCTGTGAAGCATTAAGAGCTTTGTCTCGATTAATTCTTTATTGTTTTCTCTCCAGCCACAGCCAAGGGGGAGCCGAGGTCATCCCGGTGCCAAGGAGACCGAAAAATCCCTGGAGCCCTCGGGATGTTCACGTGGAAGGAACATCTCCAGCAGTTTGGGCATCATTTCTCTGCTCCTCCTCCTCTCTCAGCCTCTGCTTATGTTGCCATCAGGGGCTGTTACTCCCAATATCCCATTTAAAGCTCCCTTTTTTCAGTTGGAAGCCATTCCCTGTGTGCTGTCCCTCCATCCCTTGTCCCAGGTGCCTCTCCAGCTCTCCTGGAGCCTCTTTAACCACTGGAAGTGGCTCTGGGGTCTCCTTGGAGCCTTTTCTTCTGCAGGCTGGACAACCCCAGCATTCCCAGCGTGGCTCCAGCCCTCGGAGCATCCCCATGGTCTCCTCCGAAATTCCTTCCCGTGGAAGTTTTACACTCCCTCAGGAGCCAAATGGCTCCTTTTTGAGGTGGAGACGGTTTTAATCCACGTGATGCTCCTTCCTCTGGAACTTTGGAGCAGAACCAGGCATTGAACTTGTCTGTGGTGCTACCTGTCCTTATTCCCAGACCCTTCCCACCGAGGCCCCGGCACAGTGTTCATGGCGAGTCCTGTCTGGAGAAACCCAGACAGGCGACGGATTCAACCTCCCCAGACAATTGTCCCAGTTTGTTCAGTTCTTTGCTTGGTGCAGCCTGGCCAGGTTTGGCTTTTCTATTTTCCTTTTTTTTTCGCTTTTCTGGGTTTGTTTTCCTTTCCTATTTTTTCTTTTCTATTTTTTCTTTTCTATTTTTTCTATTCTATTTTTCCTTTATTATTTTTCTTTTCTGTTTTTCTTTTTTTATTTTCCCTTTTTCCTTTTCTATTTTTTTCTTTTCTATTTTTGCTTCTCTTTTTCCTTTTCTATTTTTTCTTTTTTTTTTATTTTTCCTTTACTTCTTTCCTATTTTTTCTTTTCTATTTTTTCTTTTGTACTTTTTCAATTCTATCTTTTCTTTCGTGTTTTTTCCTTTGTATTTTTTCTTTTCTTTTTTCCTTTCTATTTTTTCTATTCTATTTTTTCTATGTTTTCAATTTTTATCTATTTCTTTTCTTTTCAGTTTTTTCTATTTTTTCCTTTTCTATTTTTTCTTTTCTATTTTTCTTTTCTAGTTTTCCTATTTTTCTTTTCTATTTTTTCTATTCTATTTTTCTTCTTTTCTGTTTTTTCTATTTTTTCTTTTCGTTTTTCTATTCTATTTTTTCTTTTCTATTTTTCTTTTCTATTTTTTCTATTTTTTTCTATTTCTTTTCTTTTCAGTTTTTTCTATTTTATTTTTTCCTTTTTTATTTTTTTCTATTTTTCCTTTTTATTTTTTCTATTCTATTTTTTCTTTTCTATTTTTTCTATTCTATTTTTTCTATTTTTCCTTTTCTATTTTTCTGTTCTATTTTTTCTTTTCTCTTTTTTTTCTTTCCTATTTTTTCCTTTTTTTTCCCTTTTTTTCCTTTGTTTTTTTTTCCTTAAATATTTTCACGGATATTCAAATTTTTCTCTTTTTTTTCCCAAGTGAATTTAGCACGAGTGACAACCCAGATGGCTCTTTAGCCCCACACCCACGAGGACTCCTCACACAGAAGTCTCTAAAAAGTGGCCACTTTCACAACATTAGCAAATATTCCAGCCACAATTATCCCCCCACCTCTGTTTTCCTCACAATCCAGGCCAGAAAAGCCTAAAAATCGGATATTTTAGCTAAAGAGACCTTGGGATTAATCTCTCATCACTTTATTTGTTCGTCACATCAGCAATTCTGCCTCGTCCTACACTTTTATGGAGTTTTTTTTCTGAATTTCCTGGAAGCTCTGGTGGTTATCCAGGGATTGTGCAGAAGGAAAACACGACATCAAGGAGCCCAGGTTTGTGTTCCCACAGCTCAGGTTGCTTTTAGTCAACACCTATTTTACTCAAACACCCAATTTGCCATCAAAACATTAAAAAAAAAAACCCCACCATAAAAATGTGTTTAAACAGCAACTTTCCCGATGCTGCTCTCAGGAGCTGATCCACTTTCTCGCATCCTCCGATGAATTTTCGGGAGGAGATCAAAAACAAGGTTGAGATTGAGCCCTCCCGATTGCCTGAGGTGCCAAAAAAAAAGTCGGGAGAGGAACTCCCACGCTCCCAAATACTGGAGGAACAACCAGACTGTCTTTGCACTTGATGGATTTTTTTTCCTGCACCTTCGTATCCTCGTGGATTTGTTTCTCCTTCGGCAGCTCCACGCTTTGGGAAGTGAGGGAATAGCTCTGGGAGATGTGAGGAATGTGGGAAGAGGGCAGCTTGGTTGGGACACGTGGTGGCCACCAGCTCGTTGTTGGCCATTCCCAGGTGAATCATGGAATCATGGAATCATGGAATCATTTCGGTTGGAAAAGCCCTCTAAGATCAAGTCCAACACCGCCAAGGCCACCACTGTCCGTGTCCCCAGGTGCCACATCCACAGGGATGTTAAATCCCTCCAGGAACGGGAATTCTGCCACTTCCCTGGGCAGCTGTGCCAGGGCTGGACAGCCCTTTCCAGGAGGAATTTTCCCAATATCCAGCTTAAACCTCTCATGGCACAGCTTGAGGCCGTTTCCTCTCCTCCTGTCCCTTGTCTCCTGGGAGCAGAGCCCGATCCCACCCGGCTCCCCCCTCCTATCAGAGTGTTTTAGGGAGTGAGAAGGTCCCTTCTGATCCTCCTTTTCTCCAGGTTGAGCCCCCCCAGCTCCCTCAGCTGCTTCTGCTGCTCCAGATCCCAAATCCCACCTGCTGTCCCTCCAGGTCTAATCCCGCTATCCCAAAACACCTCCTTGCCCGAGGTGCTGCCCAACTGCTCACGCTCCCAGCCCATCCCTGGAAAGATTCCTGCCCCAAATCCTGCTCTAACAGCCCTCAAAGTGTTGGTGCCCCCCAGTCTGTTCCCAAAATCCCTGGAGGATCTGTTGCTTACACCACCACTGTGATTCCAGAGGCAAATCCCGCCTTGTTGCCGTGAAAACCCCAATTAAAGCTTTTCCCAAATCCCCAAAATATCCCATTGTCCTGTGCTGCCCACAAACCTACTCAGAAATCCTCCAGTGTCCCATCCCACCCCCATTCCACACACACCTGTCATCCCAGATCCCTAAAGGAGCGATAATTCCTCCGGCCATTTCCCAGCATCCCAAATCTGACAACTCAGAGGCCACAAAGCCCTTTTTTTTCAACCCAAAATCCCCCCAACCCCATCTTTTTTCTGGCCCTTCTGCAGAGGGATTTCAGGCTCGCTGGGGATTTTTCCTTATGGAAAAATCCTTCGGGGGCAAATGGGATGTGTGGCTTGGGAAGGGTTAAGAGCCTGGAAGCTGGAAGGTGGCACAGCAGGAGAGCAGTGACCCGCTAACAGCCCTCTTGGCATCCCAAAAGATTCCCGGGCTCGGGTTTCTGGTGTATCCCGGGGGAACGGGGAGTGGGGGGGAGGGACTGGGGAGAAAAGAGAAGGTTTGGGGAGAAAACTTCCAGGGAGGGATTGGGGAGAAAACGGAACGACTGGGGGGAAAAGTGCCAGGGAGAGATTGGGGAGAAAAGGGAGGGATGGGGGAGAAAGCTGCCAGGGAGGGACTGGGGAGAAAAGGAAGAGATTGGGGAAAAGTGTCGGGAAAGAATTGGGGGGGGAAAAGGAGGAATTGGGGATAAAAGTTCCAGGGAGGGATTGGGGATAAAAATTCCAGGGAGGGATTGGGGAGAAAAGGGAGGGATTGGGGGGAAAAGTACCGGGAAGAAATTGGGGGGAAAAAAGGAGGGATTGGGGATAAAACTTCCAGGGAGGGACTGGGGAGAAAAGGGATTGGGAAGAAAAATATCAGGAAGGGATTAGGGAGAAAAAGGAAGGGATTGGGAAGAAAAATTCCAGGGAGGGATTGGGGAGAAAAGGAAGGGATTGGGAAGGAAAATGCCAGGAAAGGATTAGGGAGAAAAAGGACTGGGGGGAAAAGTGCCGGGAGGGAATTGAGGGGAAAAAAGGAGGGACTGGGGATAAAACTTCCAGGGAGGGATTGGGGAGAAAAGGGATGGACTGGGGGCAAAAGTGCCAGGGAGGTATTGAGGAGAAAAGGAAGGAATTGGGGGGGAAAGTGCAGGGAAAGGACTGGAGAGAAAAGGGAGGGATTGAGGAGAAAACTTTCAGGGAGGGATTGGGAATAAAACTGTCAGGGGGGGATTGGGGAGAAAAGGGAGGGATTTGGGATAAAAGGAAGGGATTGGGGAGAAAACATCCAGGAAGGGATTGAGGAGAAAAGGGAGGGATTGGAGATAAAACTGTCAGGGAGGGACTGGGGAGAAAAGTGCCGACATGGAGAAAACCTGAAAAATAACAGCAACAAAAAGGACCAAAAAACCCAAAAGCAACAATCAAAGGGAATAAATCAGAGCTGATTCCACAGGAGGCACAAAGCGATCCAAGAACCAGAGCCCATCCCCTCCTTGCACCTCTTCTGCTTCCAACCCCTCTGGAGAGCCCGTGTCCCTGGGGAAGGGAGCACGGAGTGAAAATTCCTCAGCGGCTGCCGCTGGATGGACCCGAGCCTATGGAATGGCGGTTTCCCAGCTCCCACATCCCGTTTTCCCCATCTGCCCCTAACCACTAACGACGTTGGGATGCGAGGGAAAGGAGGTCGGAGATCCAGGGGGTGGAAAACGGGGCTGAAAGCCCGGGCACGTGGCACCAAAAATCCCGGGATGGGCCATGTCCCAGATCCATCTCACATGCTCATCCCGGGGAAACTGAGGCACTGGGATAATTTATCCTCCAAGAACGGGGTTAGAGGGTCTTACTGGGAGAAGATTTGTCTCCTGCACTTCCAACCGCTCCCACCAAGGCTAAACTCTGCCTTGGTGTGGGAGCATTTCCTTAGAACAGTTCATTATCCTAATTATCCACATGGCCTCATCCAGCTTCCAGGTGACGCCTGTGGGGCAGGAGAGCATGGCCAACCCCACCCTTGGAGGTGAGACCCTCATCCTAACAGGTCTCCCATATCCCAAAACACCTTATTCCCCTCTCCAGGCATCGTGGGGAGGTTTTGGGACCCCGATGCTGCTGTTTGGTCCAGCACCAAGTGGAAACAACATCCAAAGGTGCTCCAAGAGAAGCAAGGAGAAGGGATAGGGATGAAGGTGCTCCATGGGAAGGGCTGCCAGGACACCTCCCTCCAGGACTGAGGAATTAGCAGCACCTCCCTCGTGCTCCAGCTTGCCCTAAAATGGGACACATCTGTCCCCGTGGCCCCAAAATCTCCCGGGAACAGGGTGAGGATCCCAACTGGGAATCACCAGAGCCGATTTCCTGGTGCGCCGGCACAGCTCTGAGTTTAGGGAAGCTGCCAAAGTCCGGGAGGAGCTAAAAAAAAATCCTGATTAATCTCGTCCTGCCGTGGATCCCGAGCTGCAGATGTGCAGCTGCTGACTCGGCAGCTCCTCCTGAGGAGACCTGGAGCCGGGAAAACCGAAGGATCCACATGTGGGGGATGACCCGGCCCCCGGGGCGAGGCTGGGATGCTGCCCTGCCATCCCATAAAATCCCAGGAGGCAAGGAGTCGCTCCATGCTCTTAATATCTGGTGGCACTTGCCGCTTTGGAAACAGCATTCCCGTGGAGAGGGCTGGGAAAAGCTGCCCGCAGGCTCAGGCAGGTGGGAATGAGCTGAATCAGCTCCTGAGTCGGACGCTCCCAGTCCTGAAAATGCTTTGGTTCCAAGTATTTTTGATTTGGTTTATTAATTTTATTATTTTATTAATTTTATTAATTTATTAATTTTAATTTTTATTAATTTTATTTTGCTTATTTTACTGATTTGAATGAATTCTTTCATTATTTTAATTTTTACTCGGTAAAATTTAATTTTTACTCCTGGGACACATCCACAACCGCAGGATAATATGGACTCATGTTATCCGTCCCTAATTAAACTGGAGAGGCTCCTTCCCGGGCTGACCTGACCCATTGGAATTTAATCAGCAGGTGACCAATACCGGAGCAAAAAAAGCAGGGAAAAGACGTTGCCCTCCCTGATTAGACGGGAAGGTGAAGTCTCCTGGAAAACAGGAATCGACTGCCCTGTGCCGGCCCAGCACCTCATCGATCCCTGTGGGCACATCTGGGAATGTTAATGAGCTCCCCCGGAGGCAAAAGGGAAATAATTTGTGTAAGAAATGAGGGAATAATTGCAGAAGGAAATTGTTGGTGTAAAGAAAACAATTTCTGGGAAGAGCCGATTCAACACTGGGCTCGGGAATTTCATTCCCAGGGTGGTCGAGGAATGTGGTGGTCCTTGGGCATGGAGTTGTGTCTCAGGTGGACGTGGGGGGGATTTGGGAAGGCTGCTGGTGCTGTTCACATGGGCAGGGAATGGGGCACAACTTTCTCTGAAAGGGAAGTGCAGAGTCCCCATTTGGGGACAAACCTTCACCTGAAGGCTCCATCCTTCTTATCCAACCACCTCCATCCCATTGCCCATCCTTCTTATCCAACCACCTCCATCCCATTGCCCATCCTTCTTATCCAACCATCTCTATCCCATTTCCCATCCTTCCCATTCAACCACCTCCACCCCATTGCCCATCCTTCCCATCCGACCACCTCCATCATGTTTCCCATCCTTCCCACCAACCACCTCCATCCTGTTTCCCATCCATCCCATCCAACCATCTCCATCCCATTTCCCATCCTTCCCACCCAGCCACCTCCATCCCACTTCCCATCCTTCTTATCCAACCACCTCCATCCCATTTTCCATCCTTCTTATCCAACCACCTCCATTCCACTTCCCATCCCTCCCATCCAACCATCCCATTTCCCATCCTTCCCATCCAACCATCCCATTTCCCATCCTTCCCACCCAACCACCTCCATCCTGTTTCCCATCCGTCCCATCCAACCATCTCCATCCCACTTCCCATCCGACCACCTCCATCCCATTTCCCATCCTTCCCACCCAGCCACCTCCATCCCATTTCTCATCCTTCCCATCCAACCACCTCCATCCCATTTCCCATCCCTCTCACCCAACCATCCCATTGTTCATCCCTCCCACCCAACCACCTCCATCCTGTTTCTCGTCCTTCCCACCCAACCACCTCCAGCCCACTTCCCATCCTTCCCTCCCACCACCATACCCACGCCTGGTGCTTCCCACAGCCGTGTCCTCACTCCAGGACCCCAAACTTTCCCCTTCCAATCCCACCACCCCCCTTTTCCAGAGCCTGGGACAGGAGTTCCAGGGGGACGCCGCACCAGACGGGTCCAGCTGCTGCCAAACCAGGCTCATACATCTTTAACCACCCCCAAAGGAAGCCAGGGCTGGGTTTCCACGGCCTCTCCAGGACCTCCACACCTGCCTGCCATCAATATTTCATCCCTGACCTCGTGGCTTTGGCTCGGCTCTCGTTGCACTTCTCTTCCCGTCCGGTGCTCCCTCATCCTGCACTAACGGTCCATCCCGGGAGACCCTCCGGCACCCCCGCGCTGGCTCCTGAAATATTTACAGGCCAGGAACCTCTGGCCAGGGAGGCAACTTTGTGATGGTCCCTGCACATGGAGGGGTGGAGGATCCTTCCCTCCTCTCCTTCCCCAGCCTGTCCCGGAACAGGGAATGTGAAGAGCCCAGCAGGAAGATTTTTGGGAATAAGTTTTGGGGATAAGTTTTGGCTGAGCTCCGAACTGCAGTTAAAAATGAGCTCCTGAGTGTCTTCACTCCGCCCTCGCAGGGACACGGGAGGAGGGGAGGGGAGAAACGAGCAGCAGGACATTTATTTTAGGGACTAAGGATAATCACAGAGGGAAAACTGCTTTTATTTGGGTTTATTCCCTCTTTTTTCCCCATGAAATGCTGTCCCAGGAAGGCTTTGCTGTTGAGGCAGATCCTCTGCCATCTCCACACTCTCCAGGGATGGAGAACCTCAGTCGGGTCACCTGGGAACTTTTTCCTCTCTGGGGTCATGGATTATGCCTCCTCTCCCGAATTCCACTGGTTTTGGTGTTCTCCAGAGGTGCTGAACTTTGCCAGGAATCATCCCCTCCCCACACACCAGCTGAGCCCATCCTGCTCCTCCCCTCCCACTGTCCCACCAGGATTTCTTTCAGGAACCCCATCCAGGGTCAGCAAAACAGCCAAACTCTCCCCATCCCTTTCCCAGAGCGATCGGAGCGGGTAAATCCCAACTCCACAGTTTCCCACCCCTCCAGAGCAGCCGGAGCTCAGCGACCCACCCCGGGTGATACATCCCTTCCTTAAATCTTAATCAGCAGCCGATGAATATTTAACGAGGACAAACAGGGCAGGTAGATGGGCCCATCCTTTATTCATGAGCAGCGGGGAAGGGGAGGCCCTGGGCAGAGAGATCCAGGCTCAGTCGGGTCATGGACATCTCCTGGATGAGCCAAGACCTCTTTTCCCGTGGCCTCAGGGCGTGAGGCAGCAGGAAAACCCCAGGGAAGCAAAGTGGGGCAAGATGATCCCACCAGCAAGAAATCCAACCAAACCCCCACCTTTTGGGTCGAGCTGAGCCTAAAACCAGCCGGAACATTCATGGGGATCGTCTTGGGGTGATTTTTGGGAATGTTGGTCAGGACCTTGCCCGCTCCACTGTGTCTGTGTCCACAGGAGGGATCCCGTGGGTTTAGCCACTTTTTGGGAAGACCAAGCCAAGCCTGCACTGGATTGAGCTACGATGGACTCACATTGACCAGAACCTTCCAAAAAATGCCTCCTCTGCATCCCGGCTAGGAACAATCCCTAAATCCCACATCCAAACCGTTCCCAAACCCCTTTGGCATCCAAATCCCAGGCTTCTCCTACCTGGCTCCATCCACACATAACAGACCCGAGTCCCACCCTAATTAACAGGTTTAATTAAACACAACCCGGCCACAAAGCCTGGCCTGGCGTTTAAGTGGCACCCGAGAAGCCGCTAACGAGAAAGTCGTTAATTATCCACCTTATTAGACGCCCGCCTTATTAACATAACCCCGCCAGAACGAACCTGATCCGAACCGTCCCCCAAATATTAATCGCCAAAAAAACTTCCCTGTCGCTCCGAAGGTCTTTAATAAGGCGCTAATTAGGGACGAGTTAATGACGTGGCAATTAATTAACGCGAGAAGGGCGGCGGTAAAAGCCAAGGAAGTGTTCTCCCAACGATCGATGGGTGTTTAATTAACGGGCGGGGAATTAATCGGAATGAACACCTTGTTGGAAGGGTTGCGACGAGGGATCCCGGGATGGAAAGGGTCTCCTGTGCTCCATGATCCAAGGGATGTGGAATCATGGTGCCACGGAATAGTTTGGGTTGGAAGGGAGCATAAAGATGGAAGGGAAGACCTGCTGGTTTCAGGCCAATTTGGGGGGATGGAGGGGTTTTTTGGGAGTTTTCACTTTGGCCATGGAGTGTGTGGACCAAAAAGAAGGGCCTGGGTATGGAATCACGGAATCATGGAATGCTTTGGGTTGGAAGGGATCATAAAGAAGGAAGGGAAGACCTGCTGGTTTCAGGCCAGTTTGGGGGGATTTGGAAGGTTTCACTTTGGCCATGGAGTGTGTGGATCAAAAAGAAGGGCCTGGGTCTGGAATCATGGAGTCATGGAATGGTTTGGGTTGCAAAAGACCTTGAAGATGATCCAGTTCCAACCCCCTGCCACAGGCACCTTCCACTGTCCCGATGGATAGTGGCAACTGGAGGATCTTTATATTCCCTCCCAACCCAACCTTTTCCATGATTCCACACCCAGGTCCTTCTTTTTGATCCACACACTCCGTGGTCGAAGTGAAAACTCCAAACCAACCTCCATTTCCCCAAATTGTCCTGAAATCAGCAGGTCTTTCCTTCCCTCCGGCCGCTGGAAGGGATTTTCCTCTCCCTCCCTTTGGATTGCACCTGCATCGGGATGGGCTTCCCACCTCGCAGCTGGAAGTGGCCCTGACCTCGTGGTGAGGAAGATGATGGTCCTGCACCTTCATCTCCATGGATTTTGACTCCTCCAACTATCAGCCAGCTATCAGGTAGGATGAATCCCATGGGAGCAGGGAATGGGCCGGTCCCTTGGCACACACCTCCCAGGAGAGGGTACGAGCACCAGGCTCCCTTCACATTCCGATCCTCTGTCCCTTCCCTTCCCTTCCCTTCCCAAACCTTCCCAAACCTTCCCAAACCTTCCCTTCCCAAACCTTCCCTTCCCAAACCTTCCCAAACCTTCCCTTCCCAAACCTTCCCAAACCTTCCCAAACCTTCCCTTCCCAAACTTTCCCTTCCCAAACCTTCCCTTCCCAAACCTTCCCAAACCTTCCCTTCCCTTTATGTAAATGGAAAATAACAATTAGTTTCTTTTTCCCTGGAAAATTCCAGCTCCAGCTCCCAGGGATCCCCCAGTTGCCAGGGCTGCTCCGGGAGCGCTCCAGCCTCGCCCTCTTCCATGAATAAATAACCTGCTGTGGGAAGAGGAAGCTTTTCCTTCCCCCTCTGCTCTCCCTCCGCTCCCATCCATGGAAAGGGAGGATTGGAGAGGGGAGGGAAAACCCGAGGAACCTTTGGATTTTACTGGGGGGGGATTAAACACGGAGCCGGTGATTTCCTTGGGATGAGGAGTTGTGGAGATGATGGAACAAAGGATGCCCAGGGATTGGGAATGGTGACTCCAAGGAGAGCTGAGCTGTCCAGAAAACTGGGATAACAAAGGACTGATGGGATCTGATCAGTCCCGGGCCTGAGGACTGACTGTCCTGGCATCATTCCCACTTGGCACTGCAGCCGGTTTCCCTGGATCCCGTATCCCAGCTCCTGTATTCCATATCCTTCCTCCTTCATCCCATATCCCATCTCCTGCATCCCATATCCCACCGCCTACTGTATCCCATGTCCTGCATCCCATATCCCACCTCCTACTGTATCCCATGTCCTGCATCCCATATCCCACCTCCTGCATCCCATATCCCACTTCCTGCATCCTATATCCCATGTCCTGCATCCCATATCCCACCTCCTGCATCCCAAATCCCACTTCCTGCATCCCATATCCCACTTCCTGCATCCCATATCTGCCTCTTGCATCCCATATCCCACCTCCTTATAATGTATCCCTCCTCCTGTATCCCATATCCCACCTCCTGCATCCCATATCCCGTACCCTGAATCCCACATCCAATGCCCTGTATCCCTTCATCCCACATCCCGCATCCCATACCCTGCATCCCACCTGCTCCATCCCACCTCCTGTATTCCATATCCTGAATCCCACTACCTGCATCCCACATCCAATGCCCTGTATCCCTGAATTCCACATCCCACAACCTGCACCCTGTGTCCTGCATTCCATACCCTGCATCCCACCTGCTCCATCCCACCTCCTGCATCCCAGATCCTGTATCCTGAACCCCACTACCTGCATCCCACATCCAGTGTCCTGTATCCTTGCATCTCACATTCCACATCCTGCATCCCACCTGCTCCATCCCATCTCCTGCATCCTGTATCTCACCTCCTGCATCCCAGATCCCATATCCTGAATCCCACTACCTGCATCCCACATCCAGTGTCCTGTATCCTTGCATCTCACGTTCCACATCCTGCATCCCACCTGCTCCATCCCATCTCCTGCATCCTGTATCTCACCTCCTGCATCCCAGATCCCATATCCTGAATCCCACTACCTGCATCCCACATCCAGTGTCCTGTATCCTTGCATCTCACATTCCACATCCTGCATCCCACCTGCTCCATCCCACTTCCTGCATTCCAGATCCCACATCCTGCATCCCATATTCTGTATCCTGAATGCCACTGCCTGCATCCCACAGTCAATGTCCTGTATCCTTGCACCTCACATCCCACATCCCGAATCCCATATCCCGCATCCCATATCCTGCATTCCATACCCTGCATCCCACCTCTTCCATCCCATATTCTGCATCCTGTATCCCACCTCCTGCATCCCAGATCCCATCTCCTGAATCCCACCGCCTGCATCCCACATCCAATGCCCTGTATCCCTGTATCTCACATCCCACATCCTGAATCCCTTATCCTGCATCCCATATCCTGCATTCCACATCCTGCATCCAACCTGCTCCATCCAGCCTCCTGCATCCCAGATCCCATATCCTGAATCCCACTACCTGCATCCCACATTCAGTGTCCTGCATCCCGGCACCTGACATTCCATCTCCTGTATCCCATATCCTGCATCCCACCTGCTCCATCCCACCTCCTGTATTCCATATCCTGAATCCCACTACCTGCATCCCACATCCAATGCCCTGTATCCCTGAATTTCACATCCCACAACCTGCACCCTGTGTCCTGCATTCTATACCCTGCATCCCACCTGCTCCATCCCACCTCCTGCATCCCAGATCCTGTATCCTGAATCCCACTACCTGCATCCCACATCCAATGTCCTGTATCCCTGCCTCCCACATCCTGCATTCCACATCCTGCATCCCACCTGCTCCATCCCATCTCCTGCATCCTGTATCTCACCTCCTGCATCCCAGATCCCATATCCTGAATCCCACTACCTGCATCCCACATCCAGTGTCCTGTATCCTCGCATCTCACATTCCACATCCTGCATCCCACCTGCTCCATCCCACTTCCTGCATTCCAGATCCCACATCCTGCATCCCATATTCTGTATCCTGAATGCCACTGCCTGCATCCCACAGTCAATGTCCTGTATCCTTGCATCTCACATCCCACATCCTGCATCCCATATCCCGCATCCCATATCCTGCATCCCATATCCTGCATTCCATACCCTGCATCCCACCTCTTCCATCCCATATTCTGCATCCTGTATCCCACCTCCTGCATCCCAGATCCCATATCCTGAATCCCACCGCCTGCATCCCACATCCAATGTCCTCTATCCTTGCATCTCACATCCCACATCCTGAATCCCTTATCCTGCATCCCATATCCTGCATTCCACATCCTGCATCCAACCTGCTCCATCCAACCTCCTGCATCCCAGATCCCATATCCTGAATCCCACTACCTGCATCTCACGTTTAGTGTCCTGTATCCCGGAACCTGACATTCCGTCTCCTGCATTCCATACCCTGCATCCCACCTGCTCCATCCCACCTCCTGTATTCCATATCCTGAATCCCACTACCTGCATCCCACATCCAATGCCCTGTATCCCTGAATCCCACATCCCACAACCTGCATCCCGTGTCCTGCATTCCATACCCTGCATCCCACCTGCTCCATCCCATCTCCTGCATCCCATATCCCACCTCCTGCATCCCATATCCCATACCCTGTATCCCACATCCCATACCCTGCATCCCACATCCAATGTCCTGTATCCCTGCATCCCATATCCTGCATCCCACCTCTTCCATCCCATATTCTGCATCCTGTATCCCACCTCCTGCGTCCCGGATCCCATATCCTGAATCCCACTACCTGCATCCCACATCCAATGTCCTGTATCCCTGTATCTCACATCCCACATCCTGAATCCCATGTCCCGCATCCCATATCCTGCATTCCATACCCTGCATCCCACCTCTTCCATCCCACCTCCTGCATCCCAGATCCCATATCCTGAATCCCACTACCTGCATCCCACATCCAGTATCCTGTATCCCTGCATCCCACCTCCTGCATCCCAAACCCGTTCCCTGCATCCCACTTCCCGCAGCAGTATTCATGGCCTGCTCCCAAACCCACCCAAGCCCAAGGAATTTGGGATCCAACCCCAGCCATGATCCTGTTCCTGCCATGCAGGGGTGTGGGGAGGTTCCCACATCCTGTTTTTTGGGAATGGCCTCACCTCCCACCATTTCGGGATGCACTGGCAGAGTGCTGGAATAAATTCCATGAATTCCAGCCTTAGGGATGAGGCAGGGAAGTGCCAAAGCCTCCATCCCAGGGCAGAGCTGAGTTTCCCCGAGGTCACAAATGTATTTATAATATATTTATATTTCTATCTGAAGGGCAGAGAAGTGTTTGGCTTCCTTGGAAAGCAGGGAACATGGAAAAATCAAGGATTACAAAGATCAGCTCCAGTCAAAAAATCCCAGCTCCAAACCAAGCCCGGGCCAGGATTCTCTTTTTTTGGGGATTCGTTTTGCTGGGATTTTTATTGATTCCTGCTTTTTGAGTGAGCAGCACCCCAAATCCCTCCGTTCCCAGCAGCCCACTGGGATTTAACAGCCCAGGGGATGGAATTCCAATGTTATGGAGATGTCGGGATTTGGGACACAGAGCAGCAGTTTGGGAACAAACCTGGAAGTGGGATCATCCATAACTGAGGAGGAAGGAGCGAGGGACACTTTGGAGATGCTGCTTCCATCTGCTCCTCGTGGTTTTCCTCATGGTTTTCCTCCTGTTTGCAGTGATCCGGAGAAATTCCTGCTTGGAAGTGGCATGGAGCGCCCGGCCCTGGATCACGGGGAGGGGGGGCTTTTCCAGGGGTTATAATGAATCCCAAGCATCCATGTGAGCTTGGATAAAGTGTTCCAAGGTGCTGAAGTGTCTGGGGGTGAGCATTCCCCAAAACTCACCCCTTTTCCCAGTGGAAAACCCAGCAGCAGGGATGGCTGGAGGAATTCCAGCTGTTTCCCAGCCCGGCAGTGCCTTGGGGAAGGCAAGGAAATCTTGGAATTGGGTTTAAAAAGCTCTGCACATGTGGAGGAGACCCCCAGGGATTGTCCCCACAGCCCCATCCCAAGTGTCAGGCACCCCTTGGAGCACCCCATGGGGTTGGGATGCTCTTTTCCCCCTTGGAAAAGGCTGGAGTTGGGATGCAGGAGACGCCCGGGATGAGCGGAGGGGCTGCAGATCCTCACAGGAGGAGGAGTGTGGGGACCTCCTGCAGATCCCCAAAAAAAAGGCAGCAAGGAGATGGGAAAGGGGGCTCCACTCTTCCTCAGGGAATCAGGAAAAATGCGGGAAAAACCTTAAAAAAGGAGGTCGGAGTGACCCAAAAATGCCACACGTCCTCCTGCGCCACCGGAATATCCGCAGCCCTGCGGCACTGGGGACACACCAGCCCATCCCAGAACATCCCCATCCCAAAAAAACACGGCCCAGTACACGTGGAACACACGCACACGGCCCTGCAAGGGTCAGCACGGTGCAGCAGTCCCAAAAAAACGCTGGAATTCCAAGCAGGGATCATCCAGATACCCCCCAAAAATCCGGGGGGGGGGGAGATCGGAGCCCCAGCACGGAGACGAGTCATAAACCAACCAAATTTAGGCTTAAAACACTCGATTTTTATTATTTATTTGGCATATCCAGATCCCAGGAAGCCTGGAGCGAATTAGGGGGATGATGATCACTGCACCCCAACACTGGGATGGGGTAGGAAGGTGAAATTCCAGCCCCAAATCTCCCTGGAAATGTGCCTTGGAATGGGGTCCCCCCCATGGAGGCAACAACCCCCCCCATCCCCCCATGTCCTAATCCAGCTTTTCCCCTGCTTGGGGGAGTTCCAGGAGGTGCTGGAAAGCACAAAAATTAAATCCAACTGGGACTGGGGTTGGGAATCACATCCCTTTGGGAATGAAGGAAAAGGGGCAATTCCAGGATCACCAAAATAATCTGCTCCGAGGCGAGACCCCGGCTTGGTGTTCCCCCCAAAAAATGGAATATCTAAATCAGAAAGGAGAGGGAGGGGGAAAGGGTGATGGGCATCAAGGCATTAAGGGGGAAAATTGGGAATTCTCAGCCTTAAATCGCTGCCTTTGCTCTGCCAAGGCGGTGGGAAAAGGATTCCCGGGAAGGAGGCAATGGCGGGATCCTGGGGTGAGATCCCACAGGGAGTGGTCCCCCAAAACCCCACGGAGCCCCCCCAAAGCCAGCTCTGATTCCAGAACCAGCCCCATTGCAGGCGGGAAAAGGGGCAGTGACCCCACAGGGAGAGCGGAGCGAGATCCAGGGATGAGGGGAATGGATGGATGCGGGGCTGGAAAGTCCCCGGGATGGTTTGGGAAAGGCAGCGACCTTCTTCCTCCCCAAACTCTTCTTATTTAATCGTGAGGCAGCTGGGGGGGTTTTCCCCAAATCGAAAGCACCACGAGAAAGGAATATCGGGAGGAAAAGCTGGGGAATAACCCACCAGGAAAATGCGATTCATCCCAAAAAAATTCCAGGAGAGGAGGCGAAGTCCTGCCAGCGGCTGCAGGGGCAGCAGGACGGGTTCTATTCCTTTAGAGACAGATTTCCAAAGCTTCCCTGGATCTCAATCAAATCAGGAAAAGGGGGTGAATCCCCCCTCCCCAAGCCCCCCTGTTTGCCCAGCCCTGGGGCAAGTGATCCCTCTGCTTCCCGGCTCCCATCCCAAAACCCCGGTCCGACATCGAGCCGAGCTCTGGTTGCTCCGACCCCCCGAAAATAAGACACCAAACAGCCAAAAAAGGAGGAAGAAAAGGAAGAGTGAGGTCTGGGGGGCGCAGGACAGGCAGGATCGGGGGTTGTGGGTTCACAGGTAAACCCCAGAAATCCTGGGAAAAGTCCAGGAATTTGACGGAGGGCGGCAGGAGGAAAAGCCGCAGCCACGGAGCCGGAGCAGCTCCCGGCTGAGGACCCGCCGAGGTTGAACCTGCGCGAAAACACAGGACGAAAACCACCGATAGATTAAAAAAAATTAATATAAAACGTTCCCAAAATACGCCGGACCAAGGGTCGCTTCGGAATTTTTTCCCGCCGAGCCGGGAAAAAGCCGCGAGTGGAGTGGCCGCGCTCGGGATTTGCGGGAAAACGTCCTTCCAAACAGTCCCCCAAAAAACCCCCAAACATCCCTAAAAATACCAGCACGAAAGGTTTTCTTTAGGGGAGGCGTGTGATGGTTTAAGGGTTGTTTGTGGTTTGTTGTTTTTTGTTGTTTTTTTTTTTTTTATCCTCCTTTGAATTAAAAACTCGAGAGGAAAAAGCCAAAAGAGGGAAGGAAAAAAATAAATCACTTATTGCCGCTTCAAATCCAGCCGGCGGCTCGTCGGGACGAGCTGGGATCACACGCTGGATCCGGCGACTTTTTCCGCAGGGATAAAGGTCTCCGGGACTTCTGAGTAGGGAAATAAACCCCAAAACCACTCTGGAAAAGACTTCTTTAAAAAAAAAAAAAAAAAAAAAAAAAAAAAAAGGCAGGAAAAGCGAAAAGCCGGAGGTCAACGGGATTTATCCCCCGGGAGGGTTTGGCGTCCACACCGGGATTTAAAGGGAGGAATAAACGACCCCCCTCCCCACAACCCCCCTTCCCCCGAGATGAAGAGAAAACCCGACCCAGGCTCTAGTTGAATATAAGTTGTTTTTTTTTTATCTTGATGCAACATCGTTAAAACCGTCACGAATCGAAACAACAGGTCGGTAAAAACGCTTCGCACGATCAGTCCCTAAAATGCACCAGGGGCTCCCCAAAAAGCTCGTCGCGTGTCCGCAGGACCCCCTTTTGTTCTCCCCCCACCCCCGTCCCCTCCCCACCCCAAAATTAAGGGTCGTTTTTTTCTCTCCTCTTTTTTAAAGAAGCAACTCGTTTAAAATAAAATTTAAAAAAAACCCAAAACCACCCCGCTCCTCGGTCCCGCTTTCGCTCCGACGATTGCACGAATTCTTAATCCTCTTTTTCCTTTTTTTTTCCTTTTTCCACACAGCAAATAATGTGCATTTTCTTTCCGTCTTTTTTTTTTTTCTCCCACCGAACATCGAGGTTAAAATAAGATCCCGTTTCTCCCGAGGGTTAATAAATAAATCTGGTGCATAGTGAGATAGCAGCCAACCGTTCGCAGTCCATATATTACTATATTGCCTTTCAGGTCACCCGAAAATTGTTGCCTGTCCCTTCCCTCCCTCCCTCCCTCCCTCCCCCTCCCCACTATTTTTTAAGAGCATAGATAATTTTAAATCTCTATAAAACAGTATTATTTAACCCAATCGATTCCTGTATATAGTGCATTCGGCTTCTTCCCAACATCATTAAATTAACTCGGATATTATTTGCATGCTATTACATACAAACTTTTAAGACTCGTGTAATTTTTTTTTGTCTATTTTCTAAAGGATTTGGGGGGTTTTTTTTGTCTTTTTTTTTGTCTTTTTTTTAAGTTTTTTTTTCTCGTAAATCACCAAGCAAAATATAGGCTCAAAAAAAAAAAAAAAAAAAAAAGGCAAAAAACTAACTAATATTCTACATATTTACAAGGGTGAATAAGTTAAACGTGGCTCAGTTTCGCCGGCCGGGAATTAGGGAGGGAAAAGGGGGGGCGCGGAGGGGCCGGACAGGGCGCAGCGCTGCCGGGGACCCCCCCCCCGGCCCGATCCGTGGGGGCCCCTGGAAGAATAAAAATCAAATTGAGGGTAAAACACGCAGGAAAAGGTGTGTGGGATTGGGGGAGGGAGGAGAATCCACCTGGAAGGCGCTGATGATCCCGGGAAAAGGGGGAGAGGGGTGGCCGTACACGTCCCGCATGCAAGGCTGGCTCCAGGTCCGCCCCCCACTCACCCACCCCGGGACCCCCCACCCCGAGTCCCCACGGGCGGGTGGGTGCGTGGGGGGGGGCGAGTGCGACTTCCCCTCCCCAAAATTTCCCCGGAAGGGGGGGACGTCCTCATATTATTATTATTATTATCATTATTATTAATAATAATTTTGTTTAAAAGACAAGCGGCGGGTTTTTTTTTGCTCTCCCCGCATGAGGAACAACAGCGACGACAAACCAACAACAACAACAAAAAAAAAAACCAAGGGGGGGAGGGGGAGCGATCCCACCCCCCATCCCACCACATCCCACCAGCCCACCGGGCTCACATGAAGAAGTCAGCGGCGGCTTTGGGCGGGGCGGCGGAGGATGGGGACGGTTCCCTCGGGAAGCCCCGGCCGGCCAACTTCTCGTATTTCTCTTTGTATAGATCCCTCTCCTTGGCCAGGCGGGTCACCTCCTGCTTGAGCTGCTCCACCTGGCTCTGCAGTTGGCATTTCTCGTTCTCCAGGATGTGCCGCTGCTGGACCCGCTTGTAGCGGCAGGACTGAGCGTAGCCGCGGTTCTTCAAGGTCCTCCTCTTCTGCTTGAGGCGGATCACCTCCTCCTTGCTGAAGCCCCGCAGCTGCCGGTTGAGCTCCCGCACCGACATACTCACCAGCTGGTCGTCGGAGAAGCGATCCTCCAGGCGGAGGTGGTGGTGGTGGTGGTGGTGGTGGCCGGGGTGGTGGTGGGCGGCCGGCGGCATCTCCTCGCCCGCGAAGGGCTGAGGCCGGAAGGGCTCGTAGCCCTGGTGGTGATGGTGGTGGTGGTGCGGGGCGCCGATCAGCGCCTCCACCGCGTCCTCCGGCGTCAGGTTGAGCGCTTCGGGGTTCAGGTGGTGCTGGTAACCCGACATCCAGTACAGCTCCTCCAGCTGCTGTTTGGAGCCCAGCGAAGCGGCGGCGGCGGCGGCCGGGGGGCCGGGGGCCGGTTGCCCGCCGGGGCTGGGGGCGCAGAAGCTGGGCGAGGAAGGCACGGAGGAGCAGGGCGTGCTGAGCGGGGTAGACGACAGGGAGCCGGCGGGCAGGCGGTGGCACAGCCGCTCCGCCTCCGCCGGCTCCTTCTTCACCTCGAACTTCATCAGGTCGAAGTCGTTCACGTACTCGATGGCCAGGGGGCTCGTGGGCAGCTCCGCGCTCATGGCCAGCTCCGAGGCCATCTCAGTCCATGGAGGGCACCGGGGGGGGGAGCCCCCGGGCACCGCCGCTCGCCGACGGGGCTCCGGGAGCCTCCTCCGAGGGCGCTCCGGGGCTGCCCCGCTCCCGGGGGGCTGCGGGACTTTCCGCCGGGGCTTTGCTGCGGGTTCAGCGGAGCTGCGGGACCCTCCGCTGGGGCTTTGCTGCGCGGTTTACCGGGGCTCCGGGATGCTCGGACGCGGATCTGCTGCCGGGCTCCGGGACCCTCCGCCGCGGCTCCGCTTGCGGGCTCAGCCGGGCTCCGGGACCTTCTGACGGCGCTTCCCAGTGGGGCTCAGCGGGGCTCGGGATCCTCCGCCAGGGCTTTATGGTGGGATTCAGCCGGGCTCCACTGCGGGATTCAGCCGGGCTCTGCGACCCTGCGACGGGGCTCCGCTGCCGCGCTCCGAGACCCTCCGACAGGGCTGTGCTGCGGGTTAAGCCGGGCTTGGGGACCCTCCAACAGGGCTGTGCTGCGGGTTAAGCCGGGCTTGGGAACCCTCCGACAGGGTTGTGCCGCGGGACCTTCTGACAGGGCTGTGCTGCGGGTTCAGCCGGGCTCGGGGACTCTCCGACAGGGCTGCGCCGCGGGTTAAGCCGGGCTCGGGGATCTTCTGCCGGGCTCAGCCAGGCTCCGGTGCTCGCCTCCGACGGGATTTCGCGCTGAGCTTCAGCGGGGCTAAGCCTGGCTTCGGGACCCTCCGCTGGGGCTCCCGGGCAGTCCCCTCCGTCCGTCGGGGCTCGGCGCCGGACTCCGGGAGCCTCCTCCGGCCGCCGCTCGGCGCTCGGGGCCGGGTGGGCTCCGGCGCTGCCTGCGGCCGCTTCCCAATGGCGAGGAGCGGGCAGCGCCCTGCCCGCCCCTTCCTGCCTCCCCCTGGCACCTGCCCCGGCCCCACCTCCCCGGGCTGCGAGCCTGAGCCTTCTCCTGCCTCCTCCTCCTCGTCCCGCCGGGACCCGGCGCGCTGCGGGGCGGGGGCCGCTCCCTGCCCGCCCCTGCCCGCGACCGGCGCCGCCGCCGCCGCCGGGCGCTCAATGGAACCCGCCGCCTTTTATACGGGAAAAGGAGGAGGCGCGGACACTCCTACAGGGGAGGGGATAATCCATCCCGCCTTATCAGCACGCCGGGATTTGCATATCCCCATGGCAACGCCCCCGGGGCAGCTGTCAGTCCAAGGGGGTTTTTGGGGGGCGCATCCTCTGGACCCCCTCAAGGGCACCCCCCGTGCGCCGTCACCCTCCCAGCGACAGCTCGGAGAGGGGGAGAAAGAGCAAAGAAATCGTGTTTTTCTGCCCTCCCTGAAAATTGGAAAGACCCAAAAAGGCGGGTTATGGAGCCCGAATTGGGTTTGATTCCACCCCGCTGGACGCGGCCCCTTCCCCACCTCGGGAGCGGCGCAACGTCCCTTCCCCTACACCGAATATAGGTATTTCTGGGATTTTTAGGGATGTTCCCAGAAGGTGGTGGTGGGCAGGGAGCGGCCACGAGCACCAGAGCCGGCTCCCTGTGCTCGGCTCCGGCTTTTGTGTCACTGCAGGTGACACCCGCACGTGGCACGTGGCCGGGAGTGTCACCAGCTCAAGGAGCGGGATCATCATCCCAGCACCTGGAAAAGGTGTCCCCGGCGCCGAGGGGAAGCTGGTCGGGAGGTTTTGGGGGGTCTGGATGAGTCTCTGGAGGGGATGTGGCCTCGCTGTTCCTTCTGTCACCACGTGGCCGCCGCAGGACAGGGATTTGCAGGGAAACTGAGGCACGGGAGTTGTCCCACCCGATCCCAAGGGATGAGCGGCTTCATCCCACAGAGGCATCGACACCCACCCACTCACCCCCCTCGGGGTCCAGGATTGAATCCCGGATCCCACTATATCCCAGACCAGCTGCATCCCACCCTGCTGCATTCCACAGGCAGTCCCTTGGGATGGGAGAAGTGAAGGTCCCTGGCCATCCCTGCTTGGGGACTTGGGTACAAGGGACACTGCCCTCCACTGACCCTTCAAAAGGAGGGATTATTTGGGCCAAACTAATGCAAAAAAGGAGGTTTTTTTTTCAGATGAAACCCCTTATCCCGCTGCATCCCAGCAATTAAAATCCCACGTCATTCCGGCCCCTGGAGGGTCCATCTTTTTCCTCCTAATTTCGTTGGGGCGAGTGGAGGGGATTTGTCCCCCCTGGGAAGGGTCACAGTCCCAGGCAAAGCCCCAGACAAGATCCTGGTGGTGCTGGATGTTATCCCACATTGGATAACCAGGCACACAGATATCCCACATTGGAAACCCCAAACGTGGGCATGGGATAATGCCCCTCCCCCCTTCAACTCAAAAGAAGGGACAAAATAAGGGACAAAAAGGGCATCTTGATGATTTTGCAACAAAAAAATCTCCTTTTCACTCAGGGATTTTAACCCTTTTTGCTTCATCGTGCCACCCTAAACCCATCCTCAGCCATGTCCTCAGTCAGGATTTCGGGATCCTGCCCTGGGAAAAGATGGGGTGCCACCTCCCTACCCCTGGCACCGTGTTCCTGCCCGGAGCTACTCCCATCTTGGCCCCCCCAGCAGCTGCCACCCGCCACGGGCCGGGAGCCACAGAGGGATTAGGAACGGGATGGGATCCAACGGGGCCGTCGCTGCTCCGTGGGTATTTTTAGGAAGTGCCCGTGGCATGTCCCCAACCCTCCTGGACACGGCCAGAGCCGTCAGCTAAGTTTACTCACAGGGGGTCAAGTGACATAACCAGGTTGGTGGCCTCGGGGATGGCCTTGGGATCACGTCACCCTCCGCTTATGGAGCTCGTGCGCCCCGTTAACCCTTCCGGCGGGGCCTGCCTCGGCTTCCCGGGATATTCCAACAGTATCCTGACCGGGGGGCTGGTGGTTTGGGGACCCCTCACTGGGATATCATCCCATGGAGAGGGTGGTGTCCATCAGGATAAACCCCATGAGCCGGTGGGATCGTCTTGATGCTCCACCAGCATCTGTGGCTGGACACGGAGAAGGGTCAGGAATTTTGGGAAAGGAGGGAATCACACAGTGAGGATGGGAAGCGGAGGAGGGCAGGGAACCCCTCACTCCATGGAGAGGGTGGTGTCCATTAGGATGAATCCCATGAGCCAGTGGGATCCTCTTGATGCTCCACCAGCATCTGCGGCTGGACGTGGAGAAAGGACATGAATTTTGGGAAGGGGGGAAATCACACGGTGAGGGTGGGAGGAGGAGGAAGAGGAGGAGAAGAAGAAGGAAGAGGAGGAGGAGAAAGAGGAGGAGGAGGAGGAGGAGGAGGAGGGCAGGGAACCCCTCACCTCATAGAGAGGGCGGTGTCCATCAGGATGAACCCCATGAGCCGGTGGGACCGTCCTGGTGATGCTCCACCAGCATCTGCAGCTTGATGTGGAGAAAGGAGAGGAATTTTGGGAAGGGGGCAATCACACAGTGAGAGTGGGAGGCGGAGGAGGAAGAGGACAAGGTGGAAGAGGAGGAGGAGGAGGAGGAACGCAGGGAACCCCTCACTCCATGGAGAGGGTGGTGTCCATCAGGATGAACCCCATGAGCCGGTGGGATCGTCTTGATGCTCCACCAGCATCTGCAGCTGGACGTGGAGAAGGGTCAGGAATTTTGGGAAAGGGGGAATCACACAGTGAGGGTGGGAGGAGGAGGAGGAAGAGGACAAGGAGGAGGAGGAGGAGGAGGGCAGGGAACAGCCCCCCTGATGCCAGGCAGGAACCCGATCCAGCGGGTGCCCACCCGGCACCTGCTTCCCCGGCAGGGGCCCAAGAGCGGTGCCAGCAGCGCCCGCCGCAGGAGGGTTTTCCAGGAAATGTTTATGGAGCCTTCTAGAAATCCCCAGGGAACGTCCCTGCTGGGTGCTCACCGTTCCCATCTTCCCAAGGAAGGACGGATAAACCCCCCCGGGAGCTGTGCCAGAGGCGTCACGGCCGTCGGAGACTCGGTAGAAGCCACCAGGGCTCGGAGACTCCTCTCTGGGGGCCGAGCTGATCCTGAGCTTGGGAATTAATCACCCCCCAAGAGGAGCCTTAACGACAGCCAGCAGCAAATTCCAAGCCTTCTCGGGATGGGAGCAGCGGCTCCGAGCGGAGAAGCCACTCGTTGCCTCGTTTAATTAGCGCGGCACGAGGCTTAATCCTCGTTAGGGAATCCATGGATATGGGAAACCCCCAAGCTCCACACCGGGCCATCCTGGAGGATTCCCAGCTCCTTCTCCTCAGGGGGTGGTTTTTAAGGGAATTTGGCTGGAGTTTTTTATTTTAGGTGAAGAAATGTGGAAAAGTTGGAATAATAATTAAAAAAAATAAAAATAATAAAAAGAAAATAAATATATAATTATTAAAAAATAATAAAAATAACAAAATAATAAAATATACAATAAATATATAATAAATATATAATATATAATAAATATAATAAATATATAATAAAATAAATAATAAAAACAATAAATAATAAAGTAAATATATAATAATAAAATAAATAATAAAAATTAATAAAAGATAAATAATAATTTTTTTAAAAAAATCAAAGATTCAAGGGTTGGAGCAGCTCCTCCCTTGGATCAGACTGGATTTTTGATGGGATGTTCCTGCTGGAAAGAGAGAGGAAAAGCCACACTCCCGTCCCCAGGGGGAGGAAAGTCATTTATTTACAAACCAAACCACAGGAATTAAAATAAAAGACATTTCACGGCGACAGAGACGACGGAGCTTTTGTTACAAAACAGCTCTTGAGATACAAGGGGCATCCCAGGGTGGGATCCATCCATCCCTGGGGGGAAACGCTCTGGATTTGGGATGGTGACAACCCCCCTTCCCACCATGGGGGGTCTCTCTGGGAAGGGAAACCCCCCGGGGTGGTGTTTGGATGCCGTCGGCATCTTCCCGGAGCCACAGAGCACCTGAGCCCACCCCATTCCCGGGAAACGTCCTCAGGGAGCCCCAGCGCTTCCCCACATCCCTGCTGAGCCTTTTTTTTCCCACAGGATTTCACCCGAGGGGCGTTTGGATGGGCAAATCCCACCATCTCCCCCTGTGGCTCGGAGGTGTCCCCCAAATCCCATCTGTGGGGGGGTTCCCCAAAATCCCTGGGAAGTGGTGCCTATGGATGCAAAACCCCCGTGGTGCTGGTGACATAACGACCTCTCCGTGCTTTGCTCCGGCAAAAAAAACCCAAACCTCTGGAAGAGTTGGTTTGGGTGTCCCACTGGGATGAGGAGAGGTGGGAATTAGGAGCTACCAGATCCCAAAACGCTGCGGGATGAGAGCTCGGCACCACTCCCAACACACATTCCCATTAGGAATGCTCTCGGAACATGGCCCTGCTCCAAGAAATCCCCTCCCAAAAGCAAGAGAATGGAGCGGGATGGAGGGATCAGGGCTGTGGGGGCTTTACATCCCGTTACATCCCGGCCCGTGGCTGCCCTGGATTTGGGAATGTCACCTCAGGTCCCCGGATCACCTCGTGTCCGGGACAGCACCCACAGGAATAGGAAGCTCTTCCCAACCCCACAGACATCCAAGGAGCTTCAATTTGGCAGGACTTGCCTCCAACAAACCAACGGAGAAAGGTCGTTTATTGGTCAACGCAAAGATTCCAAACGAAGCCGCTTCCTGCGGGAATTCCCGGTGGGAATGAGAGGCGTATTCCCACGCTGCTCCTTGTCCGAATGGTGTCCCGGAAAAGCGAGAGGAGAAGGGGGTGGTGCCATGTCTGGACACGGCGTCCTGAGGTAGGTGCCAGGTCGTGCCCGGCTCTCCTGTTCCTGAGCGGGTCGGCTAATCCCGGGATCGGGAAATCGGGAATTCCTCACAGCCGGGGCTTGATCTGCAGCCGTTTGCCTGGAAGAAGAGCAGGGAAAGGGGATGGTGGGACGTGAGGAACACACCTGGACACTCCCAGGCTTCTCCTTGCCTGGTCATGAGGGGTTAAAGCACCGGAAAAACTGGGAATGTGGGTGGTTTTCCGCCCCGGTAGAGCCCGCCGGCCTCACCTCTGGCACCTTCCACACGGGTGTCCTCCAAGTCCTCCGAGGATTCCCGTGGCAAAATCCTCTTCCTTTTGGTGGTGCCTGGGAGGGGAAAGGGAGAAAAGAGGAGAAAGTCCTGGAGGTTGGCTCAGGTCAACCTGGAAATCCCTTGGAATGAAGGAGTGGGAGCGTCCTGAGCTCCTCTTCTGCTCCACATCCTTGGCCACATTCAGGATGGCTCATTCCCCAAATCCCTGAGCATCCTCAGGGCACTTGGAGGTCCCTTCCCATCAATCTGCTGCAAAAATTCCCAAGTTACGGGCGAAAAAGAGAATTAAAAAGGATCCAAACCTTCCCCCTGGAGCACAAGGTGAACACCAGGATCTGCTTTGAGGCTGAGATGGAGCTGGAAGGAGCAGAGCACTGGGAAGCTCCATCCCCCAGGAATTCCCAGCACTCCCCTGGGATGCTCCAGGTGATGGCTTCTGCTTCCTCCAAAGAAGGGCCTGGATGCTCATGGAAAGCCCCTGGGAAGTGACCTCCTTGGAGGACAAGCCCAGGAACATCCCATGGATTGAGGTGGGAAGTCCTTCCCCCGTTTCAACCCAACCTTGGTGCAGGTTCTCCCGTTTTCCCTTCTCCAAAGGGTTTGGAAAGGTGGTTCTGTGGGGGAAGGGAAGGGTGGGAAGGAGAGCGATGGCCCCCCGGGACGGATGGACAGATTGGAAAAACAGGAGGTTTCCCAGAAAAAAAAACGGGCCCGCAGCTTGTTGGAGGTTTAGTGGGAAAATTCCCCCCCACACCTGGGATTAGAGGAGGTGGGAAAGGTCATGGAGAAGACAGAGGGAATCCAGCCCAAACCTCCTCCAGGTGTTCTGGGGGAGCAGCACACACAACTTGGGAGTGTTCCCACAAAATTCCACAGCCCGATTCCCAACGTTGGAGGTGGGACCATGGGGACCTCAGAGAAGCCCAGAAAGGAAGGATTTGGGGGGGCAGGGGAGGCAGCAGTGGGGGAAGGACCCCAAGCAACACTCAACGAAGGGAATCTCCAAGAGTTTTCCTTGGCTTTTCAACCTGGATGAACTAACCGGCTCTGAGCGGGAGCGGCGCCGGCAGTGACACATCGCTCCGGAGCTAATTTATGGAAAACAAGGAGGGCTCATTGAGTGCCTTCCCACCCTTCACACAACATCCATACATCAGGGGCGGCCGCGGCGCATCTGGGGATTAGTCACCGGTGACGGAGCGGAATCCGGATCCCGGGAACGGTGACCCCCTCCTCCTTTTCCAGCTGACCCCAAGCAGGTGGGTTTTTTCCAGACTGGGATTTCCAAATCCCGCTCCGGTCGCTGGAATTAAGGTCCAGCAGAGCTGCTGGTCGTCACCTCGAGGGGTCAAAATCAGGGTGTCCGTGGTCCTGCTCCATTGGTAACCTGGTTCAGTGGGAATGGCAAGAAGGGCTCAATTCCCTTTCTGATTGCTGGAATTAGGGTTCAGAGCTGCTGGTTGTCACCTCAAGGGGTCAAAACCAGCATCTCCATGTTCCTGCCCCACCAGCAACTGTGGCCCAGGTTCAGTGGGAATGGTGGGAATGGCTCAATTCCCTTTGGATGAGCCAGAAAAAACTTCCTTAGTGAAGATCTTCATTAATTAATAACTTCATTAACTAATATCTCCCACCCTGATTGCTGGAATTAAAGTCCAGAGCTGCTGGACCTCAAGGGGTCAAAACCAGCATCTCCATGTCATCCCAGCAGTAACTGCAACATCAGTTCAGTGGGAATGGTGGGAAGGGCTCAATTCCCTTTGAATGAGCTGGAAAAAACTTCATTAATTAATATTTCCCATTCTGATTGCTGGAATTAGAGTCCAGAGCTGCTGGTGGTCGTCCCAAGGGGCCAAAATCAGGATGTCCATGTTCCTGCCCCACCAGTAACTGTGGTCCTGGTTCAGCGGGAACGGTGGGAAGGGCTCAATTCCCTTTGGATGAGCCAGAGAAACTTCCTTATCTGATCTCCACAAAGTCCCTCAAATTAAATGTGTTTAGAGAAGTAGAAATATGGATTCCTGGGGGTTTTTTTTGGGGATTTTTAAATTGACCATAATTAACTTCCCGACTCCGGCACGGAGCCCGGACGCTGTCGGAGCATACGCGCTCCATCCCAAACACATCCCTCAAAACACTGAGGCAGGAATAAGGGAACAAACCCAAAAGAGGTCGTGTGAAAGGACTAAAGTGGTTGTGGGATAGAGGGAGACACTACTCCTGGAAAAGCCGGAGCAGCTGGATGGGCGAAAACTGCATCCAAGGGGCGGGAAACCTGGAGCAAGCGGTGAGTGGGGGGGTGTCGCTTTTCCAACCCCGGCGAAGGAAAAGACATTTTCCGCTTTTGTGCTTGGGAGATCCTGCAAATGGTGTGATCAATCTTGGGCCTCTCTCCCCCCCTTCTCCCGCTTTTCCCTGCCTTTGGGAAGAGGCTCCATCCATCTCCTGGGAACCAGGTGCATCATTTATATCAAGTAGCAAAAGAGAAACCCCCTTTTTTATTATTTTCTTTTTTTTTGTTATCCCATTACCACGATTGAACCGCTTCGGAAGGAAGAGGAGCGCGAGTTTTCCGTCGGAAACCCAGACGGCTTTTTGGCCAGAGAATTTCAGACTTCCAGTACTTTTTTTTCTCCACCCTCCTCCCCTTTTCCCTGATGGAAATCAACATTTATTTTGCCTGAGCCTAAGGAGGTGTCAAGCAGACGGAGGGGACTTGCCACTCTTCTCCGGGGGAAAGGAGGGAAAAGGAAGGAAATCTAATCGGAATGTATTATCCAGTCTGAGGGGCGGACGGGGCAGTAAATCACACTTCAGGTGGCCCCATTAGATTTTTCAATCAAAACCTGCTTTTCGGAGCCGAGAGGCTCCAGCTGCATCCCACAGGGAAGGGAAAACCCAATTTGTTTCCTCCAGCTGCTGTACAAGAGGGGTTTAAAGGGATCTCAAGGCAGGGAATCTCCTTCAGGTGAAGGGGAAAATCCGGGCCCCAAATCCTCTCCCTGCTCAATTCCTGTGGGTTTCTCCATGGGGTGGGAAAGTGGGAAGCAGCTGGAGATGCCCCAAAGCCCCAAAGGAACAGGACGTGGCTTTTCCAAGCTCCACCATCCCGTTATAAAAAGCTTTGGAATTTTTGTGGGTTTCCCTTCCCGATTTCCCGATGGGATGTTCGGGCTCCGTCGTTCTCCCGATGCCACCAAGGGGTTTCATCCCCTCTCCTGCACCTTCCTCCAGGAATGTATTCTCCACCTTCCCCAGGGTTGCATCCCAGGTTCCCCTGGCTCCAGGTTTAATGCCATGAGGGGAAATTCCCCCAAAAACACTTTCCCCCCCCCCCCCCTCATTCCCAAAGGCAAAATATCCCTTAACCCCCTCCCTTCCAGGCCACTTTGGGGAGCCCAAAAATTGAGAGGCCTTGGAAAGGGCAGCGCTCCAGGATTTTCCAGCTTTTCATATGGAAAAAGCAGCTGGGGGGGGTGTTGGATCTCCTTGGCTCCATCCCAAACCAAATCCATGTGGAGACGATCCTGCTGCTGCTCCACCCAGACCTTCTGTCCCTCAAGGGAAGGGAACACCAAGATTGGGATGCCGGGAACACCAAGGCTGGGATGCCATGAGGAGCTTTATCCAGAAGGAAAAATGCTCCCATGGATGCTCAGAAGTGGGGATGTGGTGGAGAAGACATCCCACCATTCCCGGCAGTGCCAATCTCCTGCCAGGCTTCCACCCATCCTGGGACACCCTTTCCGTGTCTCTTCTCCTTAATTCCATCTTTTAGGAGGGAAAAAGCACCTGGACAACCAGCTGTGAGCTCCAGGGATCATGGATTGACATCCTTTCCCGGTAAGCTGCAGCTTATCCTGGAGAAGATGGAATTCCACCACCTTGGAGGGCCCTTCCAGCTTTTAGGTCATCAAAGAACTCCGGGTGGGATCACAGGGATGCCAAGAGGCAAAAATCCTGGAGCCAAGCCTAAAATACCAGAGGGTCTCCAAACCCTCTGCCACAGGTGGGTGAGACCTTAAAACTGAGCTTAAACACCCCAACAAACCAGGCCTAGTGGAAGGTGCCTCTTAAGGGCCCTTCCGACCCAAACCATTCCAGGATTCCAGGAAAAATGTGTTCCCCCCATTGGGGTCAGGGTGAAAGGAGGAGAAAACCCCCACTTCCAAAGTGATTCCTCCAGAAGCCAAACCCATAAGAAGTTGGACTTGGATGAACCTTGTGCATCCCTAACTCAGGCTATTCCTGACTCCAAGAGCTGGGGATGGTCGGACCAAGACCCACCAAAAAGGGGGCAGGGGGTCAGCAGAAAGGAGGAGCAAATCTGCATTTCCAGAAGCCAAAGCCATAAGGAGTTGGACTTGGATGAACCTTGTGGGTTCCCAACTCAGGATATTCCATGACTTCAGGAGCTGGGGATGGTTGGATCATGACCCACCACCAATGAGTTGCCCCCAGTGGGGTTGGAAAAAAGGAGAAAACCCACATTTCCAAAGTGATTCCTCCAGAAGCCAAACCCATAAGGAATTGGACTTGGATGAACCTTGTGCATCCCTAACTCAGGCTATTCCTGACTTCAGGATCTGGGAATGGTCAGATCATGACTCACCACCACTGTGTTTCCCCCACTGGGGTCAGGGCAAAAGGAGAAGAAAACCTCCACTTCCAATGTGATTCCTCCAGAAGCCAAACCCATAAGGAGTTGGACTTGGATGGTCCTTGTGGGTCCCTAACTCAGGATATTCCATGATTCCATGATTCCTGATGGATCATGACCCACCACCGAGTTGCCCCCAGTGGGGTTGGAAAAAAGGAGGAGAAAACCCACATTTCCAAAGTGATTCCTCCAGAAGCCAAACCCATGAGAAGTTGGACTTGGATGAACCTCCTGCATCCCTAACTCAGGCTATTCCTGACTCCAGGAGCTGGGAATGGTCAGACCAAGATCCACCACAAATGGGGGGGTGCCCACAACAAAGAAGGAGCAAACCCACACTTCCAAAGCGATTCTCCCGGAAGCCGAAGCCGTAAACAAACCCGGGAGCGGCCTCCTCACCTCCCCCGAATTCCCGGGAAGCCGGAGCTCGGCGGGGCCGTTAAAAAAAGACTTGGAGCAGCATCTTCCATTAACGTTACGACCGTGAAATACGACAATCAAACGGCGGCCGTCTGGCGGCAAATTTGCCCCCGCCCGAGCTGCTCGGGGTTTTATCGCTGCTCCGACGCGCGGAGAAGCTGTAAAATGTTTACAGAAAGGGTCGTTTGAAGCCATAAAATCCTCTTTTCTCTCCTAAACAAGGCTGAGCGGAGCCATTTACGCGGCCCGGAATGTTCGTTGGGGGAGAGGAGGAACATCTGTTCTCGCCGGGAGTTTCGCGGCGATCTCTTCTCGAACAAATTAACTAAAATGGGGGCTTCCTAATTAAATTAGCGCTGGGTTTGGAATGGGTTGAGTCGGGATGAGGGGGCCGGTGAGGTTCCGGCACAGGGGATTTAACTGGGAGGTGAAATATGGAAAAGGCCGTTACCTGGGAACGGCCGTGGGAGGGGAAAGGGAGACAGTTTTCCTGCCGGTTATCCTGGCTGGATGACATGGGGTTGTTCCTGGTCTGGAAGGGGTTTGCCCTCCCCGTTCCACAGGGGGTGCTTGGAAAGCTCCAGCGCCCTCAAATCCCAGAATCATTTCGGCTGGAAAAGACCCGACCCTCCAAGACCATCAAGTCCAACCTTTGCCCGGTCACCTCAACCACAAATTACTCCTCCCACCCCAAATTCCCAGGCTTCTCTTGCAGTGTGGGAGGACGATGGCGGATTCCGCTCCGTGCATTCCCATCCCTATTTTCCATCCCCTTTCCCTGTATCCCAAGCCCAGGCCCCCACTGAGACCCCCCCAAGCTGATGCTGTTGCCCACGCCGGTCCTTAAAGGTCACTTCCAAGCCCCCTCCCTGTTCCTGCCGCGCACGGAGCCAATGTTTTATCCTGTTCCAGGATTAAAAGGGCACTTTCCTAGAATTCTGAAGGTTTAACCAGGGAATTCAGCTCATTCCATAATAACAACCTGTCCCTCTCCTTATTTATGATCCCGACAATTTGTGTGTCGACTCCAGGCTCCACAAGCACAAACCCACCATTATCACCCCCAAAATCCTGATGCCGGTTACACAAGGACTCATCCTGACCATTGACACAGCTCAGAATCCCGGAATCCCAGGATATTCTGAGCTGGGAGGGATCCACCAGGATCACCAAGCCCAGATGAAGTGGCCACCAGTCCTTCAGTAGCACCAACGGCCTCATCCCGCCTCCTTTTGGGATTCCTCTTCTCCCGTCGGGTTTTGGGAATCCCTGGATTCTCCCGTGCCCCCAAACCCCTTGGATGAGGGTTAGGATGAGACCCAAGTATGGGCAAGCCCACGGGACAACATTCCCGTGTCCAGACTCGCCGCATTCCTTTGGCGGGGAAGTTGCTTCCTCGTCGGATGATTTTACAGCCATCCGTGATTCCTGCCCGGTTTTCCTTCCCTATGGATCCTCCAGTATCTGTTTTCCTGATGCCACGTGATCCCCCTGGCAAAGGAGCACGGAGGGAATGCATGCCCTGACCTCACCTCTGCGGAGTTCCTCTCAGCATTCCCAAATGAACCGGCTCCTCCTCCCCACACCCAAAAAGCCTGGAAATCATCCTTCCCTGCACGGACACGCCGGATAAAGAGGAAAAGGACACCCTCACTGCCAAGTTCTTCCAGGCTGCCAAGTGTAATCCAGGGCCTTCCCCGGCCAATCTAACTTTCAACAGCCTTCTTATCCATGGATTAATTGCTCCAACTTCATCCTGGAGATAAAAACCCCACTCTGGGAACAATTCCCTGGCCCTGCCGCTGGGATCAAAAGGGAGTTGAACCAGGGCCAAGGAGAGGGAAGGAGCAGGAGAGAAATCCCTGGAAAGGGAAGGTGAGAGGAGCTTTCCCAGCCAGAATTATCCCTCTCTGTTCCCACCACGCTGCAGTCCAAAGTGCACTCCTGTGACTTCGGGAATATGTTGTTAATCCTGGGAATTCTCTTTCCGACAGCGTTCAGGCATCTCAGCCCTCCCTGGCTCGAAGTGATTGAAGATTCTTGGTGCCCGCTCCAGCCTGGATTTGGTGCTGGATTCATCCCTCCTCCCAATGGGATCCCACTCCAGCTACACGGGAAGCAGGGATTGAGGATGGGAAGGGGTCCTACTGAGCCACATCCTGTGCTGGCTGAGCTGGGGGTGGGAATTCCACCATTCCTGCCACAAAATCCTGTGATTTGCGAGCCTGTTGTGAGATCCAGAGGCTGCACATCCCTCTGGAGAAGGATGGAAGAGGAAAAGGGAAGTGAGGAGCAACATCCCACTAAAAACCTCCCGGCCAGCACTGGGAAGGAGCAGGCACATTCCCTGCCTTGCCATCTCCATCACCTCTGCTCCTGGAGAAACAGCCCTGGAGCAGCCCAAAGTCCCATTCCCTACTGGATTTTCCAGAATTAAGAACCAAGGAAAACGCTGGAGAAGCAGAAATGCAGCAAAACTCCGCCGGGAGCCTCTTTGGAAAGAAACAAAGACGTTTCTCCTCATGGCTCCAAGAGTTTTCCCACTCTTTTCCCCCCCTCAGTTTCAAACTGAAACATTTCCCTGAACTTTTCCCGAGATAAAAAGGCACGTGTCAGAATTCCCAAGGAGTTCTGCTCATCCTAAAACTGCATTTTCCCAAACTTTCTACCCATTTCCGAAGTGGATAATCCCAGATTAAAGCAGCTCTTCCCTCCAACTCGTAGCCTGTCAAACACCCCATCCCATTTCCCACTGGGATGTTTGGATTTGCAAGCTTCCAAGCTACTTCCCGCTGGGAAACACATGGGATGGATGGTCCAAAGGTCCTTCTGTTGGTCCAGTGGTGCTTCCCAAAGGAAGGAGCTGACGATAAAACATGGGATAAAATCCTCCCACGTGGTTTCGGGAGCGAACACAAGGATTTGTGCCCAGATGGGAGACCCAGTTTGGGCTCCCAGTGTGAACTGGGAGTTTGGAGCCTCCCAAGGAACATCAATCCCATCAAAACTCACGGAGAGCAGCAGGGAATAACCCTCCTGCTTGGAAAACGGGAGCAGTTCGGAGCACACGGGAGGAAAAACAGAGGATGTGATTCCTACCTGGCTTCTCCTCCGGCTCATCCTCATCCTTCTCCACTTTGCACCCCCGGAATCCGGGATATTCTGGGGATCGGAGGGAGATGAAGGATGGAAGCTTCTGCAGGCAGCTCGTTGGCTTGGCGTCCTCCTCTTTCCCAAACTTCCCCTCCTGCTCCGCACTGGAAGGTCCAGGAATTTCCCCATCATCGTGGAGCTGAGTTGGATCATTCCTGCAGGAGGCAGAGGGGACAAATATTAAGGAAAAGCAAACCAATCCCACTTGGCAACTTTGGGAATGGCACCACGTGGCCCAGGGCTCCCAGGGCTCCATCCCAGGCCGCTCCGTATCCCTGGAACCAACAGGGATTCAGCCACAGCTCCTCCCTCCCCAGCTGGATTCCCTGTCCTGCGCTTCCCTGCCAGTTTTCCAGCTCCTCAGATTCTCATGGAGGCTCCTGTTTGGGAGTGAGCAGAGGGAAGGGGAGCAGGGATGGCTCGGAGATGTCCCGCTGGGTTTGGCTCATTCCCAACCCCACCTCTCTCTTCCAGGCAAACCTGACACTCCGGTTTGTTTCCCATCTCCCACCACGGTGCCAATAAAGGGAAAAATAAACCCCTCTGGAGCAGCTTCCAAGCCAGGGCGTGCTCCCATCCCCACAGGAGGATGCCAGGAGCCTCCCAGCCATCCAGCCCTGTGCTCATCCCTCCTTCCCTAAAAAGAGCAGGGAGCTATTTTACACCTCGTTCACACCGGGAACGTGAGCTGGGTGTCATTCCAAGGCTCTTCTGTCACCAGGGATAAGTTGGGAGAACCTGCTGAGCGCTCGTCCCCCCTCTGCTACCTTACAAGGCAGGGCCAGGATGAGGCCCAGGCCCGGGAAGGAGCCTGGACCAGGCTGGCACAGCTCCCAGATCCCTGTGTTTCCATCCCACCTTCACTCCCACCTCCCGCTGGGAAGAGCCGCGGAGGAGCCGAGCGCCTGGCTCCGGGTTTTCTCCTCCCACTCGAAGCAGGACTTTGAGACTTCGGTTTTTAAAGCCAAATCCCCTCTTTGGCTTTAAATTGAATTCCATTGGGATGCAGGAACTGCTTGAGTTCCATTAGGAATGTCCTGCAGGAAGGGCTGGGGGGTGAGGGAAAGGAAGGGGAGGATGTGCCGAGGCCAAGGAAATCCGTCTCCTTGTGAGGATGAGGATCAACATGTCCATCATCTGCCTGGGGGTCCAGCCCAGCACCCAAAAACACCAGGAAGAGCTCAGAGAGCTTCCAAGGACCCAACCCAGCATCCAACTGTTTTCCAAAGCCTCTGGTACCTCCGTGCCCGCCCGGCGGTGAATCCAACCCCTCCATGCTGTGCCGAGGGCTCAGCTCTGCTCTCCACATGGATTTAAGGAAGAGGGATGGTGGTTTCCAGTTTTCCCCCAGAGCTATGGATAGGCTGGACCCACTTCCAGCAGTGGAATCCCCACCAGGGTTCCTCCGTCTCCCAGGTCCACAAAAGCCTCGGAGATACCTGGAGCTTCCGGAGCCCTGGATGGTGCATTCCCAAGGGCGAATCCTCTCTTCCCTCTCCATCAGCTCCCTCCAACACAGACACCACCCAACCCTTCCTCCATCAGGAGGATAAATAAAATAAAAACCTTAAAATAAACCAGGACACAAGACCCGGAAGAAGAAAGATCCGGAGCGGGTCGGGAAGGAAACCATTTAATCCGGCAAAAACGAGTTCATCCCGCTTTTTCCTACCTGTCCGGCTCCTCCTTGACCCATCTCCACTTGGAAGGGGGGTCAGTGTGGTCTCCGTCTCCTCCCACCTCCTTGGGGTGCCGCCTCTTCTGGGGGTGCAGGAGTTTGCAGCGGCCACCCTTGGGACAGACGCCCTTCCGGGCAAAGTCAGGACAAACCAGCGTGTGCTTCTTCTTGCACTGCCGGGGAAGGAGAGAGCGGCGTCGGGAATAGCGGGAAAAACCCCCTGGGAACACGGGAAGGGCTCCCGCGGGTGCCACCGACACCTCGCTAAAGGGAGGGGAGGATGTGTTGGTGTTCTCTTCTCCGGATCCAAATCCTACCCCACGGCAAAACACTCCTATAAATAACATTCTCCTCCGGGATGTTCCACGCCCACCCACGGTTTTCCAAGTGATTTAACGGATCCAAGCGATTTTATGGATGTGGTGAGTTTGCCACCAAAGCCTTGATGGCAATGATTTACCCCCAAGGTGGCCATGCTAGGAAGTCCCCAGAGAGGTTAATTGGGCTGGAGAAGCTGGTTTTGGAGAGGACACAGTTGTCCCAGACATTCTCAGGGCTTGGGAAGGAGCAGGGAAAAGCAGGAATAAAGTCCTTTTAGGACTTATTTTGGGATCGCTGCCCGGCCCTGAGGAAGGTGGTTGAAGGCTGGAGCTCAACCTGCTCTGCCCAGGGATTGGAAATGAGTTTGGTTGATGCTCTCCCATCCCAGGAAGCTTAGTGTGGCCATGGAATGGGGCTGGAAAAACGATGGCATCAAGATGTTCATCCCTAAAAGTGCTTCTGGCACTTCCAGACCCTCAGCGCTCCAGAGCTTCCCCACAAGGCTTCCTGCTGGGAAAGGGCACTATTTGGCAGTGGGAAAGGCAGGGAAGAGATGCAGGCAGGGAAGAGGAGATGCCTTCAGGTGGGATTTCCCTCAGGGCGACCGGGAATGTTGGCGGGGGGAAGAAGAAGGAACAACCTCTCTCTGATCTCCGACTATTCCCAAAATCCAGCAATCCAGAGAGCCCATCCTAGTGAATCCCAAGGGATGCAGGGTGGGAGCAGGTCTTGGAGCCCTGTTAGTCCCACTCCCAGCCAGGATGCTCCATCCCACCCAGCCTGGCTTTCACAGGAAGCACCACATCCATGGTGGGACTCAATCCACCCCATCCGGCCCAGCTGAGGATTCCCAACACCAACATTCCCTCGGGGACCCTCTCCACAAGAAAAGCATGTTTCTCCAACCACGTGGCTCCTTCCAAACTCAGATGCCCACCCGGAAAACCTCCTCTCTCAAATTTTGCACGGATCTGGCGGGGGGAAAACGGGATGAATCCACCGGGAAAGGAAACACCAGGAGGGTTTCAGGGTCATTCTGAAGGGGGGGAGCTCCTGCCCTTTTCATGGAACGTGACTCCGGGGACGCGGGAGCGGCTTCCCGTGCTGACCTTTGGGATGAACGGGATCCCCGCTGAGCCCTGGGAGAGCTCTCCATGAAAAGGCAGAAGGGTTTGGCAGCTCTGCCTCCCGGGGATCCGGCACCGGAGCGAGGAGCTCGTCTGCCGGAGGTTGGGATGGTGCTGAGCAGCAGGAGGGCTGGGATGCAGATGGACACACGGATACCGTGGCTCGGGGGGGGAGGATGGTGCTGCTTTTCCACTAAAAATTCATATAAAACCCCCATTCCCGTGACTTTCCACCTCTGTCAGAAGCCAAGGGACAACTTGAAAGTCGAGCTGTGGCTCTGCCGTTACTCCAAAATCACAGGTTTCAGAGAAACATGGAATCATGAAATGGATTGGGTGGGAAGGGAGTGGAAAGATCACCCAGTCCAACCCCCTGCCATGGGCAGAGACACTTCCCACCATCCCACGTTGTTCCACGTTGCTCCAACCTGGCCCCAGGGATGGGACAGCCACAGCTTCTCTGGGAATTCCATTCCAGCCCCTCACCACCCTCCCAGCCAAGAATTCCTTCCCAATATCCCACCTAACCCTCTGGCAGTGGGAAGCCATTCCCTTTGTGCTGTCCCTCCATCCCTTGTCCCAAGTCCCTCTCTAGCTCTCCTGGATCCCTTTAGGCCCTGGAAGGGGCTCTCAGGTCTCCCTGGATCCTTCCCTTCTCCAGGTGAACATTCCCAGTTCTCCCAGCCTGGCTCTCCAGATGCTCCTGTCTCCATTTTCCTCATTTTCCCACCTCACCCGCAGACAGGACACATCCTGGACCAAAGACAAATGCTTGGAAAAGGCTGTGACAGGACAGGAATTCAAATGGAGGAATTTCTCCCAAAATATTAATGAGGAGAAAAGCAAATCCCTCCACCTGAAAACCGCCTTAAAAAGAAAGGAAACAAAATTAGGGAAGAGGAAAAATAACAGCACGAGACTGTGGGGATGGGAAACCCCCTGGGGCCGGGTCCTGGTCCAACCATCCCAGTTCCTGGAATCACAGAATATCCTGAGTTGGAAAGGGCCCCCTCACCCCCCCAAGGACCATCAACTCCAAATCCTGTCTCTTCACAGGACAACCCCACAAATCCCTGAAAAGTGAGACCCACTTCTGGATAGAGGTTTTCCAGCCCTAAATGGGCTTGGAAAGGAGAAGAGCAGGGAAAAAAAAGGAGCCTTGGCCTCCCAAACTCCCATGGATGCTACGCTGAGGGATGCTGTTGGTTTTGGGGAAAAGCCAAGGAACGTGGCTGTTTCTTCCCCAAGGGATGGGACAGCGCTGGGATCGGGATGTGCTCCGAGCTCCTGAGTCAATCCCATGTTTGTTGGCTCCATGGCAAAAAGATACTTAATAAAGCAAACAAACCGTGTGTGACTAATCCCGGGGCTGCGCTCCTGGCTCGGGTTCCTAATGGCTTTTCCACGCCTTTCCCAACCCTCCTTCCGGAACACCCCGGTCACACCCCGCTGTTTGGGGAGCCGGGATGGCAGAGCTTGGGATCGCCTTTCCCGCTGGAAAAGCCCCTTCTGTTTATTTACAGCGGCCTCCCCCGCTCCTGCTCCCGTGTTCGTTCCCAAGCCCAGGCGCCGGGTTTGCCGCAGGGAATTTTCACTTCTCCGCCGGGATGAGGCCAAGCTGGGGCTGTGGGGTGGTGCTGGGAGCCATCTGATCCCTTCCACCTGTCGGGGTGGCTAATTATACCCCCCCAACCCACCCCCGGGACCCCCGCCAGCCCACAGGTTGGGCCATAAAAAGGGGGAGGAAAAAAAATTCCGACGGGGAAAAAAAACCTGCCGGGGGCAAAACTTCACCCCAACCTTCCAGCAGCGGGATGGAGGTGCCACGATCCCGCTGACGATCCCGCTGATGATCCCGCTGTGGGGTTCCCGCCTCAGCCTGCCCAGCGTTGGGATGGTGCCCAGCTGGCAGTTCCCATGTCCAGGACTCCTCCCCAGCTGCCAAGGAAGCTCCGGGTGAATTCCAAGGTGCCGTTGGCCTTAAATGGTCCAATGAATCCCGACGTGCCCCGGGAGAGCGGGATTGGGATGAGGGGCTTTGCAGGGCCCGGCCTTCTTTAGCACAGAGCTGGCAAAGGAGGAGGAGGAGGAGGTGGCAGCTGGTGGAAAGGCCTCGGCAATGATGTTAACGAGGTTTTTCCATGGAAAAGCTCAGCGGGAGGAGGTGGAGGGCGGGAGGAAGGCCAGGTCAGGTCACTGGGCCAAGCACCCAACACCCGCTGACCTGATGATCCCATCCAGCCTGGCATTCCCAAGCACTTTGCTCAGGGTGAACTTCTCAGGTGTCTCCAAACTTATCCCACCCCCTGCTCCTTTCCCAGGGGAGGGACAAGAGATGGGCTTTGATGATTCTCAGGAGGTCCCTCCCAACTCGGAAGTGCTGGAGTGTCTTCCTATGTCCTTGGACCCTTGGACCTGTGTCCAACTCCCTCCATCCGCTGTGGTGGACACAAATCCCACCAGCCAGGCTTTCTGGGGAGTTGGGAGCACTGAAACCACAAGTTATTCCCCAAAACTCAAGCGCCTCAACTCCAGTATTTCCTAATATTTTTTAAACCCCTCTTGAGCATCCCACAGAGCTTCACTGGAGCTATTCCAGGTATCCCCCCAGTCGAGCAGCAGGATTAACCACCTGGATGGTTGTCTTCCCATCTCCTTGGACCTATGATGGACACAAATCCCACCAGCCAGGCTTTCTGGGGAGTTGGGAGCACTGAAACCACAAGTTATTCCCCAAAACTCAAGCGCCTCAACTCCAGCATTTCCTATTTTTTTAAACCCCTCTCAAGCATCCCACAGAGTTTCACTGGAGCTATTCCAGGTATCCCCCCAGTCGAGCAGCAGGATTAACCACCTGGATGGTCTTCCCATCTCCTTGGACCCTTGCACCTGTGTCCAAGTCCCTCCATCCACCGTGGTGGACACAAATCCCACCAGCCAAACTTTTTGGGGAGATGGGAGCAACTTTATTCCCCAAAACTCAAGCGCCTCAACTCCAGCATTTCCTAATATTTTTTAAACCCCTCTTGAGCACCCCATGGAGCTTCACCAGAGCTTTTCCAGCAGCAGGATTAACCACCTGGATGGCTGTCTTCCCATCTCCTTGGACCTACGGACCTGTGCCCAAGTCCCTCCAACCACTGCCGTGGACACAAATCCCACCAGTCAGACTTTCTGGGGAGTTGGGAGCACTGAAACCACAAGTTATTCCCCAAAACTCAAGTGCCTCAACTCCAGCATTTCCTATTTTTTTAAACCCCTCTCGAGCATCCCACAGAGCTTCACCAGAGCTTTTCCAGCAGCAGGATTAACCACCTGGATGGCTGTCAGGCTCTTTTAATGTCCCCCTGAGTGGCTGTTGGGAAGCGGCGGCTGGAGGTGCCGGAGCGTTTTCCGAAGTGACAGCCAGGAAATGGCTTTTTTTTTTCCCCCCCCGATGGCTTTGCAATAATTGGGTGCAGATGGAAACAGCCTCGGGACAAAAAAATGCCAGCTCCCACCCTGTCATTAAAAACCTGGAGGACAACACATCCCCAGCATCATCCAGGCTGCGGAATAACCACGGAGGAATTTAACCCCCGCGGTTTTCCGCGGTTGGGAGGGGATCCCTGCCCATGGCAGGGGTTTGGAATGAGAGAGGCTTTAAGGTCCCTTCCAATCCAAGTCATTCCATGATTCTGCGGATCCACGGCACCGCTCAGCTCGTTGAGGGGGCACCCAACCCCACACTAATATGTCATTAATGAAGATGTTAATTAGTCCTGGTCTCAGTATAGGCTGATTTGGTCCTGGTCCCACTTGGACACCGAGCCATTGGCTGCAACTCTTTGGATGTGGCCATCCAGGGGAATCCTCAACCTGCTGCCTGCGGAATTCAACCATTCCCTGCACTGCTTTGGTGAGGAATTCCACTTCCATCAGGGACCCCCACGATCCCATCCATCCCATCCCAGAGCCACTTTTACATGGGGAAGCCACCAATGGGAACGACCAATCCCAGATGATCTCTGTTGGTGTCCACTGGACACCCCCAGGAGTCTCATCTCCGCCACATGTGCGATTCCAGGTGGCTCAGGGAAGGATTCCAACGGGATCCAAGGGTTCTTTAGGAAGAGCACTGGCAGCAGGTCGATGGAGATGGTCCTGCCCCTCTCCTGAGCCCTGGGAAGGCACATTTGGAGCACCATGTCCGGCCCCGACAGCGGAGAACAGACGGGACCAAAGGGACATTCCAGACAGGAAGCAAAGGTAAAATCTGCTCTTTTTTTGGGTTCATCTCTGCAGAAGTTCAGGTTGAAATCAAGAACTTGCTGCCCCATCACTAAATTCCCACTTCAGCTGCTGCTTTCCTCCCCCCAACCCCCCCCAAAACGTCCTAATTTTAATATTTTGTGGCGCACCTCTGTCTACAAAGTGTAAAAAAAAGAGAAAATCCCCAGCCTGGGATTGATCTCAGCACAATTATCCACAAATTCCTGGGCTATTAAACCGTTCCAGGTCGTCCTGATAAGCCCCATCTCCGACATAAAGATGTTGGAGATGTTACAATTAAATTGAAGCTGCAATAAGAACCCTCATTATGCCATTTACAGCCTCCAGGAAATAAGATACAACTGGAAAGCCACGAGATTTCCGTGGAGATATCCAGGTGGGATTGGCCATGGAAGAATCCTGATGGGTTTAAACACTACAAAGTGTTTCCAGTGGGAAGATCCCACGGCCAGGATGGAGATTTATCATTTATTTTCAGCAGAGGAGATGGACAAGGACTCAGCATTCCCAAATCCATCCTGGACAACCCCTCACGACCTTAAAAGCAGCCCCCATTGCCAATCCTACCCACTTTTTATTTGAAATAAAGATTTTTTTTTTTTTCCCTTACTAATCAGTTTGGTGGCTGAGAATTTCTGCTGCACTTTATGGTGGGGGGGAAATAAACTCCAATAAAGCTCCCAGAAAAACATCTGTCAACCAGAGCCAAAACGAAGGATAAATGGAATAAAAGTTGCTTTTGTAGCTGATTTTCATAGAGCTGACTGTAAAAGAGCCATCAAAGGCAGAGCTCTCCATCAGCTGTTTTCCAGAGATCATGGAGTTCGGGAATTGTTGAGGTTGGAAAAGCCCTCTAAGATCATCGAGTCCAATCCATGGCCCCAAGTGCTACTTCCAGGTAAATCCCTCCAGGGATGGGGATCCCACCTCTCCCAGTGCCAGGTGAAGAGCTCCTCAGGGCGCTCAAGGAAAAGCCAAGTTGGGATTCAACCTGGGACCAAAAGAGCGGGAAAAAAGACCTGGAAAACCCAAGATCTGAGGGTGTGAGGAAAGAAAAATGTCATTTTAACCAAAAAAGCTGAGAATGCACAACAGGAGCAGAGCTGAGCTTCACCTTCCCGGGATAAAAGATTAACAAGGAACAAGGAGCCCGAGCTGATGTTTTCCATCACAAATCCATCCCCTGGATAATAGAGGGAAAACCCCAAATGATATTTTAATATTGGCTGCTGCTCTCGCAGCTCTGGTGAAAAGAAATTAGAAAAAAAGAAAAAAAAGAAAAAAAAGAAAAAAAATTAGAAAAAAAAAAGAAAAAATTAGAAAAAAAAGAAAAATTGAAAAAAGAAAAAATAGAAAAAAAGAAAAAATAGGAAAAAATAAAAAAATTAGAAAAAAAGAAAAAATAGAAAAAAGGAAAACAATTAGAAAAAAAGGAAAAAAATTAGAAAAAAGAAAAAAGAGAAAAAAGAGAAAAAATTAGGGAAAAATTAGAAAAAATAGAAAAAAGGAAAAAAATTAGAAAAAAGAAAAAATTAGAAAAAAGAAAAAATTAGAAAAAAGAAAAAGAGAAAAAAGAGAAAAAACTAGGAAAAAATTAGAAAAAAATAGAAAAAAGGAAAAAATTAGAAAAAAGGAAAAAATTAGAAAAAAGAAAAAATTAGAAAAAAATAGAAAAAGTTTAGAAAAAAAAGGAAAAAATTAGAAAAAAAAGAAAAAATTAGGAAAAAAAGAAAAAATTAGAAAAAAAGAAAAATTTTCTAATTTTTCTTCAGAAAATTTAACTCATTTTCTAAAGGAATGGGTTAAATTTGACGTGTTACGGTGGGAAACTCTTCGACTGCCAGTAGAAAAGGGGAAAAGAACCAAGTGAAGGCACCAAGAAAAAAAAACCCACAGGAGGAGGAGAAGGTTAAAAAATCCCCACATTTGCATTTTCTGCAGAAAAATCGAGCAGCTGCCGCTGTGGGAAAGCACCACATTCCACTTCCTTGGGAAGTTGCACTTCCTCGGGAAGCGCCGGTTGCTCAGGTCTGCCCTGGCCACCTCGTTTTACACGGATAAGGAGCAAATCTCCAGGGAAAGGTTGGTGGTGCCACAAAAAAAAAAAGAGAGGGATTTTTTCCCAGCCCAGCTCATCCCTGATTTATTCCAGCAGTTTTTTTTTCTGGAAGCCTCGTTGTTTAATCTCGCTGTGTTCTCGCTGCTTTAATGGCTCCCACGGGGGAACAACTTCCGAGGAAACACGGAGAGAGGGGGATTTCCCGCGGCTCCCGCGCCTTCATGGACATGGAGAGGGGGAGGTTGTTTAATTCCAGACAATTTTCCAGGTGCAGCAGTCAGAGGGGAATGGCCTGACTTGCTTGTCTTTGCTCTGGCGCACTGGGAATGCTGGAGAAATCCAGCACCGAGAGCTTCCCAAGGTTCTGATTCTCATATATCCCAGTAAGTACTGGAATGGTTTGGGTGGGAAGGGAGCGGAAAGATCATGGAATTCCAACCCCCTGCCACGGGCAGGGACACCTCCCACTATCCCGGATTGCTCCAACCTCCCCTTGGACATTTCCAGGGATGGGGCAGCCACAGCTTCACTGGGAATTCCATTCCAGCCCCTCACCACCCTCCCAGCCAAGAATTTCTTCCCAATATCCCATGGAAATCTCCCTTCCACATTTTGTGCCGAGGAACTCATTGAGGATGCTGGAAATCAAGGCCCTCTCTCTGCCACCGGTTCCACCTTCTGGAAACAGAATCCCGGGATCATTTAGGTTGGAAAAGACCCCCCCAAGATCAGCGAGTCCAACCTGTGACCGACTAATTAATATTGGGGATGACATTCCCTTAATGAAGGAACTGTACCTCTCCCAAAAGATGGAGGGACCTTGGCCCTCTCCAGCCCAAATTCCCGGAAAAAGGGATTTGGGAATGCCAACTTAAAGCTTTCCCATGTTATCCTACATAATTTCTGATGAAGCCAGAGCAGGTTTGGCCCCAGCAGTTGGAGTTCAGCCCACGGGATGGGTCAAAGGCCTGATCCACTTGTCCTGGAATCCTCTGAGACACCCCAGGAAGTGCTGAAGTGGCGCCGCCACCACGTCATAAATTATGGATCATAATGGACATTTTTGATGGAAGCCTGATAAAAACCAGGAATTGCTCTTTGGGGAGGGGCACGAGGAGGAAAACACCACCGGGAGAAGAGCCCCGTGTGCCGAATTCCAGCATAAAAGCACCTAAATCCCAAATTATTGCTGTCCTTCTCCGAGTTTATCCGCCCGGGACGTCGCTCCGGCGTCTCCCCCATTCCCAGGGCGGGGAAAGGCGGAACGAGGGCAAGATTTACTCCCGGTCTAAATTATTCACCGGGAAAAGGGAGCGTTGCCTCTTTAACGAGCCATCGTTTTTTATGGAAGCCGAGGTTAACATTTTTCCCTCGATTCAGGAGAATATTAGAAACTCTCCGGGGTCCATTTGAGGACTTTCCGCTCGGAGCAAAAGGCCCGGACTCAGCACTTTCGATATTATTTAGAGGATAAAATTAACCCTTAATGGCCCACGCTGGTATTTCTCCCTCCCCCAGTTCAATCTGGCCCTCTCAGCACTTTCTCCCCCATCCATAATTACAGGCTGCTATCCATCATCCGGAGGAGAATGCCTTCCCCGACGCTCCCAAAGTGACGCCGTAAGCACTTTTCCTAATAGAATAAATATTCTAACTATCTCTTTGATATTTTCATTTAAATTGCAATAGTTTTTTTTCGAAACGAATTGGCACAGGCCCCTGCCTGCGTGGTTGGTGCCGGGCCGCAGGGGAGGCCGGCGGCATTCCCGCGTTTTCCTTCCCGGGAATTGTTTATCCCGTCCCCTCCAAGAAGGAATTAAGCCCAGACTAATTTATTAGAGCCTCCCTCCATTGCTGCTGATGTGCTGCTTGCCCTAAAACTCTCCATTTTTAGCTTTTTTTTCCCCCCCTTTCTTCTTGCCTGGTTTTTGCTCCGTGGTGCTTTTTCCCTCGGGGAAAAGTAGGACTTGGCTGAAAGGTTGGACTTGATGGGCTTCGAGGTCTTTTCCCAACCTAAACGATCCAATTATTCCACCCAAGGTGGTGTTTGGATTCTGTTTGGAGCCTGGGACAGGTGATGACACCACGGGGATTGGGAATGGGGCACCCGTGGCTCCGCTCGGCCAACGAGGGATGGAGAAAAGGAGGAGAAAAGCCCTTTGGAGCTCCAGCACGTGGATCCAAGCATCCAACTGTTCATCCCAGCATCTTCTCTGGTGGGAAGCAGCCGAAATCGTGAGGCAGGAAGAGATCTCCAGGAGCAGCAAGTCCAAGCCCAGCGTTTTTAGGGGGATGTGAATGAAAGTGTTGTCGCTTGCTGTTGGCTCACAGAAGCAGATGAACCGATCCAGGACATGGAGGAGATGGGTTTTCCATAGGAAAAGCATCCCAGAGGTGCTTCCCAGCTTCCTAGAGGAAGAGGATGGCTGCCATCCTCCCCCTGGGCTCAGGGGTGGGCCAATGCTGCACAGCAAATTATGGAATCATGGAATGGTTTGGGTGGGAAGGGACATTAAAAGTCATCCAGTTCCAACCCCCTGCCATGGGCAGGGACACCTCCTGCTATCCCAGGTTGCTCCAACCTCCCCTTGGACATTTCCAGGGATCCAGGGGCAGCCACAGCTTCTCTGGGAATTCCATGCCAGTCACTCATCACTCTCACAACCAAGAACTCCTTCCCAATATCCCATCTAACCCTGGGAAGCCATTCCCTGTGTCCTATCCCTCCATCCCTTGTCCCAAGTCCCTTTCCAGCTCTCCTGAAGCCCCTTTAGGCCCTGGAAGGGGCTTCAAGGTCTCCCTGGATCCTTCTCTTCTCCAGGCTGGCCATTCTCAGCTCTCCCAGCCTGGTTCCAGAGCAGAGGAGCTCCAGCCCTTGGAGCATCTCCGTGGCCTCCTCTGGACTCGCTCCAGCAGCTCCACACCCTTGGGAGGACCCCAGTGAGGACCTGAGCTCGCTGCCACCCCCTTCTCCCGTCCCTTACAAAGAACAGGGGAACCACAAGACGTTGGATAAACCCCAACATTCCATTTTTTTTGCATTTTAAGAGCTCTAAAATTCCAGGGAAGCTGCTCCGCCTCAAGCTCTGACCATTCCATCGCGTTCCATAAGCTCATGGATGAGGCTGGAACTCTCCCCAGGGTGCACAGGAAGTCCATGCAGGACTTCACTGATCCAAACCAGAGGATCCCCAGGACCTGGAGGTGACTCCACGAATCCCCAGGACCTGGAGGTGGCTCCATAAATCCTCAGGACCTGGAAGTGACTCCATGAATCCCCAGGACCTGGAGGTAGCTCCATGAATCCCCAGGACCTGGAGGTGACTCCATGAATCCCCAGGACCTGGAGGTGACTCCATGAATCCCCAGGACCTGGAGGTGACTCCATGAATCCCCAGGACCTGGAAGTGGCTCCATGAATCCCCAGGACCTGGAGGTGACTCCATGAATCCCCAGGCACATCCCTGAGCTCGGCTGGGAAGGCTGGTCTTGCTCCCAAGACTAAACCACAACATTTAAAGCTCAAGTTTTAACCCGGTCTGGAGCCAGCGTGGAAAACAAGCTTTAACATCCATGGATTTCCTATGGAAAACAGGGAATCACAAGCCTTTTCTTTTCCATCTGTTTAGGGGAGGGGTTTTCTGGGCAGGGGAACACGGAAAGGCTCTTCCCGGGAAACCACCAGCACAACATTTATGAGCCGAAACCTTGGATTTCATTCCTTTTTTTTTTTTTCCCTGCCTGTAAACTCACTTTTCCACAACCCTTGGGAAAAGCAGTTCATCCACTCTGGGCGCTTTCCAGCCCCGCGGCACCGTCGGAACGTCGCTCGCGCCTTTGAACCCCGGGAAGCCGCGATAAATAAACCCCTTCCTTACCTTTTCTCCCATGGGACAATATCCCTTGAGGAAATCCTGGCACACCTCTGCCTTCCTGGACACGTAGACGTGGCTGTAGGGGCAGTTGCTGTTGCTGCAGATCCCCTTCAAGTAGTAGGAACACACCGGCATCTGGAAGAGAAACCCGGATCTGGAATTATTCCGACCCCTCCCCAGAGTGGAAACAGAAACCTATTGCCAGCCACTGATCCCAGAAGGATTTTTTAGCTCTTCCATTGGCGTCCTGCAAGGAATATCCCTGATGTTCCCGGTGTGTGAACGGGCCCAGCTCAGCATCCCTTGGGATGCTGGAGGGGTTGGAAAGCAGGGAGTGGCCACCAGGAGAGAAACCTGGAGAACGTCATTCCCAAGGGGTAATGCAGCCATGGAGATGGGAATAGCAGCAACAGGGATCAACATCCCCTGAGGGGGTTCTGGCCACCACAAAGGCCAAAACCCCATCCTGGGGGTCCTCCCTCCATTTGGCTTTTCCATGGATAAAGGCTCCACATGGTGGGTCCTAGAACTTCCACAAGGAATTTGGGGATCGTTTGCATCATTCCAAGGAACCTCCACCAAGGGCTGCAAGCAACGGGATGTCCCTGTGGGATTGCTCCAGGAGGGATGTCCCAGGAGGGATATCCCAGGAGAGAGGGAGGGAAAAGACAAGGAGATCCTTTCAGATACAGAGATTTGAAAAGAGGAGCGTTGGATCCAGAGGCACAGCCCCGCTCCCACACCCCCCATTCCCGAGGCACCACAGGGAAAACCGACAGAGCAGGACCCAAACTTCCCCTCGTGCCAGCTGTTGGAATTAACCCCGAACTCCCAGCCTGCTGTGATATTCCAGCATCCTTAACTCATCCCCTACCACAGGTAGAATGTGCTGAGCTGGTCCAGCTCCTCCTGCTCTGCCTACATCCCGAATTTCCTCCCTGCAGAGCATGGGATCAATCCCTCCATTCACCAGCAGCATCCCAGTCCTGCCAGTTCCTTTTCCTCTCCTCCAGGTTCCTTTCCCTCCAGGCTCCTTTCCCTCTCCTCCAGATTCCTTTCCCCCTTCTTCAGCTTCCTTCTCTTCCAGGCTCCTCTCCCTCTCCTCCAGGTTCCTTTCCTTGTCCAGTCTCCTCTCCCTCTCCTCCAGGCTCCTTCCCTTCTCCTCCAGGCTCCTTTCCTTCTCCAGGTTCCTTTCCCTCTCCAGGCTCCTCTCCCTCTCCTCCAGCACTGCAACATTTCCAACCCTACAACAACCCCGGGCGGGGACTATCCAGGGAAAAAAAACCCAACAAACCCTTATCCCTGAAGGGCACGGGGAGGGTTTGTCGGGAACTGCGAGAGAGAAAGAGGCAAGAAAACAAAAGGGACGCTCGGAAAAAAAAAAGAAAAAAAAGGGAAGAGTTTATCTTTAATTGCCTTTGAAGCGCCGACATTCCCGAAAGGACGGGGCTCGGGAAGCCGCCAACGACTCCCTTAATGCGCCTTTTGATGGAGAGCCCGAATTAGCGCTAATAAAAAGGGATAATAAAGGCGGCTCTGCCCCCGAGGCGCGGCCCCTCCCGCCCGCCGAGCCCGGGCCATTATCGAGGGGCAGCAGCTCCGCGGGTTTAATTAACCTTGTTAATTGTAAGCGGTCCGGCCGCACAAACAACCCCAGCGCGTTCCTTGGCGCCGCAGGGGAGGCGCTTCCACGATCCCAAAACTCCGCGGGAGCCTCCCGACTGCTCCCGGGCTGACTTTGGAAGGTTAGGGAGGAAAAAAAATGCTGATTCCTCGCCGAACTCCTCAAGGGGAAAAGCTGTTGGAGCAGCTCCCCTGCGCTCCCAAACCGCCTCGCTCGCGGTTCCCGGGTTCTCTCCGTCGCTGCTGGAGGAATCCAGGGCTCTGATCCCGCCTGGAGAATTCCCTGGGCAGATGCTCCTCACCCAGGGCGCTGCCCTGTGTCCCCTCTGGAGCAAAATTCCCCTAACTGCCAGATTTCTCTCTCCCCCAGGCTCCTTTCCCTCTCCCCCAGGTTCCTTTCCCTCTCCCCCAGGTTCCTTTCCCTCTCCCCCAGGCTCCTTTCCCTCTCCACCAGGGTCTTTTGCCCCTAGACTCCTTTCCCTCTTCTCAGCTTTCCTTCCCTCCAGGCTCCTTTCCCTCTCCTCCAGGTTCCTTTTCTGCTCCTCCTTTCCCTTTCCTTCTCCTTTCTCTCTCCTCCAGGCTCCTTTCCCTCTCCTTCTCCTTCCCCTCTCCTCCAGGTTCCTTTCCATCTCCTACTCCTTTCCCTCTCCTCCAGGCTCCTTCCCCTCTCCTCCAGGATCCCTTCCCTCTCCTTTCTCTCTCCTCCAGGTTCCTTTCCCTCTCCTCCAGGTTCCTCCCCCTCTCCAGGATCCTTTCCCTTTCCTTTCCCTCTCCTCCAGGATCCTTTTCCTCTCCTCCAGGTTCCTTTCTCTCTCCTCCACATTCCTTTTCCTCTCCAGGGAAAGCTCTGGGGCAGCTGAACCCACGTGGCTTTCCCACAGAAAACTGGGATTATCCTCATTTTTCAGTGGGGAAACTGAGGCACAGGAGTGCTCCAAGGTTTCATCCTGAACCCAAAAGCTCTTGATCCTTCACCTCCTGGAAGGGGAAAAGCTGTTGGAGCAGCTCCCCTGAACTCCCAGACCGCCGCACTCATGGGCACTGGATTCTCTCCGTTGCTGCTGGAGGAATCCGAGGAATCCGGGGCTCTGATCCTGCCTGGAGAATTCCCTGCTCTGCCCTGCAATCCTCTGTGGAGCAAAATTTCCCTAACTGCCAGTTTTCCCTCTCCCCCAGGCTCCTTTCCTTCTCCCTCAGGCTCCTTTCCCTCTCCAGGCTCCTTTCCCTCTCCCCCAGGTTCCTTTCCCTCTTCTCCAGCTTCCCTCTCCCCCAGACTCCTTTCCTTCTCCCCCAGGCTCCTCTCCCTCTCCAGGTTCCTCTCCCTCTCCACTAGGCTCCTTTGCCCTCAGGTTCCTTTCCCTCTTCTCCAGCTTTCCTTTCCCTCCAGGCTCCTTTCCCTCTCCCCCAGGTTCCTTTCCCTCTTCTCCAGCTTCCCTCTCCTCCAGGCTCCTTTCTTTCTCCTCCAGGCTCCTTTCTTTCTCCTCCAGGCTCCTTTCTTTCTCCTCCAGGTTCCTTTTCCTCCAGGATCCTTCCCCTTTTCTCCAGGTTCCTCTCCCTCTCCACCAGGGTCCTTTGCCCCCAGACTCCTTTCCCTTTTCTCCAGCTCTCCCTTCTCCTCCAGTCTCCTTCCCTTCTCCTCCAGTCTCCTTCCCTTCTCCTCCAGTCTCCTTCCCTTCTCCTCCAGGCTCCTTCCCTTCTCCTCCAGGCTCCTTCCCTTCTCCTCCAGGCTCCTTCCCTTCTCCTCCAGGCTCCTTCCCTTCTCCTCCAGGCTCCTTCCCTTCTCCTCCAGGCTCCTTCCCTTCTCCTCCAAACTCCTTTCCCTCTCCTCCAGGTTCCTTTCCCTTTTTTAGACCTCTTTTAGAACCATAGGGTGGGGAGGGGCTGGGGTGGAATTCCCAGAGAAGCTGCGGCTGCCCCATCCCTGGAAGTGTCCCACGGCCAGCTCGGAGCAACCTGGGCTAGTGGGAGGTGTCCCTGCCCCTGGCAGGGGGTTGGAACTGGATGACCTTCCAAAATCCCTTCCAACCCCAACCACTCCATGGTTCTATCCTGATCCAGGAGCCTGAAAAGCTTGGGAAGCAAACCCCAAACTCAGCTGGAAACCCTCTGTGAGGGAGAACCTTCCCACGACCCCCGCGTCCCTCAGAATGTCCCTGGGAATGTCACACCGACCTTGTCCTTGGACACCTTGTGGGAAAAGGGGCAGGTCCCATCCGTCTTCTTGCATGTGCCACGGAGAAACCTGGAATTACAGCAGAGGGAGAGGGTTGAGCATGAGGTGGGTCCCAAACCATGAGGTTTTAACACACAAACACTCGTCGTTGAGACCCTAAATTGGGGAAGGTTCCTCCTGTTGGAAGAGCAGCTGCTGATTCCCGATGGATTCAGTCCTTTCATCCTATTTGGCTGCTCCTTAGTTGGCAGAGCAAGGGCTGTACCCCAAAACTTCAGGGATGATGCTCCCAGAAGGAGAAAAGGTCCTTCCGAGAGAGCCCTGATTACCTCCAGGATGGAATCACCATCCCTGGAGTGTCCCAGGGGGAGTTTGGATGAAGCTCAGAGCAACCTGGGCTAGTGGAAAGTCTCCCTGCCCTTGGCAGGGGGTTGGAAATTCCGTGATCTTTCGGGTCCCTTCCAACCCAACCCATTCCATGACTCCATGATTCCGGATGAAGCACCGGGAGGAGCTCCAGGTGGGAGCAGCCAAAACCCTTGAGGAGCAGAGGCAGGCACAGGACAGATCCCAAGATCCCAAAGGATGTTTGGAGCTGGAAGTTTTCCTGGGAGCTGCCTCTGTGACAGGAGATTCACAAAACTAAGGGAAAAAATTCACAAATAAGGGAAAAAGCTAAAGATTGGGATTGGGGCCAAAGGCACCAGGAGAAGGAGACACAAGACCAGGAGAAAATCAGTGTTGTCCTCCAGTGATCCACAGAAACAGGGTGGGATGGAGATCCCAAAGACCTCATGGAGCAGCAATTCCTAAAGCAGGCAAGGAGCTGTGGGATGTGTTGTGGTTAAAAAACCCCATAAATCACCTTTCCCTCCTCCCTGATCTCCCACCGAGCCCGGGGCGGCTTCCAAGCGATCCCAGCCCAGCAGCAATTTTTATGGAGAAATTTACTCCGGGAGTTCATCGGCGGATTTGTCTTTCCTGCACTTTTTAAACGACTAATAATGGAGTTTAATCAACTCCTGGGCAGGTCTAACGAGCTGGCAACGGGAGTCCGTTCTCCTGGAATTAATCATCCGCTCTCGGAGCCGCGCGACGTCACCGGATGAGGGAATGGAAGCTGTTGTACGGATCCGAGCGGATCTGGGAAGTGCTGCCGCTGGAATCACCCGGTGTCTGGTCAGGGAAGGGTCTCAAGTCCCTCAGCTCAGAAAAGAAGGATCCAGGGAGAACTTGGAGCACCTTCCAGGGCCTAAAGGGGCTCCAGGAGAGCTGGAGAGGGACTGGGGACAAGGGATGGAGGGACAGCACACAGGGAATGGCTTCCCAGGGTTAGATGGGATATTGGAAAGGAATTCTTGGCTGTGAGAGTGGTGAGGGGCTGGGCTGGAATTCCCAGAGAAGCTGTGGCTGCCCCATCCCTGGGAGTGTCCAAGGGGAGTTTGGAGCAACCTGGGATAGTGGGAGGTGTCCCTGCCCATGGCAGGGGGTTTGGAATTCCATGACCCTCAGAATTCCCTTCCAACCCAAGCCACGGATGAACAAGGGCTTTATTTTCCCTGTTTTGCCAACACTTGGAAACAAATCATCAATTACTAAAGCAGGACAATTATTTCCAGGATTTTTGCTCCCAGGTGCTGGGATGGATTTCCCAGGGAAGCTGTGGCTGCCCCATCCCTGGAAGCATCCAAGACCAGGCTGGATGCGACTTGGGATCAGCCTGGGATTAGTGGGAGGTGTCCCTGCCCACCGCATGGGGTCGGAACGGGATGACCTTCCAAAATCCCTTCCAACCCCAACCACTCCACGATCCTACAACCTTTTCTTATCCTCTCCCCGCAGATCCCTCCCAAGCCAAGAACACCCATCCCTGCGATCCTACAACCCTCTATCACCCTGTTTCCCTTTGGAATATCACACCAAAACCCGCCAATGTCCCGGCGACTTCCACATCCCTCCCCACCTGGTGCAGACGGCGACTTTGTCGGGATCGTGGATGTAGGGGCAGCTGTCGCCGCGGTTGCACTTCCCGAAGCGGTTGTAGTACATGCAATATTCCTTCTTCTTCCTCCTCTGCTTGGCCTGGCGGATGATGGCCAAGCTCCTCTGCACGGCACGGCTGGGGGACAAACACAGCCAGGGTCAACTCCACCACGGAGGCACTTCCACGCCGCCGGGGAGCCCAAAATTCACCTCGGAGAGGGAGATGTTTGGAAGTTCAGGCTCCCAAACTCTCAAGGATTTTTGATTTTCAGCCAATTTTACCCCAAATCATTAAAAATCTTCCAAGGTGACACCAATGAAATCCCTCCCCACCTCCACATCCTCTGATTTTATGAGCATGGAGAGGCTTCCTACATTTTTCAGGGAACAGGATGAGGAAGAAACATCCTTTTCCACTCTAGGCTCATGCACCAAAGGCTGAACAAGAAGCCCAAAATTCACCTTGGAGAGGGAGATGTTTGGAAATTCAGGCTCATAAGCTCTGAAGGATTTTTGGCTTTTGGCCAATTTTACCCCAAATCATTAAAAATCTCCAAGGTGACACCAATGAAATCCCTCCCCACCTCCACATCCTCTGATTTTATGAGTTCCCTACATTTTTAGGGAATAGGATGAGGAAGAAACATCCTTTTCCACTCTGGGCTCATGCACAAAAGGAGCCCAAAATTCACCTTGGAGAGGGAGATGTTTGGAAGTTCAGGCTCAGAAGCTCTCAAGGATTTTTGATTTTCGGCCAATTTTACCCCAAATCATTAAAAATCTCCAACGTGACACCTTACCTTGGAGAAAGGAAAGGAAAGGAAAGGAAAGGAAAGGAAAGGAAAGGAAAGGAAAGGAAAGGAAAGGAAAGGAAAGGAAAGGAAAGGAAAGGAAAGGAAAGGAAAGGAAAGGAAAGGAAAGGAAAGGAAAGGAAAGGAAAGGAAAGGAAAGGAAAGGAAAGGAAAGGAAAGGAAAGGAAAGGAAAGGAAAGGAAAGGAAAGGAAAGGAAAGGAAAGGAAAACCTGCAGGTTTGAAGGGTTAAATTGGGATGAGGGAGAAACCACAAAATGCCTGTTGAGGATAATGTAGTTGATTTCAAAAGGGATTTTCCAAGCAGGATTTGCTCCCAGAAAGGTGCAGCTTTCCATTAATAACCTTTCCAAACTCTCCCAAGCAGAATCCACAGCTTGGAATCCCAGCTTTCCCGTGCCTTTCTGCTGGAAGTTACAACCACCTGGAAGCAGAAGCTGAGGAAAAGCAGTGGCTGCGGCGTCACCAGATAATTATCCAGTTAAACTCCAGCTCCCAACAGCCTCCTGAGCACGAATCCAGAGGGGGATTCCCTGGGAATACCAACCTGGCGATGTATCGGCAGGAGGAGGATCTGTTCAGGACGGAGGGAGAGACGCCAGGACTGGGCGTGGAGTGCAACCTCAGAGCTGGGAACGAGAGAAAAACATGGATCACTCCTGGGAATCGAGGCATTTTATAGGAATTCATAGAACCCTCGGGATCTTTGATCCATAAGAATGATCAGAGGGAAGGGATGGGTCAGAATGGGTCTGCTGTGAGGAAAGGCTGGGAGAGGTGGGAATGTCCGGCCTGGAGAAGGGAAGGATTCAGGGAAACCTGAGAGCCCCTTCCAGGGCCTAAAGGGGCTCCAGGAGAGCTGGAGAGGGACTTGGGACAAGGGATGGAGGGATAGGACACAGGGAATGGCTTCCCAGGGTTAGATGGGATATTGGGAAGGAATTCTTGGCTGGGAGGGTGGGGAGGAGCTGGGATGGCATTCCCAGAGAAGCTGTGGCTGCCCCATCCCTGGAAGTGTCCAAGGGGAGGTTGGAGCAACCTGGGACAGCAGAAGGTGTCCCTGACCACAGCAGGGGGTTGGAATTCCATGATCTTTCCACTCCCTTCCCACCCAAACCATTCCATGATTCCCGGACCTCACCGTTCCACCCAAAGCAGCTCCCACATGGAGCATCCCGGATGGATGAGGATGCTCCCCATGGACCTCCACGCAAGGCCAGGACTTTCAGGAGAGCCCCAGCATCACAAATGCTCTTTTCCAGCTCCAAACCCCACAGGGATCTTCCCCTTTTCATCTCCCAAACGAGCCCAAACACATCCCGGGGCAACTCCAGGGAAAACCGGCTCCGACTGGTGCACACACGGAATCAAATCAGCCTTGACCAGGGCAGGAAAGAACGAGTCGGCAAACGAGACTGTATCCAACTTTTCCAGGTGGTGGGAAGCGCCTCAGTCACTCACCTGCCAGCAGGAATGAGCGATTGGAATTTGATGGCTCGGCTGCCGGCGTCGGCACAGCCCCAGCTGTTCCCTCCACGCATCAAATTCCATCCAGGAGCCCCCACAGGGAGGTTTTATTCCCTGGTTTTTTTTATCTTCCCCCTCTTCTCGGGCTGTGGGAGCAGATTTCCCGCTCGGATTTAGTTCTATGACAACTCTGGGTCGCTCCAGAGACGTGCCGGGATTTCTGGTTGCCCTCCCAGAGACGGATCCAGGTTAAAATCCCACCAATCTGGAGCATTCCCAGCCCCCCTCTGGAATGATGTTTAATGCTCCAAGCTCAGCAGGATGGGATACACCAGGAATCTGCTCCCCAGGGCAGCGGAAAATCCCTGTAAATATTTAATATTCTGGAATAAAAGCGGAAATTGGGGACGATCATGGAATGGTTAAGGTTGGATCACAGAATCATGGAATGTTTGGGGTTGGATCACAAAACTATGGAATGGTAGGGGTTGGATCACAGAATTATGGAATGGTCAGGGTTGGATCACAGAATCATGGAATGGTTAGGGTTGGATCACAAAACTATGGAATGGTTGGAGTTGGATCACAGAATCATGGAATGGTTAGGGTTCGATTGCAAAACTATGGAATGGTTGGGGTTGGATCACGGAATCATGGAATCATCAGGATTGGATCACAGAATCATGGAATGGTTAAGACTGGATCACAGAATCATGGAATGGTTGGGGTTGGATCACAGAATCATGGAATGGTTGGGGTTGGATCACAGAATCATGGAATGGTTGGGGTTGGATCACAAAAATATGGAATGGTTAAGGTTGGACCACAGAATCATGGAATGTTTGGGGTTGGATCACAAAACTATGGAATGGTTGGGGTTGGATCATGGAATCATGGAATGGTTGGGGTTGATCACAAAACTATGGAATGGTTAAGGTTGGATCACAGAATCATGGAATGTTTGGGGTTGGATCACAAAACTGGAATGGTAGGGGTTGGATCACAAAACTGTGGAATGGTAGGGGTTGGATCACAGAATTATGGAATGGTTAGGGTTGGATCACAGAATCATGGAATGGTTAAGATTGAATCACAGAATCATGGAATGGTGGGGGTTGGATCACAGAATCATGGAATGGTGGGGGTTGGATCACAGAATCATGGAATGGTTAAGGTTGGATCACAAAACTATGGAATGGTAGGGGTTGGATCACAGAATTATGGAATGGTTAGGGTTGGATCGCAAAACTATGGAATAGTTGGGGTTGGATCACGGAATCATGGAATGGTTAAGACTGGATCACGGAATCATGGAATGGTTGGGGTTGGATCACAGAATCATGGAATGGTTGGGGTTGGATCACAGAATCATGGAATGGTTAGGGTGGGATCACGGAATCATGGAATGCTTGGGGTTGGATCGCAAAACTATGGAATGGTTGGGGTTGGATCACAGAATTTATGGAATAGTTGGGGTTGGATCACAGAATTCAGGGGGGTTGATATTCCCAATTTTTCAGGAGGCCCAAGGAGCCTAAATTTGGATTTTTGGAGTGCTTGCCAACTTGGAATTCCCAGTTGGAGCCGCTCCCAAGAGATTTGCATTAATAAATCCATTATTAAATCAATTTTCTCGGTGGTGGAGGGTGTATCCATGGTGTTGGAACTGGGGGGAAACTGGGATTTCAGAAGACACCGGAGAGCGGGATGAGGGTTAAATTCCAACATTGGGAGCTGGAATTCTCTGCAGTCTGGCCTAAATCCAATAAAAAACTGGAATGACACCCCCAGGGTTAACTTTGGGATCTGGTTTGGGATCCAGACACAACACTGGGCACATCCCACTCCCGAATCCATCCCGGTTTCCTCCTCAGTTGCTTCCCAAGCAGGTAAAGAGCCGGATGAGGAGGGCGACTCATCCTTCCTTGATATTCCAAAAGGGATTTCAGGAAATGCCAGGGCAAGTTGCTCCCAAGAGATTTGCATTAATAAATCCATTAATAAATCAATTTTCCTGGCAGTGGAGGGTGTATCTGTGGCGTTGGAATTGGGGGGAAACTGGGATTTCAGAAGACACCAGAGAGCGGGATGAGGGTTAAATCCCAACATCGGGAGCTGGAATTTGCTGCAGTCTGGCCTAAATCCAATAAAAAGCTGGAATGACACCCCCAGGGTTAACTTTGGGATCTGGTTTGGGATCCAGACACAACACTGGGCACATCCCGCTCCTGAATCTGTCCCGGTTTCCTCCTCAGTTGCTTCCCAAGCAGGGAGAGAGCTGGATGAGGAGGGCGACTCGTCCTTCCTTGATATTCCAAAAGCTTGATATTCCAAATCCAGGGATTTCAGGAAGTGCCAGGGCAACTTCCTCCCCTGAGAATGCTCCGAGGCAGCGGGAACGACATGGAGAAGGGTGGGAGGAAGGTAAAAAAAGGCAAGAAAACAAGGAAAAGCCGCCGGGAAGAACACACGGACACACCGGTGGGATCTCTCATTCCCCGCAGGAGGAACAAGTGGTTTTCCCTCCCCCCCTTTCCTGACGATTCCGTCGGTCGGAAGAGCAGCATCCATAAGGAAACCCACAGCCCGTGGAAAAGCAGTTGTTTCTCTCTCCATGCATCATCCCAACCTGACGCCGGCAGCTCCCGGTGATCGTTGTACCTAATCCAGGCGGGAGACTCCGCGCGCGGCTCCGGAGGGAGCGGGAGCTGTCGTGTTCATTAAATGCATGATTACAGCCGTGATTAATGGCAGGGGCTCCTGCCCAACTCCTGCCTGTTTTTTTTTTTCCACCCCCTCCCCGCTCCTCTGGAGGAATCTGCAGCCGAGTGGCATTTTCCGCGGCCTGACGTTCCAAGCTTCCGACGGAAAAGGGGGGAAAAGGCAGGATTTGTCCCTGGTGACGGCTCCGCGACCACAAGTCGTGGTTCAAACAAGGAGGTCGGGTTAAAGGAGTTAATTAAGGCCTTTCCATATCTCTGATCCCAAATACACCAAAATTGGGATGTGTTGGGGCCAAGGGATGGGCGAGAGAGGGATCACCACTGGAATGACAAGTGTCAAGCCCATTGTTGTCCATCTGCTTCAGACGTCTCAAGTCAAGGAGAATTTATGGAAATCCTACATAGAGAGGGAATGAACCAGGGTGGAAAACTGAAATGGCCAAAAAAAGGGAGAAGTAGCAAACATTGGGATGTGTTGGGGCCAAAGGATGGGAAAGAGGGGGAGGATATCATTGGAATGACAAGTGTTGAGCCCGTTGTCCACCTGCTTCAGATGTCTCAAGTCAAGGAGAATTTATGGAAATCCTACACAGGGAGGGAATGAACGAGGGTGGAAAACTGAAATGGCCAAAAAAAATGGAGAAATGGCAAAAATTGGGATGTGTTGGGGCCAAGGGATGGGAAAGAGGGGGAGGACACAGTTGGAATGACAAGTGTTGGGCGTTGATCCCATTGCTGCCCACCATCTTCCACTGCCCCAAGGGAGGGATAATTCATGGAAATCCATGGAAACAAACAGGGTTTGACCCAAGCAATGCCAGGCAGGTGTTCAGCTCCACTTCCCGGCGCTCCGACTCGGGAATGCCCACAGCGGAGTCATCCCGTTTTCCTGCTATTTTTTGCCATCCACTATACTCATCATTCCAACTGTGTCCTCCCCCTCCTTCCCATCCCTTGGCCCCAACACATCCCAATTTTTACCATTTCTCCCTTTTTTTCCCCTATTTAATTTTTCCACCCTGCTTCTTTCCCTCCCTATGCAGGATTTCCATAAATTCTCCTTGATTTGGGACACGGGAAGCAGATGGACAACAACGGGCTCAACACTCATCGTTCCAACAATGTCCATCCACTCAGTCTCTTCCCACACAACCTCGACCCTCTGGAAAAAGCTTCCTTGAGCCACTCCAGCTCCTTTAACAGTTCCCATTATCCCTCTTCGGGAAGAGCCGAGCGATTCATTTCCCGAGTCCCCTCTCGGTTTTTCTTGCTGAAGCCAAAGTTTCAAGGCTGCGCTCCGGGAAATTTATTTCCTTAATTATTATTCATTTAAGAGGGTTCCGCGGATTTCGAGGATCAGCACTCGGAGCTGCCGGGGGTAATTTATTTCCCTCGCCGGAGAGAAACAAGCCCTTGCTCCGGAAAAGGTATCGGCAAAAAAAAAGGGATGAGCTGCTTGTTGGATTTTCCCCGTTTTCCCGCCCAGTCGCCTCCCGTGTCCCAGGAATGGGGTAGGTGGTCCTGAGGGTTATATTAATGAAGAAACCTCAATTAATGAGCTCCAGGTTCCACGTTCTGTCAGCAGATGATTGGAAGGAGTCTGGAGTAAAATCTGATCCCTGAAATTCCGGAGTTGAGGGATTGGGGGTCAAAAGGGGGGAAGGGTTTGAGGAATCCTAAAGCCAAGGGATTGAGATTGGAGGGGCCAAAGGGTGGAGATCAAGAGGGATAAGGCAGAGCAATCCCAAAATCATGGGATTGCGTGTGGAAAGGGTTAAGGGATTGATTTTAAGGGGGTCAAGGGATTGAGGAATCCCAAAACCAAGGGACTGGGACTGAAAGGGACCAAAGGATTGAGATTGAAGGGTTTGAGGGACTGAGGAATCCCAAAGACAAGGGATTGAGATTGAAGGGGCCAAAGGGTCAAGAGCAAGAGAGATAAGGCAGAGCAATCCCAAAACCATGGGACTGAGTGTGGAAAGAGTCAACGGATGGAGCTCAAAGGGGTCAAGGGATTGAGGAATCCCAAAACCAAGGGATTGGGACTGAAAGGGGCCAAGGGATTGAGATTGAAGGGGCCAAGAGATCCCACAATCCCAAAGACAAGGCACTGAGACTGAGGGGGCCAAGGAACTGATCCAGAAAGGGATAAGGGGTTGAACATTCCCAAAGACAAGGGATTGAGATTGAAGGGGCCAAGGGATCCCACAATTCCAAAGACAAGGCACTGAGATTGAGGGGGCCAAGGAATTGAGCTCAAAAGGGCTAAGGGATTGAGGAATCCCAAACCCATGGGATTTACTGTAAATGTGTCAAGGGATAGAGAAATACCAAAAACAAGGGATTGACCCCAAAAGGGGTCAAAGGATTGAGCTCAAGAGGACAAGGGATTGAGCAATCCCAAAAACAAGGGATTGAGATTGAAGGAACCAAGGGATCCCACAATCCCAAAGACAAGGTACTGAGATTGAAGGGGCCATAGAATTGAGTTCAAAGGGGGTAAGGGATTGAGGAATCCCAAAACAATGGGATTGATTGTAAAGGAGTCAAGGGATAGAGAAATCCCAAAAACAAGGGACTGACCCCAAAAGGGGTCATGGGATTGATCTCAAAAGAGTCAAGGGATTGAGCAATCCCAAAAACAAGGGATTGAGATTGAAGGGGCCAAGGGATCCCACAATCCCAAAGACAAGGAACTGAGACTGAGGGAGCAGGGAATTGCGTTGAAAAAGGATTGAGGAATCCCAAACCCATGGGATTGATTGTAAACGGGTCAAGGGCTTGAGGAATCCCAAAAGTGAGGGATTGATATTGGAGGACCAAAGGAGTGAGCTCAAGAGGGGTAAGGCAGAGCAATCCCAAACCCACAGGATCTACTCTGCAGGGATTAAGGGATTGAGCTCAAAGGGGACAAGGGATTGAGGAAGCCCAAAACCAAGGGATTGAGATTGAAGGGGCCAAGGGATCCCACAATCCCAAAGACAAGGCACTGATATTGAGTGAGCAGGAAATTGAGCTCAAAGTGGGTAAGGGATTGAGGAATCCCAAAAACGAGGGATTGACCTCAAAGGAGTCAAGGGATAGAGAAATCCCAAAAACAAGGGATTGAGATTGAAGGGGCCAAGGGATCCCACAGTCCCAAAGACAAGGCACTGAGATTGAGGGGGCCATGGAATTGAGTTGAAAAAGGACTGAGGAATCCCAAAACCATGGGATTGACTGTAAAAAAGTCAAGGGATTGAGAAATCCCAAAACCAAGGGATTGAGATTGGAGGGCCAAAGGATTGAGCTCAAGAGGGGTAGGACAGAGCAATCCCAAATCATGGGATTTACTCTGGAGGGATTAAGGAATTGAACTCAAAGTGGATAAGGGATTCAGCAATCCCAAAAACAAGGGATTGAGACTGAAGGGGCCAAGGGATCGCACAATCCCAAAGACAAGGCACTGACATTGAAGGGGCCATGGAATTGAGTTCAAAAGGGGTAAGGGATTGAGGAATCCCAAAACCAAACTCAGGAAGGGCCAAGGACTGAGCTCAAAGGGGTTAAGGGATGGAGAAATCCCAAAACCAAGGGAGTGAGACTGAAGGGGCCAAGGGGTCCCAAAATCCCAAAGACAAGGCACTGAGACTGAGGGAGCCTTGGAATTGAGCTCAAAGAGGGTAAGGGATTGAGGAATCCCAAAACCATGGGATTGACTGTAAAGGGGTCAAGGGATTGAGGAATCCCAAAAACAAGGGACTGACCCCAAAAGGGGCCAAGGGATTGATCTCAAAAGAGTCAAGGGATTGAGCAATCCCAAACCCAAGGGATTGAGACTGGAGGGCCAAAGGATTGAGTTCAAGAGGGGTAGGATAGAGCAATCCCAAACCCATGGGATTTACTCTGGAGGGATTAAGGGATTGAGCTCAAAGGCGACAAGGTATGGAGAAATCCCAAAACCAAGGGATTGAGACTGAAGGGCCAAGGGATCCCACAATCCCAAAGACAAGGCACTGAGACTGAGGGAGCCAAGGAATTGAGTTCAAATGGTGTAAGGGATTGAGGAATCCCAAAACAATGGGATTGACTGTAAAGGGGTCAAGGGATTGAGGAATCCCAAAAACAAGGGACTGACCCCAAAAGGGGCCAAGGGATTGATCTCAAAGGAGTCAAGGGATTGAGCAATCCCAAAAACAAGGGATTGAGATTGAAGGGGCCAAGGGATCCCACAATCCCAAAGACAAGGCGCTGAGATTGAAGGGGCCATGGAATTGAGCTCAAAAAGGATTGAGGAATCCCAAACCCATGGGACTGACTGTAAAGGGGTCAAGGGATTGAGGAATCCCAAACCCAAGGGACTGAGCTCAAAAGGGGCCAAGGGATTGACACGTGTTGGCTCCAGAGGGCTTAAACCTCCACCTTTGGGAGCTCAGCAATCCAAGGCTCTGGATCCAACAGCCATGGATCAAAACTGGAAACCCCAACAAACAAAATCCCACTGCTCCAGGGGCCGGTTCCCGCCTTCACCTCCCCAAACCCACTGGCCTTTCTCCCACCAAGCACCTCCCAGGAGCTCAAAACCTACCTGGAGGATGAGGAAAATCACACAGGGGAGTATTTGCCCACGGAAAAAAGCAGCCTGGACACTTGGAAAACCCCTTGGAGTGAGCCCCAGCTGCCGGCGTGCAATTCCTGCCTCCAGAGCCACGCCGAGATTGGGGTCAGGGCCCGTTTCCGGACAACGTCCAACCTTAAATTGGTTTCTGTTGCTTTCAATCTTGTCTTTTCCCTTCTGTTTTTCCTCGTGAAACGTTACATTGCCCAGGACCTTTTGCTTCCTTCCCGGATTTCATGGAAATTCCTCGAGTGTCTGAAAAACTCTTTAGCGGGAAAGAAGGAAGGGAAAGTTCCTTGGGAGCGGGGAAACCCAATTATTCCGCTTGTTTAATTAACTTCCACCCCACCCCACCGCCCGTTTCCTAACGCTTCTCCAAAGGGAAAAAATATATCCTTGTTGAAATGCCAATTATCCCAAAGGAAAAGGCTTTTCCACATGGGATTCTGCATCTTTGTCCTGTGCTGGGATGAGCGGTGACTGTTGGAGCTCTGTTTTGAGGCTTCTCCATCCTTGATGGAGCTACAAATTAGGCCAAATCCAAGCTCCCAATCCAGTGGTTTGTGTTATTCCTGCATTTCGCTTGTGGGCTTCCGTGGAAGTCACAGGAATTCCTTTGGGAGCGGATCCACAGGTGTGACGAGAGCGCAGTTCCCAGTTCTCAGCAGCTGCCCCCAAAACACGAATAGCTCCAGGGGGAGGGTTTTTACACCCAAAACATTCCCCAAAAATTACTCCTGGAATGACAGTGACACTTCCCTGGTTCCTAAATTGAGCGTTTTCCATGTCTCTCCATCACTGACGAAGGAAGTTATGGAAAAGCCACGGCAAACTCCCGCTCTTCCCGTTGCTCCAGGAGATGGATGAGACACTCCATCGCTCCTGGGAATCCCAGGATTGCATCCAAGGGGTGCAGGAAGTGCATTCCCAGGACCAAATTTTAACTTGTCATCAATAAATTCCTCGATGGGAACACGGATGGATCAGCCAGGGACAACCAGTATCGCATTCCTTTATTGCGGAGGCAAAACACCACCCCAATAAATCCAGGGAAACTGAAAAATTAGAAGCCACTGGAAGCAAACTCCGAGTTATTAAACCATGGGGAGCGTTTTCCTTCTCTCCGCTGTTCCAAACACACAGAGTCTGATGCGGGAAGGGAAGGAAAAGCTGTTTTTTTCCCTGTCTTTTAAAGAAACTTTGGCAAGTGTTGAAAACCTTGAGTAAAATGTGGGAAGGTTTGTAGATGACGAGAACACACAGACCAGCCCCAGTTATCCCAAAGGAAGAGATGCCAGTGCCTGTGGAATTCCTCCTCGGGAAGGAGGAGGAATTATGGGAAGAGACGGAAGACGACGCGGAAATCCCGACGGTTCCTCAGGTTTTATGGTTCCAACCCCAACGTGGAAGGGGAAGGAGAATAAGCAAAAAAAAGCGGTGAAATTAGAAATATCCTTCAGAAAATAATTCCCCGGGTTTGGTTTTCCCAGTTTAACCTTCCCCCCAAAAACCATCAGTAAACCAGTGATGGAGCAAAAATAGTTGAGACCAAGCAGAAGCTCAAAAAAAGACTTTAAACCCACTTTAAACCTGCTCTTCCCTAAGAGGCCTCAAATCCAGGAGGAGCTGAAACACAGATTTAAGTGAAGCTCAACGGGAAGTTGGGAGCTGTGTTGGAATTCTGTCTTTTAGGGTTATCTGCACAACGATCCTCCCAAATTTTTTGGTCAATATTGAACAGGGTTTGACGAGCATCTCTGACCTTTTGAAGTCACTCTTCCTTCTGCCATTTGAAGTCACTCAAGGCTTTGCTCGGGTTCTAAGAAGAACCGAGTTTAACGGCGCAGATTTACGAGCCTGAACTAAGCCCGGCTTAAGAGAAACATCAATTTTCTTAAACATCCTGTTTCTTCAACATTATTTCCCCTTTGGTGCCCCTGTAAAGCAGGAACAGCTCCTGGCACCCACAGGATGCCCATCCCCTGGGCATCCATCCCCTTGGCATCCGCTCTCCTACGAGGCCGGAGGATGAGCAGCAATGCCAAAGGCTGGGAATAAACGGCTCAAAAACTTCACTCCGTGGATTTTGCATGAGAACTGGGACAAATCCTGCTGCTCACCTGCTCTGCTGGGGGTTTTGGTGCCCAGGTCCCTGTTCCTGACGGGGGTGCTGGAGGTTTTGGAGAGTTTGTTGGCCGACACTCGGTACAGGACGCCGCCGATGCAGCGGAAGCCTTTACTCCTCCACCGCGGTGGCACCGGCTGGGATTTGGCACCTTGGGGCGATGGTCGGGTTTGGTTCAACAACAGGGACCTGCAGGAGAGTAAGAAAGTCAAGGGGAGTCCAAATTAGGGAGAATATTCCGAAAAAGTGCTGCTCCATGAGCAAACCCTTGGATCAGATGCTCACCAGATGGTTTGGGTTGGAAGGGACCTTCCAAATCATCTCATTCCGACCCCACTGCCAAGGGCAGGGACACCTTCCACTAGAATGGAGGGGATGTATGGAAAAGCCAGGGAGGAAAAGCTCTGATTCCAAGTCATTCACACCAAAAGAAATGACCTTCAAGGCCTCTCTCCAACTCTTGGCTTGCAGCTCCAGCCCCCGCAGCAAACAGGGAAATGTGGATTTTATCCCATGATGGAATCAGCAGTGTGGGATCTTCCCTGAGCTTAACCAAGTTTTATGGAGCTCTACAAGCTTTGATATCCCTGGAAGTGCTCAAAGCCAGGTTGGATGGGACTTTGAGCCACCTGGTCTAAGAAGTGACATCCCTGCCCATGGCAGGGGGTTGGAAGGAGATGGTCTTTAAAGTCCCTTCCGACCCAAAGCATTCCATGATTTTATGATCCCTGCACGGGACAAGTCACCCAAGGCCATTCCCATCTCCATCTATCACCTGCAGGAGACGCTGGGACACAAGTGGGGTTCAGTGGGTGGCGTTGGGAACCTGTTCCCACCTTCCCGCCTTTCCCTACATCCACAAATCCCGTAACAAGGTAGTGGGACAATGATGGGTCAGGAGCCATAATCCAGGGCATAAGGATCCCAAAATAATCCCATAACATTATCCTGAAGGATCTTAAGTGGCACCTTAGGGATAAATAGAATGGAATCATCATGGAAAAGACCTCTGAGATCATCGAGTCCAACCTGTGCTCCATCCCCACACTGTCCCCCAGCCCGGAGCACCGAGTGCCACATCCAGTCCTTCCTTGGACACCTCCAGGGATGGGGATTCCACCACCTCCCTGGGCAGCCCCTTCCAACGTTTAACAACCCTTTCCATGAAGAAATTCCTACTCATGTCCCACCTGAACCTCCCCTGTCTTGCCAAAGATCCCAGAGGGACAATTTGTCCCTTCACCACCCAAAACCCACCTGACACCTCCTGCACCGCCCGCCCCGCCCCAGAGCCTTCCCGGCTTTTCCCTCCATCCCCCGTTATCCAAACAGAGCCGAATCCAATCTCCTCCGACATCAGCCGCCTTCCTCATTTAGTGCTAATCCAAACAGTAATTTGTTTATGCAAATTGGAGCTCTAATTTCGCATTAAGCCCAAACTATGCCCGTAATGCTATTAGCGGAACGTCCATAAAACCGCGCATTAGCCGGAGAAGATCCGTAAATTAAGATCCAACCCCCATCCTAGCAGCGGGATGCAAACCCCGGAGAGCATCTCCTTGAAACGAACGCCTGCTCCCAAGGAAAGGAGAGCTGGAAAAACGGAATGCTCACAATTCCTAAGGCTCGCCCTGACAGCCTGTTCATTCCCAAAGGTTGTTGTTCCACCGGCTACCGAGCTCGGGGAAGAGCTGCCGGGTTTTTTATGGGAAGGGGACTGGATAAAGCAGAGGCTACCCTTGCTTTCTGGTTTTTCTGGGGTTTGCTCCTCATGGAATAGCTCCAGAGAGGAGCATCAAGTCCTGGGAATCCACAAAGAGCCCATGTCATTGACTGAAGGTGTCAGTGGCACAAGGGACACTTGGGTCACCCTTGGACCACCCAGAACCTCATGGAAAACCTTGGAAAAGCCAAGGTTTCATCTAGCGTTGGATGCAGGATCATGACCAAATGTGGTCAATAAAAATGATATCAAATGATATCAAATATCCAACGACCGGTGGGGCATTGGAGAGAATTTCCCTGGAGAGCGTCTCCTTTGAAGGAACGTGTGCTCCCAAGGAAAGGAGAGCTGGAAAACGGAATGTTTACAATTCCTAAGGCTCACCCTGACAGCCCCTTCATTCCCGAAGGTTGTTGTTCCACCAGGGAAGCGCTGCCGGGTTTTTTGGGGGAAGAGGATTGGATAAAGGAGAGGTTGCCCTTGCTTTCCAGTTTTCCCGGGGTTTGCTCCTCGTGGAATAGCTCCAGGGAGGAGCATCAAGTCCTGGGAATCCATAAAGAGCCACAGGGGTGGCACCGTTGGGTGAAGGTGTCGGTGGCACAAGGGACACTTGGGTCACCCTTAGACCACACAGAATTTCATGGAAAACCTTGGAAAATCCAGTGTTGGATGCAGGACCTGGTGAAAGGTCTTGTGGCTTTATCGGCAACCAAAGGTGGGCAATAAAAATGATATCAAATGATATCAAATATCCAAGGGCTGGCAGGGCAAGGGAGGGGATTCTCCCCGCTGGCTCTGCTCTCCAGAGATCCCACCTGGAATTCTGCCTCCAACTCTGGGATCATCAGCACAGGAGAGACACGGAGCTGCTGGAGCGAGTCCAGAGGAGCCCATGGAGATGCTCCGAGGGCTGGAGAACCTCTGGAGCCAGGCTGGGAGAGCTGGGAATGTCCAGCTTGGAGAAGGGAATGATCCAGGGAAACCTTGGAGCCCCTTCCAGAGCCTGAAGGGCTTCCAGGAGAACTGGAGAGGGAATTTGGAAAAGGGATGGAGGGACAGGACACAGGGAATGGTTTCCCACTGCCAGAGGGTTAGATGGGATATTGGGAAGGAATTCTTGGCTGAGAGGGTGGGGAGGGGCTGGGATGGAATTCCCAGAGAATTCCTGGATCCCTGGAAGTGTCCAAGGCCAGGTTGGATGACCCTGGGATGGTGGGAGGTGTCCCTGTCCATCCACAGGGTCTCCAGTGCCGATGGCTTTGGGGATCCTGAACGGCATCAGTCCCTTCCAGGAGGCTCCGGAAAATCTTCTAATTCCATAAGTCCTGTCCATAAATTATCTCTGGATCAGACACAGAGATACAAACACACACCCCTCCCAATACAGAGACACAAATTATTGAATATATTGAATATGCACCCTGAGTCTGTGCACTGAAATACGAGCTCTGGGTATTCCGTAAAATAATAAATGGAGATTCTTTTATAAATAAATCTATATATTATTATCTGTATTCTCCAGGCCTTGTATCTATCAGTTCTCTCTAGATTTTATTCAATGTATGCAATGAATAAATATATTGAATCTGATATATATACATTAAAAAAACCCTCTATATATATACAAAGTGTATATACATATATAAAGTATATATGCTAAATATATATATAGTATATATATAAATATATATGTACATATATATATCTTATTATCTAGAAATATTCAACATATAAACTTAATAATATCCAGAGATAAAATATGAGATATATTTATATTTTTAATATTTCCTATGCCTTTTATATTATTATCTGTATTCTCCAGGCCTTGCATCTATCAGTTCTCTCTAGATTTTATTCAATGTATGCAATGAATAAATATATTGAATCTTATATATATACATTAAAAAAAACCTTTATATATATATAAAGTGTATATATGTATATATAAAGTATATATGTTAAATATATATAGTATATATATAAATATATATGTACATATATATATATCTAATTATCTAGAAAGATTCAACATATAAACTTAATAATATCCAGAGATAAAATATGAGATATATTTATATTTTTAATATTTACTATGTTTTTATATTATTATCTGTATTCTCCAGGCCTTGTATCTATCAATTCTCTCCAGATTTTATTCAATGTATGCAATGAATAAATATATTGAATCTTATATATACACATTAAAAAAAATTTTATATATATAAAAAATGTATATATATATATAAAGTATATATGTTAAAAATATATATATTATATATATAAATATATATGCACATATATATATATCTTATTATCTAGAAATATTCAACGTATGTACTTAATAATATCCAGAGATAAAATATGAGATATATTTATATTTTTAATATTTATATAATATATAATATATAATATATATAATATATTTATATTATATTATTATCTGTATTCTCCAGGCCTTGAATCTATCAGTTCTCTCTAGATTTTATTCAATGTATGCAATGAATACATATATTGAATCTTATATATATATATATACATAAAATACATATATATGAAGCATATATATATAAAAAAGGATATATATATAAAGTATATATATATTAAATATATATTTTAGGTATATATATATTAAGTATATATATAAATATATATACATATATATATCCTATTATCCAGAAATATTCAACATATGTACTCGATAATATCCAGAGATAAATTATGAGATATGAGGCCTGGACTGTATATTTATTCTTCATATTTTACATTATTGATCTATATTGAATATAGAGAGTATATATTACATATACATATGTATGTATATCAATTACATATATATATTCAATTAATCTTATATATATATATACATAAATTATATATATAAAGCATATATATAAAGTATATAAAGTGTATAAATGCATAAAGTATATATATAAAGTTTATATATTATGTATATTCAATGAGGTATATAAATTCTATTAATCTTATATATATATATACATAAAATACATATAAAAAGTATATATATATATAAGGTATATATATAAAGTATATACATATTAAGTATATATATATAGTGTGTATATATATGAATATATATACATATATATATCCTATTATCTGGAAATATTCAACATAACATAATCCCAAAACCCAGTTCAATCCTCTCTCCAGGGGCCTTTGCTATTTATATTTATATTTATATTTATATTTATATTTATATTTATATTTATATTTATTTTAATTTTTAATTTTTATTTTTATATTTATATTTAATTATATATATATTTAATTTTAAATTTACATTTATATTATTGATATTAATAATTATGTTTATGTTTTTATTTTTAATTTTTTATTTATTTTTTATATATTTATTTTTATATTTAATTTTATAGTTATATTTTCATCTATATGTTTATATTCATTTTTATTTTTAATAACTATTAGTTATTAGAATATCTTTATATTTATTATTTTAGGTGGAATATTCATAATAATTATTGTATTTATTATTAATTTATTCTATCTGCATTTATTATTATATAATATTATTTGATATATTATTAGATATTTATTCATTATATTTTTCATATATATTTCTATATATTACATATTTATTTATATATTTACATTTATTATATTTATTATATTTACTACGTTTATTATACTATATTATATATTATAATGTTTATTATGTATAATGTATTATATTCTCATACATTATATTTATAATATTATCTTTGTTGTGTTTATTAGAACTGTTGTTATATTTATTATATATTATATATATATTACTATAATATTACATATTATTTATAATATTTATTATACTAGGTGTAGTATTCTAATATTTACTCTATTTATTATGTTTATTGTATTTATTATATTTACTGTATTGATTATATTTACTATATTAATTATATCAAATTACACTATATATTAAAATATTTATTGTGTATAATATATTATATTTTTATATATTATATTTATACTATCTGTTAAGTTTATTATAACTGTCATATCTATTATATATTATATATAATCATAATATTAAAATATAATTATAATACATATTATTTACAATATTTATTAAACTATTAATATATTAGGAGGAGTATTCATAATAATTATTGTATTTATTATATTTATTATATTTACTATATTTATTATATCACATTATACTATACATATTAAAATATTTCCTCTGTAGAATGTATTATATTCCTATATATTATATTTATATTATCTTTGTTCTGTTTATTATGACTGCTATTATATTTATTATATATCATATTATAATAATATCCTATTATAAGAATATAATATAACTATAATATACATTATTTATAATATTTATTATACTATTATTTATTATAGTAGGTGGAGTATTCATAATAATTATTGTGTTTATGTTTATTGTGTTTCTTATGTTTATTATATTTATTATGTTTACTATATTTATTATATTAAATCACATCACGCTATATTATACTAAAATATTTATTCTGTTAAATGTATTACATTCTTATATATTATATTTATGTAATCTTTGTTATGTTTATTATAACTGTTATTATATCTATTGTATATTATATATAACAATATTGTATTATTTTATTATAATAATACTATTATATTATTTATATTATATTTATTATATCTTATATATTACATTATACATTATATATTAATAGATATTATATATCTATATTATATATTACATATATTAAATATACATATATTTAATATATTTTGTATATTTATGTATTTATATTTATATATATTTATAAATATATATATTTATATATATTACATATTTTTTTATTTACAGAAGCCAAAAGACATTTAAAATTAAAGGAAAACCACCTTTTTTTATGGAAAAATCCTGCCCACCCCAAAGAGGAAGGAGGAAACTCAACTTCCCAACATTCCCCTGTCGGAAAACCGCCTTTCCCTCCAAATCCAAGCTGTTGCTCCCAAGTTGTGTGGCCTCAACACCACCCCCTCCCCACCAACTCCGTCCGCTCCGGATCCGGCGGCTTTTCCTCCATGGAATTGTCTCCCTCGGAAAGGGAGACCGGAGGGACAAAGGAGGAGCAAATCAAGGAGATAAGAGCGGGGCCAAGCACCTGGAGAATAAACCGACCCCTCGACACGAAGGGGGCTTGTAATTCCCTAATTCCCTAATTCCCTCTCCCGTGGATCTAAAGAGTCCTCCCGGTCCTTCCCAGCTCCAGCAGGAAATTTCATTAACGCTGGAAAATAGGGAAGGAATTAAGCGCGGATAATGAAGGTCGGGCTGTGAACGGCGCCTTGACTTTGGAGCCTTTGTAACGGGAGCCACGGACTCTTCCCTTCAAATCCATCCCTAATCCATTGGAAATGCTCCAGCAAATTATCTCCCACCCTCATCCCTGAGAGCTGCCGGAAAACCGAGTCCCGATGGAAGCGACGGCACTCCCGAATTTATCCCCCTAACCTCGGCTGCACGAGGGTGAGGGTTGTGTCTCTCTCTCTCTCCCCGCAGGAAGAGATGTTTTTAATGGAAAAAAAGGGCTGGAGGGAGGTTGGAAAAATGTTTAAAAACGGCGGCGGAGCCATCGGAGGTTGGATGCGATGGGAAAATCGGAGTCCGGAGCTAAAAGTGTTGCAAAGGGGGATCCTGGGATTATAAAACACTCAAGGTCAGGCTGGGAGAGCTGGGAATGTTCAGCCTGGAGAAGGGAAGGATCCAGGGAGACCCGAGAGCTCCTTCCAGGGCTTAAAGGGGCTCCAGGAGAGCTGGAGAGGGACTTGGGACAAGGGATGGAGGGACAGGACACAAGGAATGACTTCCCAGGGTTAGATGGGATATTCTGGAGCAATTATTCCCTGAGGGTGGTGAGGGACTAGGCTGGAATTCCCAGAGAAGCTGTGGCTGCCCCTGAATCCCTGGAAGTGTCCAAGGGGAGGTTGGAGCAACCTGAGATAGTGGGAGGTGTCCCTGCCCACGGTAGGGGGCTGGAATTCCATGATTTCCATTCCCTTCCAACCCAAATCATTCCGTGGTTCTGCAGGTTGAGGTTTGGGCTCTTCCAGGGGATCCCTTGAAGCAGCAACTTTCTCTGGGAGAACATTCCATGCTGGTGCTTTGTAGACACTCCCGGTGCCCATGTCTGGTTTCTCTTTCCCAGGATTAAACACCGGCCTGCTGCATCCTTTGTGGAATTCCAGAAGGATTTAGGTTGGAAAAGCCCTCTAAGATCACGGAATTCAACTGTCAACCCGGCACTGCCAAGGCCACCACTGCCCATGTCCCCAAGTGCCACATCCACAGGGCTTCTAAATCCCTCTGGGCATGGTGATTCCACTCTGAGCAGCTGTGCCAGGGCTGGACAACTCTTTCCAGGAAGGAATTTTCTCCAATATCCAACTTAAACCTCCCCTGGCACAACTTGAGGCCTCTCACCCTATCCCTTGTTCCCTGGGAGCAGAGCCTGATCCCACCCGGCTCCACCCTCCTGTCCCCCTGGATTCCCCCCCCTTGAGCCTCCTTTTCTCCAGGATGAGCCCCCCCAGCTCCCTCAGCTGCTCCTGCTGCTCCAGCCCCTTCCCAGCTCCGTTCCCTTCCCTGGACACGCTCCAGCCCCTCAATATCCTGTGCCTGGGGATCCCAAAACCTCCCCTGGGACTGGAGGTGCCACAGCGGTGCCAGTACTGGGGAACAATCACTTCCCTGGTCCCAAAATTCCTCCAATCTTCCCTCCTCAACCGACTTCATGTCTCTTGGAAGCTGGAAAAGCTGGCTCCTTCCTCTGAAGCTTTCTGGAGGAAAATCCCTTAGGAAATGGGAATGTTGCTTCCAACAGACTGATGAACCCAAAGCACAAACGGGAGCAGAGGCGGCGGGTGCCAAATCCACGCCCTTTCCTCGCCTCCAAAGCTGCTCAGAACGTCACAAACCCACCGAAACCTCAGCCAGCAGCTGGAAAAAACACGATCCCTCTTAAATTAATCCATAAAAAAGCAATACCAACCCGGGAAGATTCCCAAGCCAAGACGGGTGAGCGAGGGGGAGCAACAAGTCTTCAGACTTAACACCCCAGGATAATCCGATCCTAAAAATCCCCAGCCAAACCCCTCCAAAACCTCACTTATGTTGGAAACATAAAATTCTGGGAGTATTTGATGCCTGGAATAAATGAAATCCAGCTCCAAGAGCCGAGCGGGAGCATCCCGGCGGCGTTTGAGCCGGATGAAGCCAAGAGGATTTCCCGGCGCCGAGGGCGATACAAGCGGTTCTTAAAGGTCGGTTTTTCTTTTCCTCCTGGTGAATCTTCTTTAGGCTCAGCTTAGAGTTATTTCATTTTATTTCTTTTTTTTTTTTTTTTTTTTTTGTGGAAGTAATCCTTACATACAGTAAGAAATCACATTTGCATGCTGGCATTTGAATTCCCGAGGAAAGAGCGTCGGGAATCGCCGGCAGGGAACAGGCATTGCAAAATCCTGAGCTGGGGGAAATACTTCCACAAAAATCCCGTTATTTAGGATTAAAAGTGCTCCTCAAACCCACCGGGAACTCTCTGAGGTGCTGCACAACTTCTCCCTGGAAGTGGCTCCAATCTCCCGGAATGTCTCTCTCTCCTCACCCACCTGAGGATCCCAAAAACCCACAGAAAAGAGGGAGTCATTCCACTAAAGTGATTTATGGGATTTTTATCAATGTTAGACCTTTCCTCTTAAAATAAAAAGGTCAGATCTCACATAAACCCTTAACAGGACTTAATTTACTTAAAGAACCTGCTTGGGATTATTGGCATAATTGAGTTGGTCAATTATGATATTGGAGGTTGAAAAAAAAGGGATTGGAAATGGAAAAAACGGGAAGGAATGTGCCTTTTCCCAACATGCAACCATAAAAACGGGGAATCCTTTAGTTTTAATCCACGGTGACCAGCGAAAATCCCCTTAATTCATCCCCAAACAATTCCCCTCCTTTCGATAATTAGCTCTAATCACGAAACAAACACTTAAAAAAAATAAAAAAAACAAACCCAAACCTATTTTAATTTGGTTCAATGGACTCTGAATTTCCATTCAAATGCAGCTTAATGTGTAATCTCAAGGACTAAAAAAAATAAAATAAATAAATAAATAAATAAATAATAATCCAGCCTGGATCTCATTTAGTTTTTCAAAACCTGGGAAAAATGATGAATCTCAATGAGCACCTTTTAAGCTTCTTAATTACCTAAAATAAAGCTGTCCCTTCCCAACAAATCCCCCCAGCTTGGGAAAGGAAAATAGTTGCAAAATTCAGGATAACATTTATCAGTTCCCCAGTTTCCACATCCCACGGGATGTCTCTTTTCCAAACCTTGGGCAGGCTGGAGAAAGTTTTCTCCTCCAAGAATTCCACTTGGAATTCCAACCCAGGCATGAAATAAGATCCCAAACTTCTCAGAGTGACTTCTCGAAGGGCTGGAAAACCTTCCCCTAAACTGAGGGAGAACATTCCATGGAATCTGGAATGGTTTGGGTTGGAAGGGATGGAAAGATCACGGAATTCCAACCCCCTGCCATGGGCAGGGACACCTCCCACTATCCCAGGTTGCTCCAACCTCCCCTTGGACACTTCCAGGGATCCAGGGGCAGCCACAGCTTCTCTGGGAATTCCAGCCCAGCCCCTCACCATCTGTACAGTCAGGAATTCCTTCCTAATATCCCATCTAACCCTGGGAAGCCATTCCCTGTGTCCTGTCCCTCCATCCCTTGTCCCCAGTCCCTCTCCAGCTCTCCTGGAGCCCCTTTAGGCCCTGGAAGGGGCTCTAAGGTTTCCCTGGATCCTTCCCTTCTCCAGGCTGGATATTCTCAGCTCTCCCAACCTGTCTCCATCCCTTGGAGCATCTCCATGGCCTCCTCTGGACTTGCTCCAGTAGCTCCACATCCTGCTGCTGTTGGGAATCCACAGTTGGATCCTGTGATTCCCTGAGGTCTCCGACACCTCCTCTCTCAGCACAGGGAGCTGCATTTTGTTGGATTTATTTTCCAATTCCCATAAAATTGTGTTTGGGGCTTGGGAAAAACGGGAGAAGTGTCTTGGATCATTGTCTGTCCCTATAAAGCCCTGGGATGGAGCAGGAATGGGAGATGAGCTCAGCATTCCAGGAAGAAGTACCATCCACGGTATTTTCCTGCCTGTGTTCTTTCCACCTGGAAAACTGCTCCAGGTGACGCAGTAACCCATGGAATGGATTGGGAATCTGGTGCCTGGATTCCTGCTCCTGTTTTCCAGCTCCTCTACTCAGTGTTTTCCCAGAGGTTTCCATCCTTCCCTTTCCCTTGTTTTGCTGGGAAGACTGGTTGTGGGTGGTCTGTGCTGGGAAAATCACTCTGGAATCCGTGGCCCCCTCTGGACTCTCTCCAGTTGTCCTGGTTACAATTCCTTCCCTCAAGTGCCTCATTATTCCCTCCCCCTGGATCTATTCCGTCAGGAATTCTTTCAGCCCCATTCCTTCCCTTCCATCTCCCGAGTGTCTCCAGGAAAATCCCCGGCGGAGGCTCCAGGTTGCCCTCGGCAGCTCCGTCGGGCTCAGGTGCTCGCTGAGGGTGAATCCATGTGCCAGGAAAAGCTCTGGAATGCTGCCAAGGCCTTCCCAAGCACAGAGGAGATGCCGCTCCCGGTCGGAGGAGCTCGGAGTAGCGGGAGAGCAGAGCTAAATCCCTGCTATTGTTTGGAACCCGATTCATTCTCGAGGGAGATGAGGAGCCTGGATACAAAACCAGCTCCATGTGCCAAGGATGGAGGACAGGGAAAGAATCCGCCTCGTGACCTCCTGCACTGGAGGATTGGGAAGGGCAGGGATGGAATTGTCCTATGGAGACAGATGGGAGAGAAGGACGTGGGGATGCAGGAGCGAGTCCAGAGGAGCCCACGGAGATGCTCCAAGGGCTGGAGAACCTCAGCTCTGGAGCCAGGCTGGGAATGCTGGGAATGTCCAGTCTGGGGAAAAGAAGGATCCAGGGAGACCTGATAGCCCCTTCCAGGGCCTAAAGGGGCTCCAGGAGAGCTGGAGAGAGACTGGAGACAAGGGATGGAGGGACAGGGCACAGGGAATGGCTTCCCACTGCCAGAGAGTTAGATGGGAGATTGGGAAGGAATTCCACCCTGGGAGGGTGAGGAGGCTCTGGTACAGGTTGCCCAGAGGAGTTGTGGCTCCAAGCCCTATCCAACCCGGTCTTGGTACACTTCTAAGGATGGGGCAGCCACAGCTTCTCTGGGAATTCCATCCCAGTCCCTCCCCACCCTCCCAGGGAAGAATTCCTTCCCAATATCCCATCTATCCCTGCTCTCCTTCATTTCAAGGCCGTACCTTCAGTTCCCCCCTCCATCCCACATCTCCCTTGGGTTGCTTCAGCTCCTTGTGCTTCAGGCTCTTCCCCATCTCTCCTCCAGAGCTTCCAGGAGCTCGGATTCCTGCTCCCCAACTTCCATAAGTTCCCCTTCTGACCCAATCCCAGCCCACGTCCAGCTCATAGAACTGGAATCACGGAGTCTTCAGTGGGAAATGACCTCCAAGATCTTGGAATGGTTTATGTTGGGAAAGGTCCTTAACATTGTTGAGTCCAACCTGGAGAAAAGGGGGATCAGGGGGGACCTTCTGTCTCCACAACTCCCTGACAGGAGGGGGGAGCCAAGGGGGGGTCAGGATTGCTCCCAGGGAACAAGGGACAGGAGGAGAGGGAACAGGATAGAACTGTGCCAGGGAAGGGTGGGGTCGGACATCAGGAGGAATTTCCTCATGGAAAGGGTGCTCAGGCACTGGAAGGTTTGGAGTCCCCACCCCTGGAGGTGTCCAAGGAAAGCCTGGACGTGGCACATCTGTCACAGGTTGGACTCAGTGATCTTGGAGGCCTTTCCCAACCTCAGCGATTCCGGGATTCAGGGATTCTGTTAACTGAAAACTACCAAATCCACCACTAAACCACATCCCCAAGTGCCACATCCACATGGTTTTTAAATCCCTCCAGGAATGCTGACTCCAAGCCTTGACAACCCTTTTCATGGAGAAATTCTCCCCAACATCCAAAACAAACCTCCCCTGGAGCAATTTGAGGCCGTTTCCCCACATCCTGTCTGCCCTTTGTGACATTCCAGCCCCAAAATCCACCTTCCTTGGCTTCCCTCCACCGACTCCTCCGATCCCACCCACGGAGACCCACGGAAGGATCCTTGGAAACGCTTCCAGGAAGTTTGGGTTGTAAAAACGCCTCTCCCTGGAGAGAGAGGAGACAAAAGTCCCCTGGGAGAAGATTCCCCTGGGAGAAGATTCCCCAAGGGAAGCTGCTTCTCAAGGTAGGTCACCCCTGAGCCCAAATTCCCCCCCTCCTCCGGCAAGGTCCCGTTAAACCGCTTACGGTGGGAGAATGGAATTGCTGACATCCCCTAATACTCGGATTTCCGACGGCGGATCAGTAATTACGCCGGGAAGAGCGGGAACTATTGTCCCATTAATTAGATTCCTCCTGCCCCCGTTAGCTCTGGAGACGGGAGTGAGCTCATCCCAGTTTAATTCCGATTACTGGCGTGGATCTAAAAGTGCTCCCACGTGGAATGTGTTCTTTGGGAAGTGCCAGGACCTGTGTCCACATGGGAAAGGGTTTTAATCCTTAATCCCTCCGAGGCACCTTCCTAGGGAAAGTCCAAGACCTCCCCCTGTCCCGGCACAGACATTCCTTCTCCTGCTCATCCCAGAGGAAATCCCAGAGCTCTGGTTGTGCCCCGGAATATCCCAGAGTAAATCCCATCCCAGAGCACTGGGTGTGCCCTGGAATATCCCAGAGTAAATCCCATCCCAGAGCTTGGGATGTGCTCCGGAATATCGCAGAGGAAATCCCATCCCAGAGCTCAGGATGTGCTCCGGAATATCCCAGAGTAAATCCCATCCCAGAGCTCGGGATGTACCCCAGAATATCCCAGAGTAAATCCCATCCCAGAGCAAATCCCATCCCAGAGCTCGGGATGTGCCCCAGAATATCCCAGAGTAAATCCCATCCCAGAGCTCGGGATGTGCCCCGGAATATCCCAGAGTAAATCCCATCCCAGAGCTTGGGATGTGCCCTGGAATATCCCAGAGTAAATCCCATCCCAGAGCTCGGGATGTGCTCTGGAATATCACAGGAATTCTAATTGCTGGGGATCATTTCAATGCCAAACCCAAAACGGCTTCAGCTTTGAATATTTATCCCAAAAAATCACCCAAATCCCACTCGGGGCTTTTCCCTCCCACCTGCTTTCCCAAAAACACTGGGAAAATTGCTTTTTCCAAGGATATTTCCGTTCTAAATCCTCTTTTTCTTACACAATAATAACACCCTGAAGAGCTGAGACAGCTGATGGATTTTAATTAAAGCCAATATCTCGCACCAGGAGCAAGATTCCACGGAAAAAAACATGTTCCGGGAACTCCCTGAGCATGGAAAAGGTTAAAGAAAGGGAATTATTCCTTGGAAAACCCCCCTCGCCTGTGGACACGGCTGCAGGGGCTTGGACTAGGGATCTAGGATTCATCTGTGGAGATGAATATTGAAAATTATACTTTAAATTCCTTAATTAATTAAAATTTAAAATGAAATTTAGCTCCAAAGGCAGAGAAATCAGGGCAGAGAAATCAGGATTTTTTTTCCCCTCGGTTTTCCTGCCTTATATTAAACTTAAGGAATAAACAACAAACCCAGGTTATTTCTCTAAAGAACCCTCAGGGGTCTCTTCCAACCCAAATCATCCGATGATTCCATGATGTGGGTTTTCCTAAAGCTTTCCCTGCTTTGGGAATTGCCATTCCAGCTCTCGTGGAAGCAGGAAAGGAAGAGGATCCACACTTAATCCCGGAATAATAAAGTTGTAATTAGAGAAATATAAAATAAAGAAGTTAAATATATAGGAAAAATTATAAACGAAGAGATGAACATTAAGATAAATTTATAAGATAAAAGGAACTAAATAAAATAAGTTTGGCAATAAATAAAATAATAAATAAAATCAGATAAAGCCCCAAAGCTTCTAAACGGCACCAAGAGGCCCTAAATCAGGGACTGGGGGAGGGAACTGGGAAAAAGGGGGGGAATTTATGGGATTTGGAAGGTTCTGAGGTGTAAAACCCACCCATCCCAAATTTGGGTACACCAGTGCTTTGGAGCAACGTCCCTGTTTCCAGTGAGTGCCCAAAGCCCAAATAAATCAGGATTCTGCTGGCACCAGACCTGGAGCAGCTCCCAAACTCCCAAAAACCTCCGCAAAACCTCCAGAGAAACAAGAAAACCAGGAAAAACTTCCCAAACAAACTGCAAACCAGCCCCCAGCTGCCGGCACTGCCACAACCTCCTCAGGTCAGAGCTTCTGAGGCGACTTCCGTGGCATTGTCATCCCCCCCTTCACATTTTTCCACGGAAAGGGGGATGGAAAAGGATTTTTATGATGCTCCAGGGCCACCATTCCCTGCCCTGGCACGTTCCTGGCAAGCAGCCAGGCAAAAATTTGGCACCTCTTGACTGGTGCTCCCACCGAGGGTTTGGCCCCTGCAAGGATGTTCGGCCTCCGAATCCATCCCAGAACTCCAGGATAACTCCCCATGGAGCATCTCCACTCCGAGGTGTTTACAGCAAACCCTAAAAACATCACCTTCAGAGCCAAAGCTGGGCTTAAAACCTGACTTAAATGGAAAAGAAACAACTAGAGAGGTGGCCTTCCGACTTTATAAAGCACCGGCACAAGCGGGGAAAGCAACAGCTGGAAGAGCGGAGATGGATTTTGGAAGAGCTGAGATGGATTTTGGAAGAGCTGAGATGGATTTCGGCACTCAAAAGCTGGAGGGACACGTTTCCTGGGTCTCCTGAGGAGCAGGAGAAGCCGTGAAGGTCACCCAGAGAATCAGGGAAGGCACAGTTTCCCCTGGGAACAACAGCACGGACACCTGAAAACCAGGAGCTGAGGGATCTGCCGTGGGTTTTTCAGGAGTTGGGAATTGGCCACCTCACCATGTGCAGAGGAGCAAAGAAAGAGTCCTACAAAGATCTCCTGCCACATCATCAGGAATTGTCTTGCCTCTCTTCTTCCAACCCAAAACAATCATCTGGGGAATCCACGTGACCACAAAAAAGACCCCGGAGTTGGCAACGGAGGGAAGGAATTAAACCCAGGATTCCCCATCCTGCATCCAGCAAAATCAACAGTAGGACACTAAACCTGATCAGACCAACGCTGGTGTTGCCCCCAAAAAATGGGAAAGGTGTGAGTTGGGGGTGTTGCTCCTCTCCCTGTCCCCAGCAGAGACAACCCCAACCCAACAAGGGCCAACACCGGCACCATCCCGGCTGGGAAGAGGCTGGGAAGCAGAGGCTGGAGAAGCAGCAGTGGGATGGCTGTAATTTATCCTCTCCTGCCTCTCCTTTATGGCTTTCTTAATTCGGCTCCTGCTACTATTAATGTCGTTAATGTTGAGATTATATCTATTTTCTGGCGTCAGGCAGTGATTTATCCCGGCCATTTTTCCGGTGCCGGCTCCCACGCTGTTAAATCAAGCGAGTTGCCAATTAAGTGCTGACTGGGGAAGTGGTTGGAGTCGTAACAGATATCCAAGAGCAAATTAAACCCGGTGTTTGGGACACGGGAGCGCTGACCCTCGCTGAGCCGGGGGGGAGAGGAAGGGCAAAACCAACCCCCAAAATGAAGGGAAAACGTAAAAATCACCTCGGACTCAGAGCAGAGAAGAAGGGAATTGTCTTTCCCATCACTCAAGATTCAGGGATTTTGGGGACTTTGAGATCCAGGGGATATCACCCAGCAGGGAAATCCAGGATAGGGAGTTTGAGGATGGGTTTGGAAGTGTCTGTTTTGGAGAGTAAAGGTGGGAGTGGGAGCTCTTGGATCCGAAAGGATTCCATGTCTCCCAGGGTTCATGGGAGACCAGGTCACCTCAGGGTTTGCAGTACAAGAGTCCAATCACCTGCCCAGGGCTAGTTTTTGATGGGAAATCACAAAATCATGGAACATTTGGGGTCGGAAGGGACCTTTAAAGATCATGGAATTCCAATCCCCTGCCGTGGGCAGGGACACCTCCCACAATCTCAGGTTGCTCCAGCCTGACCTGGAACACTTCCAGGGATGGGGCAGCCACAGTTTTTCTGGGCAAACCTCAAATCCCCCTGGATTTCCTGGTGCCCCAAGGTAGGACGTGCCAGGATCAACAACAGCAACCCCAGAGGTTTTCAGGAGAGACACGGAATGGTTCAGGTTGGAATGAACCTCTGGAAGTCACCTGCTCCAGCAGGGCCACCCAGAGCCAGTTGCCAACCACCATGTCCAGATGATGGCTTCCCACTGCCAGAGGGTTAGATGGGATATTGGGAAGGAATTCTTCCCTGGAAGGGCAGGGAGGGGCAGGAATGGAATTCCCAGAGAAGCTGTGGCTGCCCCATCCCTGGAAGTGTTCAAGGGCAGCTTGGAGCAACCTGGGATAGTGGAAGGTGTCCCTGCCCATGGCAGGAGGTTGGAATTCCATGATCTTGAAGGTCCCTTCGCCCCAAACCCTTCCATGGGTTTGTTAATTCCTTTAAGGAGGGACATCACACACCAAAGGCTTGGGAGCTCCTGAGCTTCCCCAGCGCCTCAGTGGGTCTGGTTGGGCTCTATCACCTTGGATACACCTGGATACACCACCACCACCTCCCATTAACCCCAGGAACACCTCCCCATGCCTGGCAGGCTCCAAAATTCCCATGGGGCATCTCCATGGACACTCCCATCTATCAGGAGAACACAACACGATGCACAAGAGCCTGGTCAAGAGGTTCCACCTCCAGCAGGTGACCACCAGAAACTCCCCCCCCAAACCTGCCCTCCTGCTTCCAGGAAGAGGCAATGACAGCTCTGCTGCTCCCCAGTCATCAGAAACGCTTCCCTGCATCCCGGATTTTCCTCGGGAGCCATAAGGAAGAGCAACACACGGCACCAGGAGTCCTCACGGTGACAGTTCAGGATTAAGTGACCTTTTACGCCCCTTGAATATTCAGCAGGATTAAAGGAATTAAAGAATAAAAAAAGGGGGAGGAGAAAGCCAATCCATACATGCAGGGAAATGTCAGAATTCCGGAGATCCCCCCCGGGTCGGGTTGTGTCCGTGGCCAGGGATTAAATCGAGGGATGAGAAGGAACAGGTGAGAGGTTGCAGCGTGTCCTGACAGGCAAAAAAAAGGGACCTCTGGGAAGGGTGGGAGCAATTCCAAACCCTGCCAGCTGCTGAAATTCAATCCAGGGGAAACCCCATCCGGAGCTCCCATCATAAATACTCCACCACCGAGGATGCAATAATGGGATCGTGTTCCTGGGCGGCACAACCGGGGCGGAAGGAAAAGCTCCAGTTCACTGCCGGGCTTTGGGAAGCATGGAGTGGTTCCCTGGAATACAAGATGAACCAGGCTGGGAGAATGCCCCAATGGGAATGGGATTTACTGTCACTGGGTTCCAGAATCCCTGGATTCTGGGAAACTAAAATATTTGGTGCCTCGAAACCTCCCCGTGTCCTGGGCTTGTCCCACAGTGTGGGAAGCAGGAAAGGGGGGAATTCTGCCTCTCTGCCTTCCTCAGGTGAGACCCCACCTGGAATCCTGCATCCAGCTCTGGGGAACAACATCAGGAGGATGTGAAGGTGATGGAGTAATTCCAAAGGAGGCCATGGAGATGCTCCAAAGGCTGGAGCTCCTCTGCTCTGGAGCCAGGTTGGGAGAGCTGGGAATGTCCAGCCTGGAGAAGGGAAGGATCCAGGGAGACCTGAGAGCTCCTTCCAGGGCCTGAAAGGGCTCCAGGAGAGCTGGAGAGGGACCTGGGACAAGGGATGGAGGGACAGCACACAGGGAATGGCTTCCCACTGCCAGAGGGTTAAATGGGATATTGGAAAGGAATTCCTGGCTGGGAGGGTGGGGAGGGGCTGCGATGGAATTCCCAGAGAAGCTGTGGCTGCCCCTGGATCCCTGGAAGTGTCCAAGGCCAGGTTGGAGCAATGTGGGATAGTGGAAGGTGTCCCTGTCCATGGCAGGGGGTTGGATCTGGATGATCTTTAACGTCCCTTCCAACCCAAACCACTGGATTTGATAATTCTCCAAATCAATCAAAAATCCCAAAGGGCACAGAGGGGACTCCAAGGGGACCTGGGCGAGCTGGCACCCAACCCATGTCCACGTCCCACAGAAGCTCTGCCTTGTCCCAGAACTTTCCACACTCCAATTAAGTCCAATTAAGTCCTTTCCACTCCAATTAAGCCCTCAAATACCATCCAGGAACACTTCGAGCCAGACTTCAGCAACTCCTTATTAATCTCAGTATTAAAATAATACCCATTCATCTGCGGTAAGAGGTGAGCCTGAGGCTACCTGAGGAATATTATCACCCTCAGGTTTTGCATAAAAAAAAAAAAGGATAAATTCCCTGAATTCAGCAGACAAAAAAAATCCACCCTCCCAAAGGGAACCCGCGGTCACCTTCACGGTCACCGGGGATTAACCACGAGCCACCGGGGGAGACGGGACTGCCCGGCTGGAATTATGCAGGAAACTGTAAAAACCTTAAAAAAAAAAATTGATTATTGCAAAGTCGGTTTGCTACCGGCCCTAAAATCGGCCTAGAAACGGGGGATTGAGTAAAATAAAAGTGGTGTTTAATTATGGGGAGTTTTAACTCTTCCCTTTTCTGGTTTGAAGGCTCATCCCAGGGGTTTTTTTTGGGGGGTATTTTCAGGGAAGTCCATCAAGGGTTGAGAGCTGCAGGAAGCACAGCATGAAGAACATCTCAGTTACTCCTCTGCTCCTTTAAATCCCATTTTAACACTGATCCAGTGAACCCAGAACTTCCCAAACTGGAAGATTCCCAAGGCTCCTCCTTGTGTGTTCTTGGTCAAGCTCACCCTTCTCCTCTTCTCCTCCCTGAGACCACCTCAAGTGGTTTGTTCCCCGTAAATTAACCCCCCAAAAAATTGATAATTCTCAACCCTCTAGGTCTGATTTTATTTAGTTTCCCTCAAATCCCACAGGAACATCCCGTGTCCGCCCACATCCCACTCCCATCTCAGGACAAACAGGCTGGAGAAGGACTTTGTCCTGATTTTTCCAAGCCCTCATGTTCTCCTGGTGAGGAGCTCGTGCTCCAAAGGGCTCAACCGGAGACCGTGGGGATGGAAAGATCCAAGAAGGGGAAGGGAAAGCTCCGGAAAAATCCAACGGGTTCATCCATGGATGGGCAACATCTCCAGCCACCACGAGCCCTGCTGGCACCCAAGACCTTTTCCCAAGGATTTTAACCCCATCCTTCAAGGATGGGCTCCGACACCTCCTCAGGATGTCGGAGCAACACCCTGTGAGCTGACTGAGCTGGTTCCACGGGGAATTCTGCCCTGGGAATGTCTGTTATCCATAGGGAGCCACAAGTCATTAGCCAACAGCTAACGAGACCTCTGCTAATTACACCCTTCTCCCTCTTCCCAAACCTCTTCTCTTGGGAACCTTGGCGTTCAGGCCACAGGAGAAATCCATGGAGGGGATGAACCCGCTCCGTTCATCCCACGGCTGAAAAATCCCGGGAAGAGACCGAAACGCCTCGAAATAAATTAAAAAAAAACAACCTACAAAAATCCAAATTAAGAGCTCCCCGCCAGCCGAGCCTACAAACCTCCCCTTCCGTGGGAGCTCCGTTCATTAAAATGATGGAAGCAAAGGGATCCAAGAATTGCGCTTCCCGGCTAACGAGGGGCCGAAGGGATCCGCGGGCGCAATTCCAGAGGCCGGCAGTATTTTTCCGGGATCGGCAAGTGGTTTAAATTGAAAAGGCCCAGCTGAATCGATATTTACTGCATGGCAACGAAATGAATAGTAATAAGTCACCGAGCTCCCCGTCCTGCTTCGGGAAGTAAAAAATTATCCAAACGAGCGACCGCCGGGAGTCGTAACCGGCTGCTCTCATCCCGAGGAAAGATGGGAAAAACACCCGCCCGGAAAGGGGAGGGGGAGAAAAGGAAAAAAAACCAAAAAAATAGGGAAAATAGGAGTTGAGAGTTTCATAAAGGCAGGGGGGGAAAAAAAAAGGCTCCTTGGAAAAGCGATTCCTGCCCGGTTTCACGCGGAGGATTCGCTGAGGCGACTTCCCGGATTGATCCCGGCCTCTGGAGCTGTGGGGGGTGGGATATCAAGGGCTCTGCCCTCCCTAAGGGTTGTGTCTCGTGGGTGGCACAGGTGGGAATGAGGCAGATCCATGAGGAGGTGCCCGTTGGGATGTGTTGGGATCAGGGAGCGGGTCCGGGATAAGGTCGGTGCTGCCCAACTCTCCCCCCGTTCATCCACAAATCCATCGATGGCTTGGGATCGACCTCAGGAATTACAAGCAGGGATAGTGTGTCTGGTCAGTCCTCATGGACTGAAGCAGGTTGCCCAGAGAAGCCATGGATACCCCATCCCTGGAAGTGTCCAAGGCCAGGTTGGAGCAACCTGGGATAGCAGGAGACATCCAGGGGGTGGAATTCCATGATCTTTAAGGTCCCTTCCAACCCAAAACCATTCTGGGATTCCATGATTCTCATCCCACACCTCCATGTGTTGTCCAAGGAAGTCTTTTTTTCCTCCTCCTTGTTCATTGGGGTTTTTTTATTCCTAAAGCCCCGGGAATTCAGGAAAACAGACACGGAGGGGCTGGAGCATGTCCAGGGAAGGGAACGGAGCTGGGGAAGGGGTTGGAGCAGCAGGAGCAGCTGAGGGAGCTGAGGGAGCTCAGCCTGGAGAAAAGGAGGATCAGGAGGGACCTTCTCATTCCCAACAATTCCCTGACAGGAGGATGGAGTTGGGTGGGATCGGGCTCTGCTTCCAGAGAACAAGGGACAGGAGGAGAGGGAATGGCCTCAAGCTGTGCCAGGGGAGGTTTAGGTTGGATATCAAGGAAAATTCCTCCATGGAAAGGGTCATCCAGCCCTGGCACAGCTGCCCAGGGCAGTGGTGGGAATCCCCATCCCTGCAGCCGGAAAGGAAATTCCAGGCTTCCCAAGTATTAAGAGAAAAGAGCGGAAGGAGATTTATCCCTGCCAGAAATGCTAAAAATGGGAACCAGAAATGCCAAAACCTGAAACTAAAACCACCAAAAGTAAGAAAATATAAACACTAAAAATAGAAATGCGACTTTTTAGCTCCCTTTGCCAAAGCCATTCCTCTATTCCACACCCAGTTTTACATGGATGGGGACAAAAATCCCACTGCTCTGCACTTCCGAACTGGAGCTTCCCGGCATCTTCCTGTCATTCCCACCCGCCTGTGCCCCAATTCCTGCTGCAGCAGCACCGAGCCCTGTTTTGGGTTGGAACAGGGGGATTTCAGGTGCAGAAGAGATTGGGAATTTGTTAGAGGGAGGGAGGGAACAGGGAAACATTCCCGCTGTCTCCCATGACTCCCAAAAAGTCCCTTCCCGTGACACGAGGGACGTTTTCCCTTTTGTCCCCTTTTATCCTTGTGTTTGAGGAGGAATTTAAAGCAGCGGAGACGCCACTCCTGCACTCCCAGCTCCTCCTTTTTGAGCCAGAAAACCTTTTTCCATAGGAAAACATCCCAAACCGGAATAGCTTCAGGGTTTCCCCGGAGATTCATCCCTCGTTGCCTCCGTTTGGACACTCCGAGGATCCCGGGAATGCTGGGGGGAGAGCCTGGATCTGAATCCACCACCACCACCAATTCCAGAAGCAATTCTTAAATCCCCATTTATTTTGGGGGGAGGGGTAGGAGGGAGGGAGGATTAAAAGAAATTATTTTCCATCAAAACAATATTCCGGGCTCGGAAAAGCGTCGCTGCTCCCGGACAGGTGGCCGCGGGATCCGTGCCAAGCTCGGGAACGCCCCTCCGCTCTTTTTTTCCCTGCTTTCCCAGCTTTAACAGCTGTGACCTCTCGGCCCTCCCCGTATCCCGGTGCAAATCCTGCTTCCAGTAGAGCCCAGCGGGAAGCGGGAGTCGCAGATGCCGCGGAGACCTGGGGAATGGACGGACCGACCGGAGCCGCCGGACGCAGATGGTCGGATTTGCCGGTGCCAAGGGCGCTGGAGAATCCGGAATTCAGCTCTGCCACGCACAGGAGAGCCCAGGGAAGAGCCAAGGAAAAGCTGGATGCTCCAACAGGAAACCCATACATTCCCTGCTAAAGGTTTGGAGGGAACGCCCCAGAGGAATTCCCACCAGACAGGGAATTGGGGCGGAGAAAGAGGATCCTTGTGGGTCCCTCCCAGCTCGGGACATTCCAGGATTTCTCACAGCAGGATGGAACTGGGAGGAGGGATATTAATGGGCTCATCCCGATTATTCCCAAGGCAGCAGAAGGAAATAAGTGCCCAGGGAAGAGTCAAGGAAAAGCTGGATGCTCCAACAGGAAACCCACGCATTCCCTGCTAAAGGTTTGGAGGGAATGCCCCAGAGGAATTCCCACCAGACAGGGAATTGGGGCGGAGAAAGAGGAAATCCCAGTGCTCTGCTGGGGAGGGATCATTCCTGGGAGGAGGGATATTAAAACGGGATAATCCTGATTATTCCCAAGAGAGAAGAAAGAAATAAATGCCCCGGGAAAGCTGATTATGGAATTCCAGGATGGTTTGGGTTGGAAGGGACCTGAAGGATCATCTTGTTCCAACCCCAAACCTTCCCATCATTCCATAGGTTTGGGATATGAATACACCATTATTTAGGAATTTTTATCCATATTTAGCACAAAATTCACCTCAACTCCACTGGAAATTCCACAATCTCAGCCTGAGGGTGAAACTGGACCCTTTTTTCTTGGGATCATCCCGTGCAGGACCAGGACCTGCACACCCATGATCCTCCCAGCTCGGGACATTCCGGGATTTTCTCACAGCAGGGCGGAACAGATGGATCCATCCTCGGGCCTGGGAGAAGCCTCGATGTTTACTCAGCCTGGTCGGAATGAAGCAGCTGGAAACGACGCTCCAGCTTCTTTGCCAAGTGACCTTTTTGCTCCCAAAAATCCGGTTCCCTCATTCCCGAGCTCCGGGACCTGCCCGGGCACATCCCGGAGCTCAGCCCAGATGCCGGTGGCAGTTGGACCCAGCTCAGGGCAGCAGCTCATTTTAAGCTCAATTTAAGCTCCATTTAAGCCTCACAACTTTATCCTGGTAAGAAGAAATTCTGGGAATTTACGCCATTCCTTCCTTTTTTTTTTTTTTTGGCGGTTTTCCTTTTAAATACCAACTTTCCCACTGGAAAACTTAAAAAATATTTTGGAGAACGTACGACCCTTCCCGGGAAAAAGAGGTGGGAAAAAAGGCAGCTTTGCCATCGCTAATTGCTTAGAAATTTGGGAATTAAATCCATCCCTCAAAATTTGGGAATTACATCCAGACCTCACTCCCACACAGCTGTCCCCGTCCAGTGAAAAATCTGGGAATGTGGAAACACCCGGCGCCGGGAAAAATACTCTCCCAATGGGATGGCGTTAGGAGGGATGATGAGCCTTGGAAAAACCACTTCCAGAGGGTCCAAACCACTTCCAAATGAGGTTGAAATTACGGAATGTGGCCAGTTTGGGAAAGTTTATCCGCAAGGAGTTTTCACCCAGCTGGAATATTCAGTTCCTGCAGAAGACTGGGTTGGAAAAGGGGAATAATATCCTATAATATCCTATAAAAAATGAAGTGGTTTTTTTTAAGTGACAGTTGATATTTGGGAATTTGGAGGGATAAAAGGAACAGCAGCGCCGGAAACTTTCTGATCCCAAGAAATATTTTATCCTGGAGCACCTGGGAAGCGACAAAGGATTCCCTGGGATAGAGGGAGCAGCAGGGAGAGGGTTTAAGGGTTTTAAAGCCTGGCTTTGAACCCCAGAAAAACCTCGACTGGTCCCTGACGGGACTTTGTGTCCCAAAGTTTGGGTGAGGAGGGAAAAATCCACTGGAGTCATGGAATCATGGAATGGTTTGGGTGGGAAGGGAGCGGAAAGATCATGGAATTCCAACTCCCTGCCATGGGCAGGGACAGCTCCCACTATCCCAGGTTGCTCCAACCTGGCCTTGAACACTTCCAGGGATGGGGCAGCCACAGCTTCTCTGGGAATTCCATTCCAGTCTCTCCCCACCTTCCCAGACAGGAATTCCTTCCCAATATCCCATCTAACCCTGGGAAGCCATTCCCTGTGTCCTGTCCCTCCATCCCTTGTCCCAAGTCCCTCTCCAGCTCTCCTGGAGCCCCTTTAGGCCCTGGAAGGGGCTCTCAGGTCTCCCTGGATCCTTCCCTTCTCCAGGATGGACATTCCCAGTATTTCCAGTCCGTCTCCAGAGCACTTTGGAGCATCCATGACTTTTTCCACTCTGACACGGGATGAACCATCCCAATCCCGGTGTCCCAGCACCCAGAGAGGAGCAGCCAAGCCTGGGAAAGACCTCCTTCGGTTCCCCGGGCCCACAGATCCACCTCTCCCACCTGAATTCCTACCCGAAGAATTTATTCCCAGCTTTTATTCCCAGCTCTGCTCAGGTTTTCCGTGTCCGTACGATCTCCCTACAGATAAAATCCAGCTTCCTGCACTTATCCTCCCTAAATCCAGCGACTCCCAGCGCCGGGTTTGCTCCCAACCAACACACGGAATCGTTGGGAATCGCTAAGGTTGGAAAAGACCTTTGGGATCATCGAGCCCAAATATCCAACACGGGGCTCCCAGGAGGGAAAATCCATGTTTAGGGAACGGTGAGGACGCTTCAGGCTCCGGGAAAAGGGCTGATCCAACCCCCCAATCCCCAAGGAATAAATAAGCGGCAGGTCGGGATGTGACACTTTCATTTCTAATGGAATCCATTCGGAAGGCGACGACTCCATTAACCCAAATTAAAACAGGCAAATCCCATTATTCCCGAGGATGTCGGAGCTGGTCGTTAACCCCCGAGTCCAGCTTTTATTTGGGATTCATTAGTTCCTCCGAAGTGGAGCTCGATTGCGGTGCCGACCCCGCCGGGAGCGCTGCCGGCAGCCTGGAATTCCCGGAAAAATGGCACAAAATACAATCTCCCGGCACTGGGAAGGAATGGAGGGAATGGGAGGATGGGGGATAGGTCGGGGAGGGAGTGGAGGGGGTGGAATTTTGGGATCTGCTGGAGGGTTTGATGGGTGGGAGAGAGGGATGGGGGGAGGAAAGAAGGGGGAAGAGGGAAAAATGGGATGGAAAATACAGAAAGAAGGGGGGAAAAGGAAAGAAAAGGAAGAAAGAAGGAGAGAAGAAATGGGGGAAAGGAAAAAAGGGAAAATAAAAGAAAAATAAGTAAGGAAAAAAAGAGAAAAAATAGAAAAGGAAAAAGGGAAATAAAGGAAAAATAAAGGAAAAAAATAAGGAAAAAAGATAAAAAAATGGAAAATGGGAAAAGAGAAATAAAAGAAAAGTAAATAAAGGAAAGAGATATGAAATGGGAAAAGGGAAATAAAGAGAAAATAAAGGAAAAATAAATAAAGAAAAAAGATATAAAATGGAAAAAGGGAAAAGGGAAATAAAGGGGAAATAAAGGAAAAATAAATAAAGAAAACAGATAGAAAATGGAAAAAGGGAAAAGGGAAATAAAGGAAAAATAAATAAAGAAAAAAGATAAAAATGGAAGAAAAGATAAAAAGAGAAATAAAGGAAAAAGAAAAAAGGAACAAAGGAGAAGAGACAAAAAATGGGAAAAAGTGAAAAAGGGAAGTAAAGGAAAAAGAAAGAAGGAAAAGGGAAAACAGGATATAAAGAAAATTGGGAAAAGAGAAAGAAAGGGAAAAAAGAAAAAAGGGAAAAGAGAGAAATTTAAAAAGGGAAAAAGGAAAAAAGGGCAAAGAGAAATTTAAAAAGGGAAAAAGGAAAGAGAGAAAAAGGGAAAAAGGTGAAGGGAAAAAAGGAAAAGGGAAAAATGGGGGGAAAAGGAGAAAAAGAACAGGGAAAGGGAAAAGAGAAAAAAGGGAAAAGGAAAATTAGGGGAAATGGAAGAAAGAAAAAGGGGAAAGGGAAAAATGGGAAAGGAGAAAGTAAAAGGGGAAAGGAGAAAAAAGAGGAAAGGAAAAAAGGAGGGAAAGGAGAAAAAGAAAAAAAGGGAAAAGGGGCAAAAGGTTAAAAAAGGAAAAGGAAAAGGGAAAAAAAGAGGGAAAGGGGAAAACCACACAGGGAATCCTGGAATTGTTGAGGTTGGAAAAGACCTTTGAGAACATCAAATCCAGGTGTCCAACTCCAGCCCAGGATGAAGCTCCAGGAGCTCCCAGGAAGAAAAGATCCGGGTTTAGGGAACAGTGGGGAAAAAGGAAAAGGGGAAAAGGGAAAAAATAGGGAAAGAGGAAAAGAGGAAAAAGTGAAAAGGAAAAAAAGGAAAAAGGAAAAATACGAAACAGAAAAAAGGGAAAAGGGAAAAAAGGGAAAGGGGAAAATAGGAAAAGGGAAAAAGTAGGGAAAGGGGAAAAATAGGGAAAAGGAAAAAGGGAAAAGGGAAAAAAGGGAAAATAGGAAAAGGGGAAATAGAGAAAAGGGAAAAATAGGGAAAAAGAAAAAAGGAAAAAGGGAAAAAAGGAAAGGGGAAAATAGGAAAAGGGAAAAATAGGGGGAAAAAAGGGAAAGGGGAAAAATAGGAAAAGGGAAAAATAGGGAAAAAGAAAAAAGGGAAAAAAGGAAGAAAGAGGAAACAAAAAAGGGAAAAGGGAAAAAGGGAAAAGGAAAAAAGGGAAAGGGGAAAAAAGGAAAAGAGAAAAAAGGTAAGAAGAGAAAAAAGGAAGAAGAGAAAAAAGGGAAAAGGAAAAATAAGGGGAAAGGAAAAAAGGAGAAGTGATGGAAATGGGGAAAATATAGAAAAAGGGCAAAGAAAGGAAGGTAACAAAGGCAAAAAAAATTAAAAAGGGGAGAAAATAAAAAAGGAAAAACAAGAAAAAGGGAGAAAAGGAAAAGAAGAAAAGGAAGAAGAAGAAGAAAGAAAAAGAGAAAATAAGAAGAAAAAAGAGGAAGAAAAAAGGAAAGAGGGAGAAGAGGAAATGGGGAAAGAAGAAACAGAAATAAGAAATAAAAAGAGAAGGAAGAGAGAAGAGAGGAGTGAGGAATATTCCCAAGTGTCTTTGGGAAAGGGGGAGTACCAGGCACATGAAGGATTAATCCCAAAGCTTTGCCCCACCGAGATCCCATTGTTGTTTTTTTTAAAGCCTCCAAACCAGTCTTGGTACAGAAAGTGGATTATCCTGGGCCACATGTCAGGGCTGCTCCAAACAATCCAGGCCCTGCCTCTCATCCCCCCTCATTAAAGGGATTAAAAAGCCTTCCTATAGAAAATTAAAAATATAGGTTCTTTTTTTTTTTTCCGAGGGGGGGAAGGAATGTCACTTTAATGAGCTGTCACTTGGGAAGAATGGCTTCGACAGCCCTTCAAAAAAACATAAAAAATAAAAAATAAAAAATCTGAGCCTTAAAAACCTCCCTCGGGATTAAGGAAAAGGAAATTCAGCACCCAGAACAAAAACGGGGAGAAAACAAAACGGGGAGAAATCCATGACAGGGCTCTTCTAAAAGGAAGGAAAAAGGCTTTTTTTTCCCAAGTTATCTGCTCAAGCTCACACTAAGACCTTAAACCATCTTGTCTGGGAGTTGCTTTATGCTGACGCCGCCCTCGTTGCTCCCACAGAAGCAGTTCTGCAGCGTTTAACATCCTGCTCTGCTGAGCTCTTTGGGCTGGAAGTCAGCTTGAAGAAGACTGAAGTTCTCCATCAACCTGGTCCTCAGGACGTCTTCCATCATCCCCATATCACCATTCCCCTGGACTCGGCATTGGTGAGGCCTCACCTGGAGTGCTGTGTCCAGTTCTGGGCCCTCAGTTCAGGAAGGATATTGAGGTGCTGGAGTAGGTCCAGAGGAGAGCAACGAGGCTGGGGAAGGGACTCAAGCACTCCTATGAGGAGAGGCTGAGGGAGCTGGGACTGTTCAGCCTGGAGAAGAGGAGGCTCAGGGGAGACCTCCTCACTCTCTACAACTCCCTGACAGGAGGGGGGAGCCAGGGGGGGGTTGGTCTCTTTTCCCAGGCAACAATCAGCAAGACAAGAGGGTTCGGTCTCAAGTTGTGCCAGGGGAAGTTTAGGTTGGATATTAGGAAGAATTTCTTTACAGAGAGAGTGATCAGCCATTGGAATGGGCTGCCCAGGGAATTGGTGGATTCTCTGTCCCTGGAGGTTTTTAAAAAGAGACTGGATGTGGCATCAGTGCCATGACCTAGTAACTGCAGTGGTGTTGGATCAAGGGTTGGACTTGATGAATCTCAGAGGTCCCTTCCAACCCAGTTGATTCTATGATTCTATGATTCTGATTCTATGATTCTGTGACTGGCAAATCAGAGCTCAAATCAGTTTAATTCCCTAGGCAGCCTCATCTCCTTGGATGGCAAGATTGACGGAGAGATAGAAAACACGTTGGCAAAGGTTTATAGTGCCTTCGGAAAACTCCATAAAAGAGTTTGGCGAAATAAACACCTGAAGAAAAGTACCAAGATCAGTGTTTACAGAGCCATAGTGCTGCCTACTCTTTTATATGGATCTGAATCCTAAAAATTCAGAGATTTAAAGTCTGGACTTTACAGGTTTCCCCCCACTTAAGAGCAACATCTTGACCAGTCCAGTCTGAGATCAATAATTTACAAAAGTGTGCTTAAAATGTCCCCAAAATTAGAAGATTTAAGCTTGGACTTTGCAGTTCCCCCCACTTTGGAGCATCATCTCAACCAGTCCAGTTTGTGTCCCAGAGCATCATCAGAAGGAGGTGAATAAATTATAAACCTGTGCTTAAAATGTCCCCCCCCCCAAAAAATTGGGAGATTTAAGCCTGGACTTTCCATTCCCTCCCACTTTGGAGCATCATCAGGACGAGATAAACAACTTATAAAACTCTGCCTGAAACATCCCAAAAATTAAGATTTTGCAGGTTCGCCCACACACACTTTGGAGCAGCAGCACCTCCGAACTGGTCTGCAGGAATTTGGGATCCCAACTCTTGGATCCTTCAAGAGGAAGAAATAAACAGATCGAGGAGAGAATGGAGAGTTTGCTGAGAGCTTTAAGACCCCCATCCCTGTCTCTCCCAATATATGGGAATGTCGACTAAAGCTGCTCCTGTCGGAGCGCTCGGCAATTCTCCAGGGAAGCCGACACCGACAGTTTTCCCCGTTTTCTCTGCTGCTTTGGAGATGACCATGGCCCAGAGCTGGAGAAACATGGATTTGCTCCATCCATCATGAGTTATGATCCCAAATTCTGCTCTCGGTTCTCAGCTCCAATCGCTGCTGCCTCCGGGATCATGGGATGGTTTGGGTGGGAAGGGACCTTCAAGGTCATCCGGTTCCATCCCCTGCTGTGGGTAGTGACACCTTCCACTATCCCAGGTTGCTCCAAGCCCTATCCATGGACATTTCCAGGGATGGGGCAGCCACAGCTTCTCTGGGAAACTGTGCCAGGACCCCCTCACCACCTCCAATCCCAGGTTGGATTGTAGGACAAGCAACGCCCAGTGACAGATCTCAAGTGCTTCCCGACGGTTTCCATGAATGCCACAGGAGAGGTTGGGTGAATCCATCCCATTCCCACAACGGGCTGGACTTCCCAAGGAGCCTTGGAGTGCAACCAAAAGGCTCGGAACTGATGGAATTTTGCTGTGGCAGGTCAACCCTACAGTTCTGTGTCCTGCATGAATTGGAGATGGGAATTATCACGGATCCAACAGGGGACATCCTGCATCCCAAGGCCTTCACTCAACCCTTGGTGAATCCCCAAGGATTTAGGGAGAAAGTGATGACTTACACACTGAGAGCCCACCAGGACTGGCACCCGCAGCTCCGGAATAACATGGAAAATGTTCTCCCACGGAGGGGGAAGCCGAGGGGCCACGGGGACAGGGAGGTGGCACTGGATGGTCTCATCCCTGGAAGTGTCCAAAGCCAGGTTGGATGGGGTTTGGAGCAACCTGGGATAGTGGGAAGTGTCCCTGCCTTGGAACTGGATGCTCTTCAAAGGTCACTTCCAACCCAAAGCATTCCATGATTCCATGAACTGGGCAACGAGTTGGGTCAACTGGTTGGGAACTGATGTCCTAAAACCAGAGAGAGAGCAAAAAGAAACTGGAAACCAAAACCCAACCAGCACGAAGGGAAGGAAGGGGTGGGATGAGGAGGTTGGTGTGTCCAGATGACCTGGCACAACATCCCAAAATCCTGCAGAGGTCGCTGGCAGGGATGGGGTTTCCTTCTCCACTTGGATGCTCGGCCATAGATCCCGTTTCCCTCGGGAAGCGACACTTGAACCCACCAGTTTGGCTGAGCCCTGTTTCAAACCTAACATCCCCCACTTTACCAAACCCTACATCCCCCACTTTACCTTCCAACCCAAAACCCTAAAGGATTCAGGATCCTTGAAACCAGGGAAAAAAAAAATCCTTGTAATCTTAAAACCATTTCAGTTGGAAAAGACCTCCCGGATCACCGAGTCCAACCTTTGATCCACCCCCAGCCCAGAGCACTGAGAGCCACATCCAGTCCTTCCTTGGACACCTCCAGGGAGGGTGACAATGGAAAATATTTCCCTCCCAGATCCCTTCAACGCTCCAGGCCACGGAACAGACAAAAAAAACCCCAAATAAACAGGGAATAAAACAAAGCTCAACAAGAAAACAAAACTAAACCACCCGAGTCCTTTCTCCTGAGCCGGCATTTCTCTGACAAATGTTGGATTATCTCGTTCTTTACTTATTTATAGAGCTGGAGGGGTTGGATTGTCCCTCAGGAGGAGCCGTGAAGTTTTTGGGAAGACGTGTCGGATTCTTTGCAGAAAGGTGACTTTTGTTTTCCACACTCGCAGCAGGATTTTAAGAAAAACTCTTCAAATTGGGTCAGCGCTCGACTCGCAGTTTGGGGGTCTCTGAACACGAGGTTGAGGACTCTGCACTCCCAAAAATGCGGCTTAAAAGCGCCTCTGGATGCCCAGGGTTGGAGTCTCCTGCAGGAGTTCAGAGAATCCTACAGTGGTCTGACTTGGGACGCACGAGGATCACGAATCCAACTCCTGGACATCCCAGAAATCCCACCACATCCCATCTAAACCTACTCTCTGACAGGTTGAAGCCATTCCCTTCTGTCCTAGTACTCCAGGTCCTTGCAAAAATTCCCTCTCCATCTTCCTTTTCTGCTCCTCTCAGGTCCTGGAAGGTCACAATTGGGTCACCCCAGAGCCTTCTCTTCTCCAGGATGAACGATCCTAAATCTCCCAGGGATAGGGAAAGGTGCTCCATCCTTCTAACCAGCAACTCCAGGAGGCTTCAGCTGCCTCTGGACAAGCTCTGTGACTCCTGGACATCCCAACTTCCCAGTGACCATATCTCCTGACATCCCAAAAATCCCACCACATCCCATCTAAACCTCCTCTCTGACAGGTTGAAGCCATTCCCTCCTGTCCTAGTACTCCAGGCCCTTGCAAAAATTCCCTCTCCATCTTCCTTTTCCGCTCCCCTCAGGTCCTGGAAGGCCACAACTGGGTCACCCCGGAGCCTTCTCTTCTCCAGGATGAACAATTCCGAATCTCCCAGGGATAGGGAAAGGTGCTCCATCCTTCTAACCAGCAACTCCAGGAGGCTTCAGCTGCCTCTAGACAAGGTCTGTGACTCCTGGACATCCCGATTTCCCGGTGGCCACATCTCCTGACACCCCAAAAATCCCACCACATCCCATCTAAACCTCCTCTCTGACAGGTTGAAGTCATTCCCTCTCATCCTGTCACTCCAGGCCCATGAAAAAATTCCCTCTCCATCTCCCTTTTCTGCTTCCCTCAGGTCCTGGAAGGCCACAACTGGGTCACCCCGGGCTTTCTCTTCTCCAGGATGAACAATTCTGAATCTCCCAGGGATAGGGAAAGGTGCTCCATCCTTCTAACCATCAATTCCAGGAGACTTCAGCTGCCTCTGGACAAGGTCTGTGACATTTGGACATCCCAATTTCCCAGTGGCCACATCTCCTGACACCACGGGAAGAGCTTGGAAGCATCCACCAAAACTCCTCCTGACAGAAAGAGGCTGTGAAGGGAGGGGACATCCCTTTCCCAAGATTTTTTTTTTATTTAAGGGATGACCAACCTCAAAGTCAACGGGAAGCAAATCCCGGCCCTCGGGAGCCACGCTCCGGCAAAACGGCGGGAGGGGAAGGGGAGGAGTGAAAAAGGAGGATCAATAAATCTTCCCCTCATTCACGACGATCCGGAGCTCTTATTAAGTAAATTAATTTAAGTTAATTTAACTCGATCATGACTTCCCGATCACGGTGATTTAGTGATGGGGGGGGGGGGAAATTGCATTAGGAAAGGGCTACACTGGCTTGGATGGAAGGAGGGAAGAAAATGAGATCCACTTAGGAGCGCGAATTAATATGGAAATAGCGGGTGTAAATTTAACCTTATCGAGAGAGGGGAAATTATCTTCATAAATTGGGAGGAATGGGCCCCGGGTCGCTTATAAATCTATTTAAAACCAAAATATTACCAAAAGTGGAGGAAAATTAATTTCAAATATACTCCCACCTCCTCGCCTCGAGGCCGAGTCAGCGGCAGGGCAGAGTTTAATGCAAGCCGGCGATGACCGGGGGGACGGAACTCATTCCCGAGGGATCGGGATCAGGTGCCTCCCGCAGCTCTCCCTGGCGCTCGTTTCCCAAAGCCACGCCCCTCATCACCCTATTCCAGCGATTTCTTGGCAACAAGGGTGACATCCCGGATGTCCCAGAGCGAGTAAAACCCTGGGATGTCACTTCTGGACATCCAAAAAACCGGATTTCACGGAAGGAGTCGCTCCTTAGTGGCAGCTGGGAAGAAATTTGGGAGCAGAGCGCGGCACCAGTGGTTGAATTCCCACTTTTGGCTTAAGAAGAGGACGTTAAAAATATCGAATTATTATAAAATATTCCAAGTATTAAAAGCAGAATGTTCCAGAAACATTAAAAATAATTAAAATCGTTAAAAATCATTAAAAATAATTGTCCAATCAGGAGGAAAGATAAAACTCAATGTCCCACCATCACCGGAGCAGCTCCTTGCTTTGGGAAGAGCAAGGAAAATCAGGAAAAAAGGAGCTCCTTGTGGCAGATCCGAGAGGATGCTCCGAAGGATGGAGCGAAAAAAACCCCATAAAAACCACAGGAGAAGCGTTTTCCACGTGCTCCCTCCAGACAGGCCGGATGATGGATCACCCCCAACGAAGGTAATTTGGGATTTACGGCTCCGTGAAACCACAATTGTTTTAATTTGCTGCCGGCGTTTCATCCGGATTTGTCTGGAGCAGCTGGAAAATCTCGGCTCCGTCGTTTAACGGAGTCGGAGACAGATAGGGATGGAATGGGAACGAGGTCGTTCCGCTGGAAAATCGCTGCTGGGTTGGGCAAGACCCACCACCCACATTCCAGAGGCTCCTGCTCTGGTCCTGCCTGATTCCCATTCCTGAAGCTTCTCCCCTTCCTGTCTCTCACCACGGATTCTCCATCAGATGACGACGGGAAGAGCCGGAGCGGAAAAGGAAGAGCACAAACTGTTCTCTGGTAATTAAGGTGGAAGTTCATGGAATCTTGGAATGGTTTGGGTTGGAAGGGACCTGCAAGATTATCCAGGTCCAAACCCCCTGGCAGGGGCAGGGACACCTCCCACTATCCCAGTTGCTCCAACCTGGCCTTGGACACTTCCAGGGATGGGGCAGTCACAGTTTCTCTGGGAAATCCATCCCAGCATCCCAGGGAAGAATTCCTTCCTGATATCCCATCTAACCCTGCTGGCATTTTGAGGGGGACAATGAGTCACTCCCAACCTAAAACCAGCCAAAATCTGGGGTTTAACCAAACCCGGCACTTCCAAAAGCTCCTTTTTTTTTCCAGCACCAATTATTCCCACGACCTTCCCGCTCCTACACAACCTCCAGGTTTTCCCTTGGCCTCCAAGATGCTCCCTGGAAACATCTCCAGCTCATTTAGGAAGACTCTGACTCAAGGCTACGGCACCATCCTTGAGTGACACCCTTTTCCAGGCGGGTGCCGACATATTTCCAGATGGGAAAACCGGGAAAAGAGGCGACTTTGTGCCAGCACCCCCATCCCAGGGAAGGTTTGGAGCATCTCCTTCCCACCCGACAACACGCCGACACATTTATTCCTCCTCCTTCTGGCTGATTTAACTGCTCCAGGGAAACAAGTGATTCCAAGGGGGAATTAATTGGGAGCTTAACCCAATGACTAAAACCATTTTCCACTTAAAGTCAATAAGCTCGGCTTAAGGAGGACCAAACAAACAGGGAATAACACGGAGCTGGCATGGGAATTGGCCCGGCTCCCGCATCCCAACAGCTGCATTCCAGAGATGGAAAAATTACCTGGATGTCCCGGGGCGCCTGGTCTTCCAGGTGGGAATGGGGCTGGAGAAGGAGGACGAGGCTGGAGTGGCCACGTTCTTCTTCACGATCCTGTAGCGGGTCTTGATCACCTTGTTGGAAGGGGGGCTCCTGGCCAAGGGGAAGTTGGATCCTAGGAGGAAGAACATGGAAAAAAAAGGGCTTGGAATTCCGGTGCGGATGGGACAGGAGGGATCTCACCGATGGACTTGTTAAGGCTGGAAAAGACCTTTGGGATCTTTTGAGTCACAGAATCATGGAATGACAGAATATTCCAACCATCAGAGGTTCCGTATCCAACTTAGGTGCCACCCAACTCCTTAGAACCTGGAAAAGGGATGGAAGAGCCCTGGGATGTGTCAGGGATGGGACAACCCCGGCAGATGGTAACGGGAAGGTCCCAAAATGGCCCTGGGGGTGTTTGGCTCCAGCAGCCCCTCAGCAAAACTCCACCGGGGGAATCATGGATTCTCCAACACCTCGATCCTCAGTATCCCCCCTGGAAAAGGATTTATCCACTTAATCCAGTATTTTTCATCCCTGGAAGTGTCCAAAACCAGGTTGGAGCAACCTGGGACAGTGGGAGGTGTCCCTGCCCAGGGCAGGGGGTCAGACTGAATGATCTTTACCTTCCGACCCTAATCATCCCAGGATTCTCCATTTCCCAGGATGACCCACACGCCGGGATATTGCGCGGAACCTTCCCTGCAATTCCCAACTCCGTTTTTTCCCTCCCTTGGACAGCGAGGCTGGTTTTTTTCCCCGGCTTTCAGGGAATGCATCCGATGTCCCAACTTTTACAACTTCCAGCTGGAAGTTCCCAGATAATTAAAGCCGACCCTCTGTGCCCAGACCCGGCCTGGGCCGGTTGTTAAAGGGCCGGTTGTTTTTCTTGGAGATCCTCTCCATAAAATTCACGGCAGGTTCAGAGGGGAAAAGCGGGAATCGTTATTCCCCCTGGAAACATTGTCCCCATCCCAACGTTTGTCTCGGCCAGAGGAGGGAGAATATCCCGTCCCACTTAAACTCAGGATGCTGGAGCGGTGTCCAAACAGGCAAAATAGGGAAATATGTTTTGGAGTCAATCTTATTCCTTAGAAATCAGGGAGCAGCTTCCCCCTCTCCCTGCAACAGTGGTAACGTCAATCCACGGATTTACACTTTCACACCGGGAATGTTTTCCTTCTTGAGCATTCCCAACAAGTTGTGTTGGGTTTGGGAAGGAACAGGTGACACAGATTTCCGCTCCCAAACTCAGCCAGACTCCTGATGGTGGGGGAAGGAGAAAACCGGGCTCTGCCTGGAGGGAAAAATCCCTGGAATTTTTCCTACTAAAGACGTTCTGTGGGGTAAATGAGTACCGGGATAAAGGAGCACATGGAGGGATTCACATCCCCGAAAGCCCCAACATCAAACAAACAATCCCTTTTCTACAGCTGCAATAAAATCTGGGAAGTGTTCGGGATAAATATCCCACCCAGCTCGGCCTTGGCATCGCTCCTGCCCACGCCACAGGATATGGAACCTCCAAACCCCTGGATGAAGCCAAGATCCCAAATCCAAAGGGTAATTTTAAGACTCCTTCCCATCCCTTCGACTCCTACGTGGGACTTTGGCTTAATTAACACATGGAAATAATGTTCCATGCAAATTATTTTGGGCATCAGCAATTTTGGTCATGGAATCACAGAATGGCTCAGGTTAGAAGGGATCTTAAAGATCATCTCATTCCAAGCCTTCTCCCACGGGCAGGGAATGATGCTTCCAAGACCAATCCACTGCTGGGAAAACAGGGAGCATCCCTAAAATCAGGACATTCCAAGGAAAGGTTCCTTAAGTCCTTCACCGGTTAATGTTGAACGGATGAAAAAGCGGGAAGATAAAGGAAGGCACTTCAAGAGCTTCTGGGGATTTGGAATAAGAATTACAATAGAAGAAATTCTGATAAAACAGGTTTTGTGCTGCCTCCAGCTCTGGGATGTGGAGCCACTGGAGAAATTCCAGAGGAGGCCACGGAGATGCTCTAAGGGTTGGAGCCCCTCTGCTCTGCAGACAGGCTGGGAGAGCTGGGAATGTCCAGCCTGGAGAAGGAAAGGATCCAGGGAGACCTTGGAACCCCTTCCAGGGCCCAAAGGGGCTCCAGGAGAGCTGGAGAGGGACTGGGCACAAGGGATGGAGGGACAGGACACAGGGAATGGTTTCCCAGGGTTAGATGGGATATTGGGAAGGAATTCTTGGTTGGGAGGGTGGGAAGGGGCTGGAGTGGATTTCCTGGAGAAGCTCTGACTGTCCCACCCCTGGAAGTGTTCCAGGTCAGCTTGGAGCAACCTGGGATGGTGGGAGGTGTCCCTGCCTATGGGCAGGGGGTTGGAATTCCATGACCTTCAAAGTTGCCTTCCAGTCCCAAACCATTCCACGACTTGGCAACGGGAGGAATCGCAACTTTGGAGGTGAGGGAAGAAGCGAGAGAGGAAAGATGACAGAGAAACAAAATGTTTTTCCATCCCAGTTTCCCCATCCCGGGATTTCTTCGCTCCCACCAAATTCCTCAGGGCATCGCCCGAACCGCCGCCTGACCTTGGACACTTCCAGGGATGGGGCAGCCACAGCTTCTCTGGGAATTCCATCCCAGCCCCTCCTCACCCTCCCAGGGAAGAATTCCTTCCCAATATCCCATCTAACCCCGTCCTGTGACACTTTTGTCCCCCGGGATGTGTGGACACATCCAGCCCCTCATGGATAGAGCCCCACATCCTCAAACACCACCCCCAACACCAACCACGTCCCCAGAGCAGCTCCTTCCCACCAGGAAAAGAGCCCCAATCCCACCCCCTCCCCAGACAACACCAGCACAAGCCAATCCTTTCCCTCTTCCCAAAATTACTAAGCCGGGAATTCACCGGATCCATAATTAACACCTTTTTTTGCCCAAGCTGCCACTAATCAACCCAGAAGCTCATCAGGCAAGAAACACAGGTCCCAAATCGTGGTTGTCTCCCCCTCCTCCTCCTTCTCCTCCTCCTCCATCCCAAACCAGGCTGGCACCTGGAAAACTCTATTCCCAGCGGTAATTGGATGGCGCATTCAAGCCGGAGCGGTTCTTTGGGAAGCGCTCCCGGCATTAACCACCTCCTCAAAGAGCCTCTCGGCAGAGCCGCGCTCTCTATTATGACTTGCTTGCCGAGGGGTTTTGTGTAGATAATCATGTTATTTAGCCGGGATGTTGGTTTAATTCCCTTCATTACAGGCTCCCGGGGTTGTAATTTTTCCCTCTCCGCGTGATGAATTCCCGGTGGCACATTTCACTCAAATCAAACACTCCAGGCTTTTATTACAAACAATACCCCGGCGTCCCCCGTTATCAGCCCGGCGCACGCGTCTCCCCCCCTCCCCGCCGCGATCCGGAGGTCACTCCTAATGACTAATCGATCTCATTAGCTTTCCTAATTAAAAACTTTACTACCGCAGTGGAAGACAAAGTACAAAAAAACTGCTGGCATCATATTCGGGGGGGATATGAGCCTCGTTTATCAGCCGGGGCCCAGCCTTGCTGAGCTCGGGGTTTCTTCGGAGAAGCGAATCCCGAGCACAGAATGCCAGAATCCCGGAATGAACCAGGTTGGAAAAGACCCCCGAGATCATCGAGTCCAACCCGTGCCCCAACCCCACCTTGGCACCCAGCCCATGGCACCGAGTGCCACATCCAGGCTCTGCTTCAACACCCCCAGGGACGGGGACTCCACCCCCTCCCTGGGCAGCCCATTCCAAGGTCTGATCCCTCTCTCTGGAAAGAATTTCTTCCTAATATCCAACCTAAACCTCCCCTGGCACAGCTGGAGACCGAGCCCCCTTGTCCTACTGCTGGTTCCTGGGAGCAGAGTCCGACCCCCCCCCCGCTCCCCCCTCCTGTCAGGGAGTTGTAGAGAGTGAGAAGGTCTCCCCTGAGCCTCCTCCTCTCCAGGTTGAGCCCCTCCAGCTCCCTCAGCCTCTCCCCATGGGAATTGTGCTCCAGACCCTTCCCCAGCCTCATTGCTGGGGAGGGACTTCGGAAAAGGGATGGAGGGACAGGACACCGGGAATGGCTTCCCACTGCCAGAGGGCAGGGAGAGATAGGATAGCGGGAAGGAATTCTTCCCTGGGAGGGTGGTGAGGGGCTGGAATGGCATTCCCAGAGAAGCTGTGGCTGCCCCACCCCTGGAAGAGTCCGAGGCCAGGTTGGACAGGGCTTGGAGCAACTTGGGATAGTGGAAAATGTCCCTAAAAGCCGTGTGGATGTGGCACTTGGGATTGCTGGGGAACAACTGGACTTCATGATCTTGGAAGTCTGTTCAAGCTTAGTAATTCCAGGATTCTGAGACTCTAAATCCCTGAGGAAAGAGGAAGATGATGCCACTCGGGGTGGATTAGGGAAAAGTCACATTATCGGTGGGGTAAATCCTGTCCAGCCACTGCTGGGAAAAACAGGAATTTAAAAAGCCAAGGGAACTTCAGGAGCGCCGATTCCCAAATTTAAGAGATTATTGCTGCCTCTGGAAAAGGATACGGGATAGAAAAGCTTCCCGGACGGGTACAGGAATGGGGAAAAGAACTGAAGGGAGCATCCAGGTCTCCCATCCTTAATCCTTGGCCAACGTGCCCCTTCCCACGTGTGTCCGTAGGGTGTCGATGCCGAGCTGTTCCAGCGCTGCCGTTAATCCCGATCGGAGCGGGCCGGGAGCAGTGAGTGACAGGTCCATTGATCTCCCAGCACTTGGAAGCGAGACGAGAGAGCAGGAACAAAATGCAAATTGGGAAGCAGAAGCTGAACGTTTGAGACGTGGCCAGGATCGTTCCCGCATCCTGGGAAAACCTTGGGAATGCAGCAGGACCACGCCAAGGGGCCTTTGGAACTCGGTCATGATGAAACCATTAAGGAAAAACTCAAAGGAGAGGCCAAAAATCCTCTGATAAAACTGGATTGTGCTTTCCAAACGCGAGGGAGAAAAATAAGAGGGATAATAAGGATTATTAGGAGCCACCAGCAAATCCCAGCTCCCCATCCAGGTTCTGGGGTGAGCAGGGATGGAAGAAACAGGAACTTGGAAGCCAAAGCAGCTCCAAAAAGAAGGGAAAATCTCTGCCCAAGGGTTTCCTGAAAGCAAACACTTCCCAAGGTGGAAATGATCCCTCGCCACAGGATTTGCTCCAGGGCTGGAAGTAAAGATCCAGCAAAACCCAAACCCACCATTATCTCGTCCTCAGATCCCAGAATGGAGCAGAACCTCATCCCAAACCACCCCAGGCTGCAGCAGCAGGACAATCCCCATGGGTGGGGATCCTCTGGGATGGCACAGCTCCAAATATCCCTCTTTTCCATGGGAAAAGGCATCCCTGACCTGAGAAACTCACATGGAAGTTGGGATGACCAATGTCACAGAGCGAGCCCCTCACGTCTCCCTCCCGGAAAATCCCACCAGGCCCACATCCTAACGGAGTCGATCCTTCTGCACCAAGGGCTCCCACCTCGGGGATCAAGGGATGGTGGTGGATGGAGTTTTTCGGGATTTTAGCAGGAATTCCTCCTGGACAAGTTGTCCAGCTGGGAGCGGAGCAGCACATGGAGCGATGGGACAAGAATGGGGTGGACGACGGAGCTCCAAGTGGGGAGAGGGAATGTGGCTGGTGATCCATCCCCAGCGGTGTTCCCAAGCCCTGGAAGTGTCCAAGGTCAGGTTGGATGGGGCTTGGAGCAACCTGGGACAGTGGAAGGGGTCCAGCTGCAGCAGAACTGGAAAACACACAGGGAATGCCCCTCCATCTCCGCTGGAACCGGCTCTGGAGGGATCTCAAGCAGGTCCAAGGGCAAATTTGGGGGTAGGAGAGGAGTTTTACACCAGGAAAAACCTCAACAGCAAGAGGACTGTGGGAAGCCCTGATGGCAAGGATGGATCAGCCTCGATCCCGCTGATCCCCTCAATCCCAACAGCAGATTACAGGGATTGGGGATCCCAGTCATTGCCCTCGGGATCAACCCAGAGCCAGGTTGCTCCAAGCCCCATCCAACCCGGCCTTGGACACTTCCAGGGATGGAACAGCCACAGCTTCTCTGGGAATTCCATCCCAGCACCTCATCACCCTCCCAAGGAAGAATTCCTTCCCAGTATGCCATCCAACCCAGGGAAGCCATTCCCTGTGTCCTGTTCCTCCATCCCTTGTCCCAAATCCCTCTCCAGCTCTCCTGGAGTCCCTTTAGGCCCTGGAAGGGGGTCCAAGGTTTCCCTGGAGTTTCCCTTCTCAGCACCAGATACAGAGGTGGAAAACAATCCAACCCCTCTGGGGATTATCCCCATCCTGAACACCAAGTGCTTCCCTGGATGGGAAAACCCGTGGATGGGAATGGAACAGCAAATGGAGGGAAAAACTGAGGAAGTCAAAGAGGAGTTGGGCTAAACCAGGAATCATGGAATGCTCTGGGTTGGAAAGGACCTTCCAGACCACCCTGCTGTGGGCAGGGACACCCTCCACTAGACCCAGGTTGCTCCAAGCATTTGGAACAGGGATAAATCCATGGGAAACCTGAACAAAATCCCACCACAGCTTCTCCACCCTAATCCAAAAGGTTTTGGTGTTTCCCATCCCACCGGAAGCACCCAGAGGAACGACACCCCCGAGCTGGTGCTTTTTGTCCCGGCTCCCGACTTGGCCAAATCCCTGGAGTTCCAAAAGCGCTTTGGGAATGACCGTGATACCGTTAGGAATTCATTGTGGAAGCAGACGCCGGCATTAGGGAACGATTATCCCGGAGAGCATTCCAGATGTTCCCACAGAGGGGCCCAGCGGGAGGCGAACGATGTCGTGCCCGGAATGAGCTTCCGAAAGGACCGTCCTCGGGAATTTAATTCCCACACTTGTTCAGTTTGGGAGCTCTTTCTGCCGGAATGTAAACGATGCTTAATAGGGAATAAATCCGATGGATCAGAAGTGCTTTCCCTGGGAGCCGGAGCGCGGCGGCTGCTCGGGATGTCACATTCCGGAGAAGGGCGGGATTTGGAGTCAAAGGGTTTTAGAGGGCTCCGAACCCGCTGGAATAGTTGTTTGGCCCAGTAGGTGCTTTAGGTTGGGAATATTTAGGGAATTAATACCAAATCTGCCTGGGAATATTTAGGGAATGAACAGCTAATCTGCTCAGATAATTCCGATACGCTCAGGGATCCCACCAGGAGCGATGCTGGATCGGTGGTTCCCAGAGGTCAATTGTAAGGAAACACCCTTTTTAGCAGGAAATCATGGAATGGTTTGAGTTGGAAGGGGTCTTAAAGATCACGGAATTCCACTCCCCCTGCCGTGGGCAAGGACACCTTCCGCCGTCCCGGAGAATATCGGGAAGAGCAGCGTCTTTGACGCAGCAATTCCAACACCAAAATCCAAACTGCGACAGAAATGCCAGCAAATATCCCGGGATATTTGGGATATTTGGATTGTGCTTTCCAAACGCGAGGGAGAAAAACAGAGGGATAATAAGGATTATTAGGAACCACTAGAAAATCCCAGCTCCCCATCCAGGCTCTGGGGTGAGCAGGGAAGGAATAAACATGCACTTGGAAGTCAAAGCAGCTCCAAAAAGAAGGGAAAATCTCTGCCCAAGGGTTTCCTGAAAGCAAACACTTCCCAACATGGAAAAGATCCCTCGCCACAGGATTTGCTCCAGGGTTCCAATCCCTGTGCCCTCCAATCCCAAACTACAGACAGAGGCAGGGATGGATGGAGCCAACAAGGTCTCGGTGGGGACAGGAGGACATGTCCCCCGTCACCAGCCCCCAGGAATCCCAGGAATCCCAGTTCCATCCCACCCCCATTCCCACGGAGGAGAAGCCCTTCCCGGGCTTCCACAATGAATTCCTAACGGTATCACGGTCATTCCCAAAGCCTTTTTGGAACTCCAGGGATTTGGCCAAGTCGGGAACCGGGACAAAAAACACCAGCTCGGGGGTGTCGTTCCTCCGGGTGCTTCCAGTGGGATGGGAAACACCAAAACCATTTGGATTAGGGTGGAGAAGCTGTGGTGGGATTTTGTTCAGGTTTCCCATGGATTCATCCACTGGGGCGGACGAGCCTCCTCCGGATGAGGAGACACCCCGTTATCCATCAGGATCAGCCAGAGGTGGCCACACCGAAGTTGTTTCCTCCCCCCATCACGGTCATTCCCAAAGCCTTTTTGGAACTCCAGGGATTTGGCCGAGTCGAGAGCCGGGACAAAAAGCACCGGCTCGGGGGTGTCGTTCCTCCGGGTGCTTCCGGTGGGATGGGAAACACCAAAACCATTTGGATTAGGGTGGAGAAGCTGTGGTGGGATTTTGTTCAGGTTTCCCATGGATTTATCCACCGGGGCGGACGAGCCTCCTCCAGATGAGGAGACACCCCGTTATCCATCGGGATCAGCCAGAGGTGGCCACACCGAAGTCACTCCCCCCCTTTTCCCAGCTCCTGGCGCGTTAAAAAGCCGGAACGTGTCCCCGGAGCCGCGGCCCTTGTTCCAACACAACCCTCATTATTACGACAAAAGGGGGCGGGGGGAGGGGGGTTTTCCTTCCCCCTTTCCCACAGGGAATGATTATTAATGTGCTTCCAGGAGCTGGGTTTCTCCGGAGGAGGGAGCGGGAAGGCAGGGAAAGGCTGACAAACACCCTCCTCCCCCCTCCCCGGATCACGGCGGGAGCTGCCAGGGGGTCTCGTCCTAACAAGGCGCAGATGGAAGGCGGTTGGAATAACAAAGGATGAATTTTGATGAGTCTAATAAATCACTCCACTTTTCCAGCTCTTGATCGTTCCCGGTACTTCAGGCACGAGTTAAAAAAAAAGAAGGAAAAGAAAAAACCCCCGGCTTTTAATCCAAGGAGGGGTTCAGGGAGCTCCTGTCGTGGCTCTGCCCCCCCGGGAATGGTGGGAGTGCATGAGGGGCTGGGAAAATCCGTTGGTGTTCCGGCTCTAGGATGGGCTTAATTCTTTTTATTTGCATTTTTATCATTTAAATTTTTTTAATATTATTTTTATCTAATTTTAATTTAAGTTTTTATTTTTGTTTCTTTTTATTTGCATTTTTATCATTTAATTTTTTTAATTTAATTTTTATCTAATTTTAATTTAAGTTTTTATTTTTGTTTCTTTTTATTTGCATTTTTATCATTTAATTTTTTTAAATTTAATTTTTATTTAATTTTCATTTAAGTTTTTATTTTTGTTTCTTTTTTTGCATTTTTATCATTTAATTTTTTAATTTAATTTTTATTTAATTTTTATTTAAGTTCTTATTTTTGTTTCTTTTTATTTGCATTTTTATCATTTAATTTTTTTAATTTAATTTTTATTTAATTTACATTTAAGTTCTTATTTTTGCTTCTTTTTATTTGCATTTTTATAATTTAATTTTTTATTAATTTAATTTTTATTTAATTTTTAATGTAAGTTTTTATTTTTGTTTATTTTTATTTAATTTTCATTTCAGTCCTTTTTAGGTTTTTAATTTTTTTATTGATTTAATTTTATATTCCAATTTTTCATTGAAATTTTTGATTTAATTTTATACTCCAATTTTTCGTTTAAATTTTTGATTTAATTTTATATTCCAATTTTTCATTTAAATTTTGTATTTCATTTTATATTCTAACTTTTCATTTAAAATTTTATTTTTTTTATTTAATTTTATATTTTCATTTTTATTTAAATTTTTTAATTTAATTGTCATTTTTTTTTTTTAATTTTTTATTAATCTTTATTTTAATTTTGTATTTCATTTTAACTTAATTTTATTTAAATATTTTTATTTAATTTTTATTTAACTTTTATTTAATTTTTCATTCAATTTTTATTTAAATTATTTTCTTTAATTTTTATTTATTTTCTTATTTTAATTTTTCATTTAAATTTTTATTTAATTTTTTAATTTAATTTTTATTTTAATTTTTATTTGATTTTTAAATTTTTCAATGTTTTAATTTAACTTCTATTTATATATATATTTATTTATTATTTCAATTTTTATTTATTTTTTATTGGACTTTTAAAATTTTTTTCATTTCTTTAATTTAACTTCTATTTAAGTTTTTATTTATTTTTTATTTAATTTTTATTTATTTTTATTCAAACTTTTTCAATTATTTTTATTCAAATTTTTTTCAATTATTTTTATTCAATTTTTAAAAATTTTTCAATTTAATTTTTATTTAATTTTCATTTATCTTTTTAATTTTAATTTTTTATTTAAATTTTTTTATTCAAATTTTTTTTTAATTTAACTTTTCCTATTTAAATCTTTTCAATTGAAATTTAACAAAGAAAAATTCCCTCCCTCAAAGCCACTTTTCCAACTGGAGGCCACCCAGTTTTTCCCTTTCCTCACTTATCCACTGAAAAAAACCCTGCTCTGACTCGGAACTTGGATAAACTCGGAGCAAAACTTTGCAGGTTCATTAAGAACCTTTTAATTCCCCTTTCCAAGCTTTTTTAGGAAGCAGGAGATGGACAAGCTCCAAATCCATCCCAAGAAACAAAAGGATTCAACTCCCAGCTGGAAGCACTGAGCCCGTGCACACGGATTTGCCGAGGGGAGGATCTGCCAAAGGGCTGGGAAAGCATCACATCCATGGAAAAAAAGGCAAGATGTTGGTTTCCTTCCCAAAAAACCACTCCTGGAACATCCCAGGCTGTGCCCAGCAGAGGAGAACAGAGCCAAAGTCGGAGCCTCCGCGACGATTCCCACTTGGAATGAGGGGGCCTTGAAGGTCCCTTCCAACCCAAACCATTCCATGACTCCACGTGGTCGAGCCAAGGAGGACACGACTGCTCTGCAATCCCTCGGGATCAAACACGGGAATGAGACCTCCAGGAGCTTTAAAACCTGGGAAAAAACCGATCCTGATGATCCCAGAATCATTTAGGTTGGAAAAGACCTCTGAGTCCTTCCTGGAAAGGGTTGTCCAGCCTTGGAATGGGCGGCCTGGGGCAGTGGCGGAGTCACCATTCCCGGAGGGATTTAAAAGCCGTGTGGATGTGGCACGTGGGGACACGGTTTAGTGGTGACCTCAGGAGTTTTAACAGAATCCCAGAATCCCAAATCCATTTAGGTTGGAAAAGCCCTCCAAGATCATCCAGCGCAACCCATGAGCGTTCCCACCTCGTCCCCCATCCCGGAACACCGAGTGCCACGTCCAGTCATTCCTTGGACACCTCCAGGGACAGGGATGCCAAACCTCCCTAGTCACCCCATTCCAACACTCAACAACCCATTCCATGAAAAAATTCCTCCTGATTTGGAATTCACTCCCAGCTGAGGGCGAGCCTCCATCCCACTCCAACGCTCAACAACCCACTCCATGAAAAAACTCCTCCTGAGTTGGAATTAATTCCCAGCTGAGGGCGAGCCTCCATCCCATTCCAACGCTCAACAACCCATTCCATAAAAAAATTCCTTCTGAATCGGAATTAATTCCCAGCTGAGGGTGAGCCTCTATCCCATTCCAATGCTCAACAACCCATTCCATGAAAAAATTCCCCCCGATTTGGAATTCACTCCCAGCTGAGGGCGAGCCTCCATCCCATTCCAACACTCAACAACCCACTCTATGAAAAAATTCCTCCTGGATCGGAATTAGCTCCCAGCTGAGGGTGAGCCTCCATCCCACCACGCCGAGTCTCCGGAACTCGAACGGGAAACCTGCTCTTCCCATCATCCCGGCCTTTAATCCATCCGTTTCTTTTCCCCCCCCCCGCCTTCCCTTCTCCCTGCTTTTCATTTGCTTTTCCGGCACCGCTCGGCATCGGGGAGGGAATCCATCTTTGACAAACATTTACCGATTATCAAATCACCGTCGCGGCCGCCGACAGGGGCAATAAGTCACTCCCGGATCCCGGAGCCGGGGAGTTCGGGCGGTGACAAATCGCTCCTGTCAAATCCTCGTGTTCCCGGGCGCTCCGGAGCCGCGTTCCCTGTTGTTCCGCGCTACCCGGTGCTTAATGACAGAGCTGTCAACGGACTCGAGATGGAGCCGCCGCCGCTCCCGACTGCCAACGGCCTATTAGGGGGAAGATTGAGACCCTGCTCTTCCCAAACTCACTCAGGCAACACAAACGTGCCGGTTCGGGATAATTACGGAGCGGGAGCCATCGATCCCGCGCTGACATCCCGCCTATCCCTACAAAATGGGAGTAGTTTGCCGGGTGACAGTCGCTATAGATTATTTGGGGGTGGGTTGGGGGAGGTTTGTTTTTTTCTTTCTTCCCCCCCCCCCTCCCCTCTCCTGCCTCGTTTCTCCGGCGCTCCACGGAGTCCAGAATGGATGGGGAGGAAGAGCTTTGGGGTCGTTTCTAGTCTGACTCTTTGGCTTCCAAGGGAGTTGTTTGGAGAGGCAGGGAATGGGTTGGGTGGGAAGGGACTTGGAGATCATCCAGTCCCACCCCCTGCCTTGGGCAGGGACACCTCCCGCTATCTCGGCTCGCTCCAAGCTGGCCTTGGACACTTCCAGGGATGGAGCAGCCACAGTTTCTCTTGGAATTCCAGCCCAACCCCTCCCCACCCTCCCAGCCAAGAATTCCTTCCCAATATCCCATCTAAATCCCCTCTTTTCCAGTTTGAAGCCATTCCCTGTGTCCTGTCCCTCCAGCCCTTGTCCCCAGTCCCTCTCCAGCTCTCCTGGAGCCCCTTTAGGCCCTGGAAGGGGCTCCAAGGTCTCCCGGGATCCTTCTCCCAGCCTGGTTCTAGAGCACAGGGCCTCCAGCCTTTGGAGCAACTCCACGGCCTCCTCTCATTTGCTTCCCTAAGTTTCTGGACACATGGACTCCTGGATAACTTAAGCCCCTCCATCCCTGGATGATTTCCCTTCATTTCCCTGTATTCCTTCTCTCCCTGCCCTGTGGGATCCCTGCTCCAAAGGCTGGAGCCCCTCTGCTCTGGAGCCAGGCTGGGAGAGCTGGGAATGTCCAGTCTGGGGAAAAGAAGGATCCAGGGAGACCTTGGAGCCGCTTCCAGGGCCTAAAGGGGCTCCAGGAGAGCTGGAGAGGGACTTGGGACAAGGGATGGAGGGACAGGACACAGGGAATGGCTTCCCACTGCCAGAAGGCAGGGATAGGTGGGATAGTGGGAAGGAAATTCCAACTTCCCTGGGAGGGTGTGAGGCCCTGGCACAGGTTGCCCAGAGGAGCTGTAGCTCCAAGCCCCATCCAACCTGGTCTTGGACAATTCCAGGGATGGGGGAGCCACAGCTTCTCTGGGAATTCCATTCCAGTCCATCCCCACCCTCCCAGGGAAGAACCACCCCGCTGGTTTTGCCTCCTTGGGTGCCACTTAATCCCTGGTGGTGCCACTTCCAGCAGCTCTGCCCATGGAATGGGATGTTGGGTGGGGTTTGGGTGCCGCTCAGAGCCATCCAACCCCGCCGGCCGAGCATCCAGTGGAATTCCAGAGGGTCCTTCCTCCTCCAGCACGGATGAAGCCGAAGGGCTTTGGGGAGGCAGGAGAGGTGGCCGAGTGCCAATCCCAGTCAGCTGGATCATCCCGATGGGACGATTCCAGCACCTCCACCACATGTCCCGGCGCTCCTGAGCGGCTCCGGCTGTGAAATTCCTTATTTATGGGAATTTAACGGATCCCGGAAAACGGCTTTCTGGCAGATGAGCACATTCCATTAAAGCAACAGCGACGTTCCTCCTGCTCCAGGGGGAAGGTTTGAATTGGAAGAGGGAAGATTTAGGGGAGAAATAAGGAATTCTTCCCTGGGAGGGCAGGGAGGGCCTGGGATGGAATTCCCAGAGAAGCTGTGGCTGCCCCATCCCTGGAAGTGTCCAAGGTCAACATGGAGCAACCTGGGATAGTGGGAGCTGTCCCTCTCCACGGCAGGGGGTGGGAGTGGATGATCTTTCTGCTCCCTTCCTTCTGAAATCATTCCATGATTCCATGACAGGCCCCCCTTGGAGATGAGGGTGACTCCGGTCCCTTCAGGTCGATTAAACTCATCAGGAATTGCTTTTTACAGAATCCCGGGATCACTGAGGTGGGAAAAGACCTCCAGGGTCGGGGAGTCCAACCTCGGCCCCATCCCCACCTTGTCCCCCATCCCAGAGCACCGACTGCCACATCCAGGAGTTCCTGGGACACCTCCAGGGATGGGGACTCCAAACCTCCCTGGGCATCCCATTCCAAGGCCTGACCACCCTTTCCATGAAAATATTCCTCCCGATGTCCAACCTGACCCTCCCCTGGAGCAGCTTGAGGCCATTTCCTCTCCTCCTGTCCCTTGTTCCCTGGGAGTGATCCCGATCCCACCCGGCTCCACCCTCCTGTCCCCCTGGATTCCTCCCTGATGCCCCTTTTCTCCAGGCTGAGCCGCCCCAGCCACTCCAGACCTTTTCCCAGCTCCCTTCCCTTTCCCTGGACACCCCCAAATCCAAGGTCTTTCCCATGATTTCTTCCCAGACTCCAACACCCCGAACTGCCCAACTCCCACCCTGCGCTGACGACCGCGGCACGAATCCCATGGAAAAAGGCCGCAGGATTTCAGGAGGAGCTCAGCCTTTGGGATCCATCCAGGCTGTCCCCATTCCCAGCTCCGTCTCCAAGCCAAAAACACTTTGGAAAACTCCATTCTCCCCCTCCCTCCCCCCCTTCGCTCCTCAGCGGCGCAAAACGCTTTTCCGAACGTTTCACACTCCGAGGGCTCCTCCAGCCGTGTAATTCCCACAAAGTGCTTCCCAAAACAGCTGCAGCTTCCCTTAATTAGTCTCCGTGGGCAACGGGCATTAACGATCCGCTCGGATCCGCTCGGATGAGCGGCTGGTTCCGTGGAAAACCCCCTCTCGGAGCTTCCTGAGGGATGGTTCCCTCGGGCCAAACCTTTCCTTGGAAAAGCGGAGGTTAGGGCAGGAAAACTTGAGGAAAGCTCTGCCCGGCTTCAAGAGCAGGGAATTCCAACCCCAAAGGCTCTGCCCTGCTTTTCCAGGGATCTCCTGGAGATCCCACTCCCCTAAATCAAATTCCAGGAGCCTGATGACACAGTTTTCCAGCCAGGACAACACATTCCAAAGGGTCTGCCCTGCTCCTCCAGGAGTCTCCTGGAGATCCCATTCCCCGAATTCCAATTCCAGGAGCCTGAAGTCACAGGACTACCCAGTTTTCCTGGCAGGACAACATATTCCAGAGGGTCTGCCCTGCTTTTTCAGGGATCTCCTGGAGATCCCACTCTCCCACACCAAACACCAGGAGCCTGAAGCGACGGGACCACCCGGTTTTCCAAACAGGACAACACATTCCAGAGGGTCTGCCCTGCTTTTCCAGGGATCTCCTGGACATCCCATTCCCCTCATTCCAATTCCCGGTGCCTGAAGCCAGAGGATTACCCAGTTTTCCGGACAGGACAACACATTCCAAAGGGTCCACCCTGCTTTTCCAGGGATCTCCTGGAGATCCCACTCTCCCACATCAAATTCCAGGAGCCTGAGGACCAGGAATCTCCTAGAAATCCAACTCCCCCAAATAAAATAACGGGAGCTGGGAGACACTGGAGAACCCAGTTTTCCTGGCAGGACAACACATTCCAAAGGGTCTGCCCTGCTTTTCCAGGGATTTCCTGGAGATCCCACTCTCCCACCCCAAACACCAGGATACTGAAGCCACAGGACCCCTGGGTTTTCCTGGTAGGACAACACATTCCAGAGGGTCTGCCCTGCTTTTCCAGGAGTCTCCTGGAGATCCCATTCCCCTCATTCCAATTCCAGGAGCATGAAGCCACAGGACTACCCAGTTTTCCGGACAGGACAACACACTCCAAAGGGTCCACCCTGCTTTTCCAAGGATCTCCTGGAGATCCCACTCCCCTAAATCAAATTCCAGGAGCCTGATGACACAGTTTTCCAAACAGGACAACACATTCCAAAGAGTCTGTTCCCCTCCTGCAGGAATGTCCTGGAGATCCCTCCCACACTTCCACACTAAATTTTGTGTGAGGATCCAGATGAAGCACTTTTTAAGGATGGATCTTGGGAATTGGAGGGCAGAGCGATCCCTGGAATCTGAGATCTGGGATGTGACAGAGCCTAAAGCTCCTTTAAAACTGAATTTTGAGGTTTTCCTGCAGGGATTTGCAGCAGAATTAACCCCAAATTCAGTGTAAGGATCTGGATTAGCCACTTTTTAAGGATGAATCCCAGGGAGTGGAGATCCCTGGAAGCTGAAACATGTCCCTAAACCTGAGACTTGGACTGTGCCAGGGGTTAAACCACCTTTAAAGCTCATCTTGAGGTTTTCCTGCAGGGATTTGCAGCAGAATTAATCCCAAATTCAGTGTAAGGATCCAGATTAAGGTTGAATTTTGGGAAGTGAAGAGCAGGGCAATCCCTGGAATCTGAGATCTGGGATGTGACAGAGCCTAAAACCCCCTTTAAAACCGAGTTGGAGCTTTTCCCACATGGATAAACCCGGGAATTCCTCACCACTCAGGGCTCCTTTAACACTGAGCTGCCTTCCAAGAAATTCCCCATCTTTTCTCCGGGAAATGGGGCTCCAGGGGGCGAACAGAAGGTTTTTTCCAGGAAGATGTTTATCCCAGCAAAGCTTTGCCTGGACTCAGCAAAAAGAACTCCATAAAACTCAGCCTAAGTCCAGCCCGGGCCAGGTTTTCCAGGTCATTAAAATCATTCATTTGGTTGGAAAAAAAAAAACAAACAATGGAGAACTCAGGGAATGGGATGCTCGTGGAAAAGTCGGGCTGGAGGAGAGGAGAGGTGTGGATTTGAGCACCGGATTTCTTGGATTGGAGGAGGGAAGGGATGGAATTCCGCTTTAAAATCTTCCCAGGGTGTTGTGACTGATGGGAGAAGGGAGTGAAGGGGGAAAGGGATTTGGCTGGAATCAGGGATTCTGGAATGCAGGGGTCGCTCTGCCCTCCACTTCCCGAGATCCATCCTAAAAAAGTGGCTAATCTGGATCATTGCTCAAAATTTGGGATTAATTCTGCTGCAAACCCACACAGGAAAACTTTAAACTCAGTTTTAAAGGGGCTTTAGGCTCTGTCACATCCCAGGTTTCAGACTCCAGGGATCTCTCTGCCCTCCAATTCCCAAAATTCATCCTTAAAAAGTGGCTAATCTGGATCCTTACAGAGAATTTGGGATTAAATCTGATGCAAATCCCTGCAGGAAATGCTTAAGAGGAGCTTTAAAGGTGGTTTAGCTCCTGGCACAATCCAGGTCTCAGGATTTAGGGACATGTTTCCGGTTCCAGGGATCTCCAATTCCCAAAATTCATCCTTAAAAAGTGGTTAATCTAGATCCTTACACTGAATTTGGGATTAATTCTGCTGCAAACCCACGCAGGAAAACCTCAAAACTCAGTTTTAAAGGGGTTTTAGTCCCTCCTACAATCCAAGTCTCAGGTCTAGGCACAGGTCTCAGGTTCCAGGGATCTCTCTGTCCTCCAATTCCCAAAATTCATCCTTAAAATTGGCTAATCTGGATCCTTACAGAGAATTTGGGATTAATTCTGCTACAAATCCCTGCAGGAAATGCTTAAGAGGAGCTTTAAAGGTGGTTTAACCCCTGGCACAGTCCAAGTCTCAGGATTTAGGGACACGTTGTTTTAATAAAGCCAATCCCTGTTTTCCCTAAACTCGTCCCCACAATTAATCCCTTTAATTGCTCTCCAAGGGCAGGGAATGACGTGGGATCAATCCAGCCCCCGGAACGCCGGGAAAGGCTCCGTCCTTTCATTAAATCCATCGTTGCCGGTCTTTCCCTCCTGGAATTGTCTTGGATCAGGATGGCAAACAGAGAGATTTAGGGACCCTGCCCAACTTCAGGAATGCTGAGATCCATGGAAAGGATAATTTGGGAAGGGGAGGATGGGATTTTAAATCTGGGATTTAAAAATTCCCGGACAATTGAGAATCAATGAATGGACAGAATCAGCTCCAGGTGGGAAAGATCCCGGAGGCAAAGCACAAAAGCAACACCGGCTCTATCCCGGGAATCCCACATGGAAAAGCAAGAGTTGCTTGGGAAGGGCTTTTCCTGCTGGGGAAGGGGTTCAAACAGCTGGACTGCATCCCAAAGGGATCATTCCAGGATGGTTTTTTGGGATAACGGGATCAGTTCCTGCTCTCCAGGAGTGCTGGAAAAAAGGATTGACTCCTAAAGGGGTTTTTATGGAGCATAAATTTTCTTGGAATCTTAACGTTGGGAATACCAGGAATGAGGGAATTCCAAAAACCCCAACGTGGTGTTGAAACGACATTCCCGCCTCTCCAGGTTATTCAGGATATCCCGAGTTATCCGGGATACACGGGGAAAGCCGGAGGATCCGCATTTCCCACTCGCTTTATTTGGGATAAAACGATGGAATTCGGGATTAAACCCGATCGGATCCTAAAAAAATCACGGCAAGAATTCAGGAAAAGCAGCAGCACCCGGGAAAATTCTGGTAGCTCCGGCCCGGGCTGCGAATTCCTGCTGAACACACGGATATTTGGCTGCTCCTTGGAACTCTCGGCTTCCTCCGGAATGAAAAAAACCGGGCCGTTCTCCGGGAAAACGGCGGATGCCTCGTGCCCCCTAGAGGGAATCCCGGCAGGGATCACATCCCGCTTTTCCGTGCGCAAACGGGGAAAAGAGGGAAGAGAAAGCTGTGACAGAATATTCCTTAGAAAACCCTGGATATATCAAGACTTGGAAAAGGGGGAGGAGAAAAGCAGCTGGGAATTTAAAACTGGGCAGAACAGGCTCCAGGTTTTATCCCTCTGGATTTCCTTCGGGAATGAGAAGTGGAGTTAAAGCCTGGGTTGATCCTGGAATCAGGAATCACGGCGGGGATCACATCCTGCTTTTCTGTATCCAAATGGGAAAAAGAAGGAAGAGAAAGCCACTCCTTTCCATAGATTCCACACCTGTGCCTGAATATTCCTTAGAAAATCCAGGATATACAAAGACTTGGAAAAGAGGGAGGAGAAAAGTGGCTGGGAATTTAAAACCAGGAGGAACAGGCTCCGAGTTTTATCCCTCTGGATTTTCCTTTGGGAATGAGGAGTGGAGTTAAACCCTGGGTTGATCCTGGACTAAGGAATGAAGGGAAAATATCCCTCCTTGCTTTTGCTGGAGCGGGATATCCATGGAATTCAGCTCCATGGGAAGCTGCTGGTGCTGGGCTGATGCCATTATCCCTAAAAATCATCCCAGAATGATCCTTTTTGGGATGTAGTCCAGCTGTTTGAACCTCTTTCCCAGCAGGAAAAGCCCTTCCCAAACCTCTTCCCTTGTTTTCCCCCTCCCCCTCCCAAAGTTTTTCCCTTGGGAAAACGCCGAGTTCAACAATTAAAGGAATTACGTGGAAGGAAAACCGGGAGAGGGAAAAGAGGGAAAAGCCAAAAGGAACAGGGGGGTGGGAAGTGGGAACAGATGGAAAGCCAATGAGGTAGAGAATTCCAAGGATGGGAGGCTGTTCCTGCCTCAGGGAGCTGCCAAGGTGAAGGATCCATCCTGGGAAAGGGATGGAAAGGGAATATCCCGGAGCCGGAGGGGGGAACGTTTCCTTCTCCTTAGATCCCTGTTGGTGGGAACTGTGTTTTCCTGGTGGAATTTCAGGAGCCAGAAATCCCTGGATTTGCACACACACAGCAGGCCTGGTTTATCCCAAATCCCAAATCTCAAATCCTGAGTCGGAGTCACTGGGATATGGGAATGGGATACAGGAATGTCCTTCTCCATCACAAACAACAACTTGGGCTTTGCCACTTCCCAAACTTCCCAGGATCTCTCCCCTGCTGGTTTTTCCATGAAATTGGGAATATCAGGACGCGGCAATGTCGAAGGGCCGGGCAGCCTGGAACTGTTATTCCCATCGGGAATGAGCTGAGCTTTCCCTCCAGCTCCGGAATACCTGGCTCTCAACTAAGCCTGGCTAAGCAGATACCTGGAATTATCCAGCATTCCCGGGGGGAAAAGGGCAGGGAAAACAACCCCCATCCCACCCCATTTGTTTTCCTCCTTAGGTGGCAGCTGCGGATTCCGACCAGGAGCTTCCGACCAGGTTTTTTTGGGAGTTTTGGATTCGGTCCAAGAAAAAAAAAAATAGGAAGAGGGAACTTGCAGCTGGAGGTGGTGTTGGAATGACATGTTTGGGAAGTGGCACCTGGGAAGTCCTGTTGGCTGCAGGGAGCAGGATCACACCAGGACATCCCAGCTCTGAATTCCAGGATCATGGAATGGTTTGGGTGGGAAAGGAGTGGAAAGATCATGGAATTCCAACAGGGACACCTCCCGCTATTCCAGGTTGCTCCAACCCAACCTTGGACAATTCCAGGGATGGGGCAGCCACAGTTTCTCCGGGAATTCCATCCCAGCCCCTCCCCACCCTCACAGGGAGGAATTTCTTCCCAGTATCCCACCTAATCCTGCCCTCGGAGCTGATCTTTGGGAATGACTTGAGAGAAAGCAGGAGCAGCCACTTGGGAAGGGAACCGAGACCCTCGGGATGCTCCATGAGATCTTTGGGAATCCCCCACAGAGCAGTTGAAGATCCGAGCCCAAGGAGCAGCTCCTCGAAATCCAGATCCTCGGATTCCGTGCTGGCTCCAAGAGAATCTCTGGGAGCAGATCCAAACCAGCCCCAGATCCATGAGCTCCTGGGATATTCCCAACCACCAGCTCTGATTTTGGAGGGAAACCTGAAGGACTCCAGAGGAAGTTGTGGATTCCACATCCCTGGATTGTTCCAGCTCAGCCTGGACAGGGCTTGGAGCAACCTGGGATAGCAGGAGGTGTCCCTGCCCATGGAAGGGGGTTGGAATTCCAAGACCTTCAAAATTCCAACCCAAAGCGTTCCACGATTCCAGGAAATGAAAGGCCACCGAGCCGACAGTGAGCAGGGATTTTATCCAGGGAAACACTGGAATAACATCCCGTCCTCTGTCGCCTCCTGCAGCCAATTCTCCTTCCCAGCCCTCTTGGAATGACAGGCGAGGATGGGGGGGAATCCACAGGGAATCAGCTGAGCCAAGCGGCAAATCATCTGGAGGACTGGGATGAGATCATCCCTAAAAATCACCCCGGGAGGTGTCAGGAATCCAATCCCACCTGATTCCCTGTCGGCCTCAATGTCCCTGATATCCAAGCCCTTCTCCAGCTTTTCCTGCTTTTTTAACTGATGGGAATCGTGTCTCTTTCCATTGCAAATTCCATTGATTCTCCGCATTCCCTGAAAAAATTCCCTTAAAATTCCTCTCCCTGGCGAGTGGGAGGAGCTTCCTGAAGCCAACAGGCCCGGAATGAGTGGGATGCCAAGCCGGATGTTTCCGTAGGGACTCCGCAAATCCAAGCGCTGTCCCGAGCCAAGGAGGGGAAAGGTGGATCCCACACTCCAGGAAAAACCTGCACTTGGAGTCTCCTTTGTTCCCAGTCTTTCCCTTCTTCCAAGTCTCCTTGTTTCTCCCACCTGGGTCGGGTAAATCCTCCAGAGTGTCCAGAGGCGAGTTGGGAACGGGATTGGATTACTCTATCCCGAAGTTCTCCTTCTCCCAATGCAGCCCATTCCCAACCAGCAATTCCAGAATCCATTTAAACTTCCAAAGGGGGGGGGGAAACATCAATCCAATGGGGCTACCAGCTGGATTTTGGGAAAAGGTTTTCAAAGCTGCCGCTCCCGCTTTGGATTCCATGAAGTCACATGGATACTCCGCTTTGGGAATACGGGAAGGAGGAAAAGCAAAGCACCGGGAATGCAACAAAGAGGAAAAGGTCCTTGGAGGTTAAAGGTCAAACTGTGTGGGAATTTTGGAGATGGAATAACGCAGCAGGGATTGGGAAAGAAAAAAGGTTTGAATGGATGTTTCCTGTCGCGTGTTCCCAGAAATCTGGGATCGTGGGAAGGAATAAAGTGAAATAAATCCCAATAATAAATCGGAATTACTTCCAGGGCCTAAAGGGATCCAGGAGAGCTGGAGAGGGACTTGGGATAAGGGATGGAGGGACAGCACACAGGGAGTGGCTTCCCAGGGTTAGATGGGATATTGGGAAGGAATTCCTGGCTGGGAGGGTGGGGAGGGGCTGGGATGGAATTCCCAGAGAAGCTGTGGCTGCCCCATCCCTGGAATTGTCCAAGGCCAGGTTGGAGCAACCTGGGATAGTGGGAAGTGTCCCTGTTGGAATTCCGTGACCTTTCTGCTCCCTTCCAACCCAAACCATTCCATGATCCCACGACCACGAGCCCACAGGGATCCCACCCCTTTCCTGCTGCCCATGGACGTTGAGGAATTTGGGATAAAACTGTGCCTCTCCTGGGAAAATTTGGCTTCCCACTTTCTTCCCAGAGCTTGGGAAACACCCAGTTTCTGGGATTTTACCATCCCTTCTGAGTACATCCAGGAAATTTCGGGATGGGGGTGGACGGGAGAGCAGGGGACAGGTGAGGACAGGGCAGAAATACGGGAACGAGCCAAAGGGGGTTGGAAGTGCTGAGAAGGTGATCCCTGCTCCCAAAAAATTCCTCCCCCCTCCACCTCCCGGAGCAGGGAATGCCCAGCCCAGGACTCTCCCACTGTCAGGGCGTGGGGGACACACATTCCATGGCCTGGGGGGAGCAGCTTTGTGGGAATCCTGAACTTGATATCTGTGTTTATCTCTTCCCAGGCCCCTCCGGATAAACAGGTGCCGGGGCTTGTGATTCCCAACAGCCGGAATGACTCCGAGCTCTCTGGGTTTGTCAAGCTGTGGAATTCCTGGGATGTTCCTCCACGTGCTCCAAGATCCTTCTGGGTTTGCTCTGTGAGGTCTAATCCAAAAAAAAAACGGTTGAAATACGGATGGGGTGGGAATATTCCCAAGTCTGGGAGATCCTGGACACCAACAGGGATTGGGACAAGTCACACATCCCTCGGATTCCCACTAAACACAGAATTATGGATCTAGTGGAAGATCTCCTGGTTTCACACAGCTGGGAATAAGGGAATTGTGGCTCCAATTCCTGGCTCCCAGGTTATCCAAGAGGTCTTGGGAAGGTTGTTTGGATTTCCCTGTGGGCAAAGTGTGGATAGGGGTTGGATTTCCCTCCGGACAGGCATGAGGGAAGTTGGGGAGATGTTCCTGGGAGACCCTGGGAGCAGAGTTGGAAGGGGTTGGGAGGGACCTTAAAGACCAACTTCTTTCCCTGTGTCCCAACTCAACCTCTGGAATTCCAAGCTTGGCTCCCTTTTCCTGCTTGTCCCTGTCTCCTGGTCTGTGCGTTAAAGGAATTTTTCAGGAGCTTTTGGATTTGTCCCTGGGAGAGGTGGGTGGTTCCTCCTTCTGATTTGGAATCCTGGAATGGTTTGGGTTGGAAGGGAGTGGAAAGATCACGGAATTCCGACCCCCTGCCATCGGCAGGGACACCTCCCACTATCCCAGGTTGCTCCAACCTCCCCTTGGACACTCCCAGGGATGGAGCAGCCACAGCTTCTCTGGGAATTCCATCCCAGCCCCTCCCCACCTTCCCAGCCAGGAATTCCTTCCCAATATCCCATCTAACCCTGGGAAGCCATTCCCTGTGTGCTATCCCTCCATCCCTTATCCCAAGTCCCTCTCCAGCTCTCCTGGATCCCTTTAGGCCCTGGAAGTAATTCCAATTTATTATTGGGATTTATTTATTTTCATTCCTTACCACAACCCCAGATTTCTGGGAACACGTGACAGGAAGCATCCACTCAAACAATTTTTTTTTTCCTCCCAGGGAAAAATTCCTTCCTGATATCCCAACACCCCTAATCCCATCCCAATATCCCAACACCCCCAGTTCCATCCCAATATCCCACCTATCCCTGCCTTCCTTCAGTTTATTTGGATTCACCACCAGATCTATTTTTTTTTAGGGCAGTTCATCCCTCAAACCTTCCCCTGGAGCCCCAACTTTTCCCTCTGGATATCAGGATTCCCTCCAGACCCCAAAACCGGGATCAACACCCCACAAATCCCCGGAGCAACATTCCCTTGATTCGTTATTAATTCCTAATTAACCCCTGAATATTAAGGAAAACAAATCCATTAAACCCCGCGACCGGAAAAGGGGGAAAGGGTTAAAACCACCAAATCCATAAAAACCCGGGAGCCATTTGGAAAAGTCCATTAAGCCAGAAAAAAAAAACAAAACACAAAAAGCCCCAAACTTTGGGGGCCGCTCCCAATCCATCAATTAATTCGGGAATAATTAATTAGCCGAGCTCCCACAGCCCATAAAAACCGGTCGCCTCCGACTCCACGGATAATTGATGCGGGATCCGAGGATTTGCTGCTGTTGCCTTTTCTCCTGCCTAATTCAGCACTTTCCTGGCTGTTTTTTTTTTTTTCTCCCTGATGGAAGCAAGAACTCTCCCGGATTTTTACGGCTCCGATGCCCTTTTACGGCGTTTGCCGGAGCGGAATCTCCGGGAATGATGGATCGCGGAAGCTCAGGGGCCTGGAAAACGCCCCCGGTTAAGGTGGAGAGAGAGAGAGAGAGAGAGAGAGAGGGGGGAAATCTTGGCTTTTAAAAACACACACATGGAGAGAGGGATTTCTGATGGATTCGCTTCATCCCATCAAATCCCCTCCTGATTTTCCTTGGGATCACCTTGATTTTGCCTTGATTTTCCACTGGAGTGCCTGGATTCCTGATAACAAGGAAAGCATTCCCTAAATTAATGTCACCTATTATCCCAAACACGACCCGCCGGGAATGGACGTTATCCAGGTGACAGGTTGGGCTCCTGTTCCAAAGGAAAGAATTCATGGATTTTTTTTTTTATTCCCAAGAAAAGTAGGTTTTGACACTGCTCCATTTAAGCCTTTGGATTCCAGCATGATCCCAAAGAGTGGGGCAGGAGAAAGAATGGATTGGGAGCAGCTCCCTGAGAAGGACTCGGTGGGGGAGAAGCTCCACCTGACCTGGTTACAGCATTCCTGAAATTCCCTGTGTCCTGGGCTCATCCCACAGCGTGGGAAGCAGGAGAGGGAGGGAATTCTCTCCCTCTGCCCCGCTCAGGTGAGATCCCACCTGGAATCCTACATCCAGCTCTGGGGAACAACAGCAGAAGGATGTGGAGCTGCTGGAGCGAGTCCAGAGGGGACACGGAGATGCTCCAAGGGCTGGAACTCCTCTACTCCGGAGTCAGGCTGGGAATGCTGGGAATGTCCAGCCTGGAGAAAGGAAAGATCCAGGGAGACTGTGGAGCCCCTTCCAGGGCCTAAAGGGGCTCTCCCGGAGAGCTGGAGAGGGACTTGGGATAAGGGATGGAGGGACAGGACACAGGGAATGGTTTCCCAGGGTTAGATGGGATATTGGGAAGGAATTCCTGTCTGGGAGGGTGGGGAGGGGCTGGAATGGAATTCCCAGAGAAGTTGTGGCTGCCCCATCCCTGGAAGTGTCCCAGGCCAGGCTGGAGCAACCTGGGATAGGGGAAGCTGTCCCTGCCCGTGGAAGGTGAGGAGGGAATTCCATGACCTTCAAGATTCCAACCCAAACCATACTCTGCCCATTCCCTGGATGAAAAAGGGCTTTGGTTTTCCTGGTTTGCCAGGATACAGGGAATGGCTTCCCACTGCCAGAGGGTTAGGTGGGATATTGGGAAGGAATTCTTCCCTGGGAGGGTGGTAAGTGACTGGGACAGAATTCCCAGAGAAGTTGTGGCTGCCCCATCCCTGGAAGTGTCCAGGGCCGGCTTGGAGCAACCCGGGATAATGGGAAGTGTCGGGGTGGAATTCCATGATTTTTAAGCTGCCTTCCAGTCCAACCCCGACCATTCCAGGATTCTGTGGGGAAAAAAACAAGTTCCACGGCACATCCCACCCATTCCCACTTTTCTGAGCTCCCTCTGTCCCAGTCCAGGCCGAGCTATCCCAGGACAATTCCCAGAGCCGTGAGGAACAGCCGGAGTTTCTCCATCCCAACCACCAGCGGCGTTCCCGGCCCGCATGACGTCTCCAAGTATTCCCGTGTCCTTTTCCACTGGAGAGCCCCCCAGGGCAGCTTAAGGAGCCGATAACACATGGGATCAACTCCGGGAACGGATCCAACCCCTCCCTGTCCACAGTTCCACACAAACCCAAAACAAGCCCGGAATAGAATCCTGCCGGAATCCGCACATGCCGGGATCACCCGGAGGCACCGGCGAGGAGGAAACATTCCAATGAATTTAAACTTCCCGGGGGGGGAAAAAAACCAGCAAAATTCCGGTTGGCAAGCTGGGAATAAATGTGCTCCTCCATCCCTTAAAACCAAAGCAAAACCTCAGATCCGTAAAATCTGCCGGAACAGCGGAGTTTTTGTAGGACTTGGGAGATGTTGAGTCCACAAAACACCTTCTCCCAGGTGTTCTCCGGCATCTGTTCCGCGTTCCAGGGAATATTCCCCGGGTTTTATCGCTTTGGAGAGCGCACGGAGCCAGCAGGGAAGTCCTGGAATGAACGACTTCCATCCGGAACTCGTCGTTCCGGGTGGGAAAAAAAAAAATCAAATGGGAATGTTTGTGAGGGGGAGAGTCAAAAACAAGAGGGGAAATTGGGATTTGGGAAAGAACGGGAAGCAGAGAGCGGAACAGAGAAAGCCACCTAGGTTTTCCAGGGAGTTGAGCATCTGCTGGGTTGGGATTTGGGGAATCCCGGGGCTGAGACTCCGATTATCCGCGCCGGCATCGGTTAATTCCAACCGGGACCGTGCCGGGAATACTGACAAGACACTTTAGGAGGTGAAAAAAAAATAGGGAAAAAGAAAAAGGGAGGAAAGAAAGACAGCAGGGTTAGACGGGATACTGGGAAGGAATACTGGGATATTCCTTCCCAATAGGGGTTAAATGGGATATTGGGAAGGAATTCTTGCCTGGGAGGGTGGGGAGGCCCCAGCACAGGTTGCCCAGAGAATTTATGGATTTCCTCATCCCTGGAATTGGGAAACCCCAGGAGGACAAAGGAGAAGTGCAGGATCCACTGCTCTGCTTTTCCTAAATTTTTTTCCCTGTATTTTTTTCCCCCTGTATTTCTTTTTCCTGTATTTTTCCCTGTATTTTTTCCTACATTTTTTTCCCTGTTTTTTCTTTCCTGTATTTTTTCCCTGTTTTTTTCCCCGTTTTTTTTCCATGTTTATTTTTTTCCCTTTATTTTTTCCTGTTTTTTCCCCTTTTATTTCTTCCATGTTTTTTTTCTCCTGTTTTTCTTTCCCTGTTTTTTTCCCATTTTCTTCCCCTGTATTTCTTTTTCCTGTATTTTTCCCCTGTATTTTTCTCTGTATTTCTTTCCCTGTATTTCTTTTCCTGTTTTTTTCCCCCTTTATTTTTTCCCTGTTTTTTTCCCCTGGTTTTCTTTCCCTGGTTTTCTTTCCCTCGTTTTTTTCCTGTATTTTTCCCCTGTAATTTTTCCCCTGTATTTTTTCACCTGTATTTTTTCCTGTATTTCTTTCCCTGTATTTTTCCCTGTATTTCTTTTCCCTGTATTTTTTCCTGTATTTTTTCCTATATTTTTTCCTGTATTTTTTTCCCTGTATTTCTTTCTCCTGTATTTTTCCCTGTATTTTTTCCATATATTTCTTTCCCTGTATTTTTTCCTGTATTTTCCCCTATATTTTTCCTTGTATTTATTCCCTGTATTTTTCCCCTATATTTTTTCCTCGTATTTATTCCTGTATTTCTTTCCCTGTATTTTTCCTGTATTTCTTTTTCCTATATTTTTCCCTGTATTTTTCCCCTGTATTCCTTTCTCCTGTATTTATTCCCTATACCTTTTTTCCCTGTATTTTTTCCCTGTATTTTCTTCCCTTCCTATTTCACTTCCAACCCGCTCCATCCCTGAAAAGGTTTGGATTCTTAGCGAAGCCCCCCCATGGACATGAAAATATCCAGGCTCAGAGCCAATGGAAGGATGAATTCCTGAATTCCCAAAGCCAAATATTTCTCCTATTAGTGGATAAACAGACAATTCCCCAAAGAGCTGCTGGATACCGACGGAATTCCCCGATCCCAAAACAGGGATTGAGGGGTGATTTTCAACATTAAATCATGGAATGGGTTGGGTGGGACAGGAATTTTGAAGGTCATCCCATTCCAAACCCCTGCCATGGGCTGGGAGATCTTCCCCTATTCCAGGTTGCTCCGAGTCCAATCGAACCTGGGACAATTCCACAGATGGGAATTCCACAAGCTTTGGATTCCACAACAAACTGAGCGTGTGGATGGAATTCTGCAGGAAAAGAGACGCTCCAGAGACCTTCAACTCACGTCTCTGCTGTGTTTCCACCTGGACATTCCCTCTGATTTCCCTGATCCCAAATCCCAACGCCGGAGCCGCCGTTTACGCGGAGACACATTCCCTCGCTCCCGGCAGCCTGAAAGAGGTCCCTGCAAACAGAATTCCCACTCCTGGCTCCCTGCCTGAGGCTCCTCTTGCAGCCCGGGACGAGTCCCCCGGGAACGCCAAGGAAAAGGCGGAAACCCAAAACCGTTACTGACGCCCACGGACGCAACCGGAGCCGGCAGAGAGCCAGGAATGTGAACTTCTCCGAGGAGTGAGGAGCCACCTCGGCAGCCACGCTCCACCCCTGGCTCCCAAGGACAAGCCAGAGGGAAGAGAGAGACCTGGCAACGGGATGATTTCCAGGGAAAGTCAACCTGTGTGTGACAGGAGTGACGCTCGCCCGGAGTACGGTGGGAATGTTTGGCTCGATGAGGAAAAACTGAGGGAAAAATCTCCAGGAAACAGCCTAAAAAAAATCCCAAACCCTGGAAGTTTTCCAGGGAAAGTCAACCTGTGTGTGACAGGAGCGATGCTCGCCCAGAGAAAGGTGGGAATGTAGGGCTTGGCAAGGAAAAATTGAGGGAAAAATCTCCAGGAAATGGGGTTAATGACACACCAAAGGAAAGATGGGATCGACTCCAAGGGGTCCTGAGCTGGGCACGATCCAAGAGATTCCCTGAGGGAAGGGATCACCGGTTTAACCTGCTCGGAATGGGATCCGAGGTGTCGTCTCCAACGGCACCAAAATAACGTGGGAATCACTAACAGAAGGGAAATAAACCCAAAACCAGCAAAACAGCCTAAAAAAAATCCCAAACCCTGGAAGCTTTCCAGGGAAAGTCAACCTGTGTGTGACAGGAGAGATGCTCGCCCAGAGAAAGGTGGGAATGTTGGGCCTGGAATGGGATCTGAGGTGTCATCTCCAACAGCAGCAAAATAATGTGGGAATCACTAATAAAAGGGAAATAAACCCAAAACCAGCAAAACAGCCTAAAAAACAAAAAAACAATGCTTTCCTGGAAACATTGTTTTCCTGGAAGCATTGAATTCCACGATCTTTCCACTCTCTTCCAACCCAAACCATTCCAGGACTGGAAATCAGAAGGAGGAACCACCCATCTCTCCCAGGGACAAATCCAAAAGCTCCTGAAAAATTCCTTTCACACACATCAGGAGACAGGGACAAGCAGGACAAGGGAGCCAAGCTTGGAATTCCAGAGGTTGAGTTGGGACACAGGGAAAGAAGTTGGTCTTTAAGGTCTCTCCCAACCCCTTCCAACTCTGCTCCCAGGGTCTCCCGGGAACATCCCACCAACTTCCCTCATGCCTGTCCTGAGGGAAATCCAATCCATATCCACACTTTTCCCACAGAGAAATCCAAACAACCTTCCCAAACGCTTCCCTGGAAGCATTGTCCCAGCAGGAATCACCCCGCTGGAAACCTTTCCTGCCGGAGAAGGAAAAAAGAGACGAGGGCTGGGGGGGGGAGGAAAATCCAGCGCTGACATTCCCGAAGCTGCCAGAGGGATCCGAGCGCTCCGTGCCCATAAAATCATCAGCAGCTGAGCATTTGGATGCCTCCCATAACTTACTCCTCACTTGCTCCCAGTTTACTCCCTCCACAAGCGGTTCCTTCCAGAATTGCCGGCGGGCTTTTTCCAAGCGGGAGCCGCCCGCTCATCCCGGAGCCGCCCGCTCATCCCGGGTTGTGGAGCCAAGAGGGAGAAGGACAAAGGGTTTAGGGAATTTTTGGGGGGGGAATTTTTAGTGATTCTGGCACTAAGGAGTCGTGGAAAGTTTCTGAGGTGGGGGGTTTTCCTCGGGAAGAAGAAGGGAATGCGAACGGGATTTGCTCCCCTTTGGAATGTCCGCAGTTCCGGCGCAGGGAGAAGCGGGAATTTGGTGACACAAATCACCGGCTCATCCCAAACTGGAGCAGGAGAAAGGAAGAGATGAGCAGGGAAGGAATATTTTAGAGAGGGACAATCCCAAAACCAGCCTCTGGAAGGGATGGATTGGATATAACAAGGATGTGCTCCCGAGTTTCTCCTCCTTTGCCCATGGAATTGCACGGCCACAGATGGATCATTCCAACATTCCCTAGCTGTTTAAGGTGGAGGAGGGAAGGTTTAGATGGATATTGGGAAGAAATTCCTCCCTGGGAGAGTGGGAAGGGACTGGAATAGAATTCCCAGAGAAGCTGTGACTACGTAATCCCTGGAATGTTCAAGGACAACCTGGACAGGGCCTGGAGTAACCTGGGATAGGGGGAGGTGTCCCTGTCCATGACAGGGGGGCGGAATTCCATCATCTTTCAGCTCCCTTCCAACCCAAACCATTCCAGGATTCCAAATTAGAAGGAGGAACCACCCACCTCTCCCAGGGACAAATCCAAAAGCTCCTGAGAAATTCCTTTAATGCACAGACCAGGAGACAGGGACAAGCAGGAAAAAGGAGCCAAGCTTGGAATTCCAGAGTTTAAGTTGGGACACAGGGAAATAAATTGGTTTTTAAGGTCCCTCCCTACCCCTTCCAACTCTGCTCCTGGTGTCTCCCAGGAACATCTCCCCAACTTCCCTCCCGCTTGTCCTGAGGGAAATCCAATCCATATCCACACTTTGCCCACAGGGAAATCCAAACAACCTTCCCAAAACCTCTTGGATAACTTGGGAATCAGGACTTGGAGCCACAATTCCCTTATTCCCAGCTGTGTGAAACCAGGAGATCCTCCACTAGATCCATAATTCTGTGTTTAGTGGGAATCCGAGGGATGTGTGACTTGTCCCAATCCCTGTTGGTGTCCAGGATCTCCCAGACTTGGGAATATTCCCGCCCCATCCAGCATCCCACAGTTTTTTTGGACCAGACCTCACAAAATGAACCATTCCAGGATTCCAAGTTCACCTCCAGCAGGAGACGACACGAACCATCCAACCCATTCCAAATTATTTAAGGAATTGAGACACATAAAGAAGGAAAAATCCCTGGAGAACCTCCTGCTTCCAGCCCAAAACATTTAAGGAATTAAGACTCATAAAGAAGGAGAAATCCCTGGAGAACCCACTTCCTGCTTTCAGCCCTGGGAATTCCTGCCTGGAATGGGACATTACAGAGGGGGAAAAGCACAGTGGATTCCCAGATTTGGGAATATTCCTGCCCCATTCACCATCCCACAGTTTTTTTGGACCAGACCTCACAAAACAAACCATTCCATTATCAGGAGACAACAGGAACCATCCAGCCCAAAATATTTAAGGAACTAGGACACACAAAGAAGGAAAAATCCCTGGAGAACCTCCTGCTTCCAGCCCAAAACATTTAAGGAAATAAGACACATAAAGAAGGAAAAGTTCCTGGAGAACCTCCTGCTTCCAGCCCAAGCAAGCCCTGGGAATTCCTGCCTGGAATGGGACATCACAGAGGGGGAAAATCCACTGAGGAACCTCTGTGATATTCCTGGATCCCCACCCTTTGGAATCCCATTAAACCCCTTCTCCGCCGTTCCAAAGCAACCCCATCCAGGCGGATCATTCCCAAACGATCCCAAACCCAAACCCTGCTGGATTTTCCCGCCTCCAGCCTCCTCATCCCCTCGTTCCTCCTCTTTCCAATTAAATCTCCGACAACACGAGGCCAAACTAAAAAAAAACAACAAAAAAACCCCAAAAAACGAGCTCACCTCATCCGGGAGGAAAATTGATTCCCTCTTTTTTTTTTTTTTCCTCCAACCCCCCCCCTCCTTTTCCCTCCATCCCCATCCCAGGGTTTTTATGGACTCTCTTCCCGGCGATCATTAGTAATTCAATTTTCTTTTTATTAGCCCCCTTATCTGCTGAGCAATAGAGTGACCTCTCTCACACAGAGAGGGGGGGGGTGAGGAGATGTTTCAAACCTCCTCTTCTTCTTCCCCCCTGATTAATTTTGCCAGTTAAGGCAAAGAAAAAAAAAAAAAAAAAAGAGGGAGAAATGATCCGGCTCTTTGCCATCCCAATGAATAAAAGCTTAATGTTGATCGTGATGGAATTTGGGATTGCCGGGGGAGAATTGATGGAACGCGGCAATTACGGAGCGAGGGGAGGGGGGGAGGAACTCCAGAGGAATGGGAGAGAGTTTGTTTTTTTTTTTCTTGCCTTGCTCTGGCCCTGTTGGTTATTTAAAACAATCCAATTTGCAAGGATAATTATATATTAGTGGTTTATCTGCCACCGGGAATGAACAGGGGAATTTTGATACCGGCCTGGCATTAGCAGGTTATTGCTGCAAATTACTCCGTATCTGCTTCCCTTCACATAAAGGGGAAATTAGGCCATCAATAACCGGGAAAAGGTGGGATGAGGGCATGGCAGAGGCACGAGTGCCCTCTGCTGGGCTCTGCGGGTGCTTCCCAGAATCGAGGAATTGCAGGATCAGCCGGCTTGGAAAAGACCTCCGAGATCATCAAGTCCTACCCTGGATCCAACGCCGCCGTGGTTCCCAGCCCATGGTACTGATGCCACATCCAGTCTCACCTTAAACACCTCCAGGGATGGAGAATCCACTCCCTCCCTGGGCAGCCCATTCTAATATCTGATCACTCTCTCTGGAAAGAATTTCTTCCTAATATCCAACCTAAACCTCCTCTGGCACAGTTTGAGATTGAGCCCTCTTGTCCTACTGCTGGTTCCTGGGAGCAGAGCCTGATCCCACCCCCAGCTCAGGAGTCAGGGAGTTGTAGAGAGTGAGGAGGTCTCCCCTGAGCCTCCTCCTCTCCAGGCTGAGCCCCCCCAGCTCCCTCAGCCTCTCCTCATGGCAATTGTGCTCCAGACCCTTCCCCAGCCTCGTTGCTCTTCTCTGCACCTGCTCCAGCCCCTCCATGTCCTTCCTGAGCTGAGGGCCCAGAACTGGACACAGCACTCCAGGGGAGGCCTCACCAGTGCTGAGTCCAGGGGCAGAATCACAGAATCAGAGAATCATGGATGTCACAGAATCATAAAATCACAGAATCACAGAATCAGCTGGGTTGGAAAAGACCTCTGAGATCAAGTCCAACCCTGGATCCAACCCCGCCGTGGTTCCCAGTCCATGGCACTGATGCCACATCCAGTCTCACCTTAAACATATCCAGGGATGGAGAATCCACCCCCTCCCTGGGCAGCCCATTCCAATACCTGATTACCATCTCTGGAAAGAATTCCTTCCCAGTATCCAACCTAAACCTCCCCTGGCACAGCTGAAGACCGAGCCCTCTTGTCCTACTGCTGGTTCCTGGGAGCAGAGCCCGATCCCAACCCAGCTCAGGAGTCAGGGAGTTGCAGAAAGTGAGAAGGTCTCCCCTGAGCCTCCTCCTCTCCAGGCTGAGCCCCCCCAGCTCCCTCAGCCTCTCCTCATGGCAATTGTGCTCCAGACCCTTCCCCAGCCTCGTTGCTTTTCTCTGCACCTGCTCCAGCCCCTCCATGGCCTTCCTGAACTGAGGGCCCAGAGCTGGACACAGCACTCCAGGTGAGGCCTCACAGGGGCAGAATCCCTTCCCTGCTCAGGTCGGGATCCATTGGATTTTTTGGCCCCCTGGGCACCCCTGGGCTTGTGTTCTGCTGTCCATCCTCACCCCCAGCTCCCTCTCTCTCTCTCCAGCCCCTCTGTCCCAGCCTGTGGGGCTGCAGGGGGTTGTTGTGGCCCAAGTTCCAGGATGGATTCTCCTGGAAAACCGACAGTTCTCCCACAAAATCCATGATTTTTCCCAGGGGTGTCGCTCCCTGGCCAGGGAGCTGCCACTGCCCTGCCATTAAAAACACATTAAAAGACACAAAAAGGCACAAAAAGCACACAAATAGATACTAAAAGATATAAAAAGACATTAAAAGACACATAAAAAGACACAAAAAGGTACAAAAAGACCCCAAAAGACACCAAAAGAAACAAAAAAGACACAAAAAAGGCACAAAAAGACACAAGACACAAAAGAGGCACAAAAAGACACAAAAGCCACACAAAAAGATACATTAAATGACAGGTTAAAAAACATTAAAAGGCACCAAAAAATGCACAAAAAAAAGGCACAAAAAGGCACAAAAAAGGAATAAAAAGGCATTGAAAAGCCATAAAAAGGCATGAAAAGGCAAAAAAAGGCAAAAAAAGGCACAAAAAGACCCCAAAAGAAACAAAAAAGACACCAAAAGGCATAAAAAGGCACAAAAAGGCAAAAAAGGTACAATAGAGAGAAAAAGGCACAAAAAGGCACAAAGAACACACAAGAAGACACATTAAGAGACACATTAAAAGACACAAAAAGGCACAAAAAGACCCCAAAAGAAACAAAAAAGACAAAAAAAGGTACAAAAAGGCACAAAAAACACACAAAAAGACACATAAGGTGACACATTAAAAGACATTAAAAGGTACCAAAGAAGGCAAAAAAGGCAATAAAAGGCATAAAAAGGCACAAAAATGCACAAAAAAGGCATAAAAAGGGCACAAAAGGGTACAAAGAGGCAATAAAAGGCACAAAAAATTAAATGACATAAAAAGACACAAAGGGGCACAAAAGGCACAAAAAGACTCAAAAGGGCTTCAAAAGACACCAAAAGACCCAAAAAAACCCAAAAAGAAATAAAAAGAAAGAAAAAAGACATTAAAAGGCACAAAAAGGCAAAAAAAGGCACAAAAAGACAAGAAAAGGCACAAAAAGGCACAAAAAGAGAAGAAAAGGTACAAGAAAGGCAGAAAAAGGAATAAAAAGTCATAAAAACCACACAAAAAGACACATTAAAGGACACATTAAAAGACACAAAAAGGCACAAAAAGACATTAAAAGGCCAAAAAAGGCATTAAAAGACACAAAAAGGCATAAAAAGGCACAAAAAAGACATAGAAAAGGTATAAAAAGGCACAAAACTACACAAAAAAGGTACAAAAAGACACATTAAATGACACATTAAAAGGTACCAAAAAAGGCCCAAAAAGGCACAAAAAAGGTATTAAAAGGAATAAAAAGGCACAGAAACCACATAAAAAGACACATTAAAAGACATTAAAAGACACAAAAAGACACAAAAAGACACAAAAAGACACAAAAAAAGGTAAAAAAGGGCACAAAAAAGGCATAAAAAGGTAGAAAAAGGCAAAAAAGGGCACAAAAAACACACAAAAAGACATTAAAAGACATTAACAGACACATAAAAAGACACAAAAAGGCATCATAAGACCCAAAAAGACACCAAAAGACACAAAAAGACCCAAGAAGATCCCAGAAGACCCAAAAAGAAACAAAAAAGACACAAAAAAGGCATAAAAAGTCACATTAAATTACACATTAAAAGACATTAAAAGGCACAAAAATGCACAAAAAAGCACAAAAAGGCAAAAAAGGCAAAAAAGGACACAAAAACACAGAAAAAAGGCACAAAAAAGACAGAAAAAGACACATTAAATGACACTAAAAGGCACAAAAAGACACAAAAAAGACAAAAAAGGCTGAGAAAGACACAAAAAAACCCCACAAAGGCACAAAACAATATAAAAATGGCAGAAAAAGGCACAAAAAGACTCCAAATGACACCAAAAGACACCAAAACACATTAAAATACACAAAAGAGACACCAAAAGACCCAAAAAGACCCAAAAAGAAACAAAAAAGACCCAAAAAGCAACAAAAAAGACATAAAAAGGCGCAAAAAAATGGCACAAAAAGGCACAAAAAGACACAAAAAGACACTTCCCTGCTCCCCCATCCCATTGGAACCACCCGGATTTAGGACACTCTCCAATTTCCAAGGGGTTCTTAAACATTCCCCTGAATCCAAGGAGGATTTTGGAATTAATTCCCAAAGAATCCCAAAGCGACTCCTGCCGGTTTGCCCCGTTCCGTTGGTTCCCGGATCCCAAAAGGGAAGGAATTCCCACCGGGGGAAATTCCAATCCCAAGCCAAGGTTGGAAAAGCTGCTCCATGGGTGGGATCGACGGGATCCGTTTGGATCCAAGCTGGGAATTGCAGAGTCGGGAGCTGGACGAGCACCTGGGAAAGGGAGGAGCAATTCCAAGCTCGGATCCCAAAATCCCGTTGGACGGGACAAACAGGAAACCAGTCCAGCAGGAACCACATCCATGGGGTTGATCCAGCTTTTCCACCCACATTCCAGGGCCTGTTTCAGCCTGGACACTCCCCAGCTCTCCCCTGGGATCCCAGGAATGGGATGTTGTTCCTGAACTTCCGTTCCCGGCGCCATTCCCGCCCCGCTCTGCTCCCGGGGTCTCCCGGGAACATCCCCCCAACTTCCCTCCCGCTTGTCCTGAGGGAAATCCAACCCCTATCCACACATAGAATTCCTCAAGAAGCTGGGGCTGCCCAATGCCTGGAATGTTCAAGGACAACCTGGACAGGGCTTGGAGCAACCTGGGATAGTGGGAGGTGTCCCTGCCCATGGCAGGGGGGCGGAATTCCATGAGCTTTCCACTCCCTTCCAACCCAAACCATTCCAGGATTGGAAATCAGAAGGAGGAACCACCCAACTCTCCCAGGGACAAATCCAAAAGCTCCTGAAAAATTCCTTTAATGCACACCCCAGGAGACAGGGACAAGCAGGAAAAGGGAGCCAAGCTTGGAATTCCAGAGCTTGAGTTGGGACACAGGGAAATAAATTGGTTTTTAAGGTCCCTCCCAACCCCTTCCAACTCTGCTCCTGGGAACATCCCACCAACTTCCCTCCCGCTTGTCCGGAGGGAAATCCAACCCATATCCACACTTTGCCCACAGGGAAGTCCAAACCTTTCTCCACCCTTCTTGATTTGCCAAAACCAGGAGCACGACCACATTTTCCTACTTTCTTCATTTTCATCCCTATCCAAGGGGAAAAATCCAAACCTTTTCAGTCTGGGAACGTTCCCTTCAATCAGGGATTCCAAATCCAAGCTGATATCCCTGGAACTGGCACTCCCTCCATTCCCTGGAATCTCCTGAGCTTCCAGGGATCTGCTCATCCCAGGCTCTCAGTGCTCCTTTAAAAAGGAGTTTTTCAGGAGAAGGATTTCTTTAAGGAGAAGGATTTCTTTAAGGAGAAGGATTTCTTTAAGGAGAAGGATTTCTTTAAGGAGCAGTTTGGGAAGCAGGAATCCTAAATTTATCCCAGAGGATGGTTTTTAGGACATGGAAGGGCTGTGATCCCAATCCCACACGTCACCATTATCCATGGAAGACAAACTCGTGCTGTATCCAAACCCTCTGGTTTGGGAGATCATGGAATAGCATCCACAGTGCCCAACTTATTCCCCCTTCTCCGGCTTCTCCCAGGCCCCAGATCCAAAATCCTCTTCCCAGAGTTCCCAAATACCTCCAAACAAACACGCAGAGAGAAAATTCCTTCAGCTTCTCCTCCCACAAAAAGCTTTCCCCTGTCCTGAACAACAAAATTCCTGTCTTTTCATAGAATCATGGAATGGTTTGAGTGGGAAGGGAGCAGAAAGACCATGGAATTCCAACCCTCCTTTCATGGGCAGGGACATCTCCCGTTATCCCGGGTTGCTCCAACCCGGCCTTGGACAATTCTAGGGATGGGGCAGCCATGGCTTCTCTGGGAATTCCAGTCCAGTCCCTCCCCACCCTCCCAGCCAAGAATTCCTTCCCAATATCCCATCTAACCCTCTGGCAGTGGGAAGTCATCCCCTGTTATCCTGTCGCTCCAAGGCCTTGTCCCAAGTCCCTCATCCAGGAAAATACAACATCCCAGAGAAGTGATTGGAATGGAAAATAACTGTAATCCCAAAATACCTCTGGAGACACATCAGAATCCAAATCCCTGTCCCAGCAATTCCCACTGTTACACAGGGAAAACGTGCTCCACATCCATCCAAAACAACCACATTCCAGGTGGGAGAAGCCTCCTGTCCACAAAATTGTCCCTACGGAACAGCCGAACCCAACCCGGAGCCACAAACGTTCCCGACAACATTCCACGCCCATGGAACGTCAGAGCAGCTCTCCAACGCCACACTGAGAATTCCCAACCCAAGGCAGCCGGATAGGGATGCAAATTCCCACTTCCCAAACAAATGGACTCGTTATCCCTCGAATTATTGCAGGTTTAAGCAAATGAAATCCAAAATGGGACATAGAAATGGGATACAGGGAAGAGATTATGGATTCCTGCCTCTGCCAACCGCTTCCCTCCTGGAATACCATCCTATTGGACACCTGAAAGTCCAGGAAAACCACAGGAAAAGTAAGGAACAGCCTGAAAATTCCTTTGTCTGGAGACGCCAAAGCCCGGGACGGATCTGGGAGAAGGGAGGAGTCAAACTTCTCCTCGGCGTTTGCTCCAGGCCCAACAACACATTCCCAAATCCAAGAGCCTTGGAAGCACTTCGGGGAGCCTTTGGAACGCCTGTTCCTACCTTCCTTGGTGGCCCCCTGTGGATTCCTGGCGGCCGGAATCCTGCGGAGCCTGTGCCTGGAGACCTGGACCAGGATCCTGGGAGAGGAGCGTTTCGGAGTCACCGAAGGTTTTCCCCGCGTGGAATTTTTCCTCCGGAGGTGGAAGCGGCTCTTGAGGGCGGCACCGGGCGAGACGTTCTTCTTCTCCGTCGGGAAACTGGGAATGGGAAGGGTCACACGGTTAGGAAGGAGGGGAAAGGTGAGCAAAACACTCCTTCTCCAGAGCTCCAGGGAAAAGAGACACCGGAATCCCATCGCGCGGCTCCTCTGGACAAGGGAGAGAAGCTCTGAGGGGAAAATTCCAAGTAAATTGGGAAATGGGAGGAATTTCTGGCAAAGAACAGCCGGAGAAGGAGGGATTTGAGAGTCAAACTCAGGTGTTGCTTTTTGACCAATGGATGTGAGGAATGGAATTGTGGAATCGGGGAATTGCGGAATCATTTCGGTTAGAAAAGAGCGCTGAGATCAAGTCCAATCATTCCCACACCCAGTGTCCTTCTCCAGAGCTCCAGGGAAAAGAGGAGACACCGGAATCCCATCATGCAGCCCCTCCGGACAAGGGAGAGAAGCTCTGAGGGGAAAATTCCAAGGAAATTGGGAAATGGGAGGAATTTCTGGCAAAGAACAGTCAGAGAAGGAGGGATTTGAGAGCCAAACTCACACGTTGCCTTTGGACCAATGGATGTGAGGGATGGAATTGGGGAATCGGGGAATTGCGGAATCATTTCGGTTGGAAAAGAGTGCTGAGATCAAGTCCAATCATTCCCACACCCAGTGTCCTTCTCCAGAGCTCCAGGGAAAAGAGGAGACACCGGAATCCCATCATGCAGCCCCTCCGGACAAGGGAGAGAAGCTCTGAGGGGAAAATTCCAAGGAAATTGGGAAATGGGAGGAATTTCTGGCAAAAAACAGCTGGAGAAGTAGGGATTTGAGAGCCAAACTCACACGTTGCCTTTGGACCTACGGATGTGAGGGATGGAATCGTGGAATCGGGGAACTGTGGAATCATTTCGGTTGGAAAAGAGCTCTGAGATCAAGTCCAATCATTCCCACAGCATTCCAAGGCCACCCCTGATCCATGTCCCTAAGTGTCATATCCACAGGGATGTTCAATCCCTCCAGGGCAGCCTCTGCCAGTGCCTGATCACCCTTTCCAGGAAGGAATTTTTCCCAATATCCCACTAAACCTCCTCTGGCTTGGCTTGAGGTCGTTTCCTCTCATCTCATTCCTTGTTCCCTGGGAATGATCCCAAATCCCACCCGGCTCCCCCCTCCTGTCAGGGAATTATAAGGAGCAGGAAGGACCCCTGATCCCCCTTTTCTCCAGGATGAGTCCCCCCAGTTCCCTCAGCTGTTCCTGCTGCTCCAGACCCTTTTCCAGCTCCGTTCCTTTCCCTCGACACGCTCCAATCCCTCAAGATCCTGGACCTGGGAACCCCAAAATCCCAGGATTTCGGGGGCCTCCTCAGTGCCCAGCACAGGGGGATGATCCAGGATCCCTCCCCTGGTCCTGCTGGACTTGAGCAAGATGGAGGGAGTCTCCAACTGCCAAAAAATCCAAACATTCCCAGTTTTTCCAGGCACGTTGCTCCAGAGTGATTTTCCCAGCACAGACCACCCACAGCCAGTTTTCCCAGCAAAACAAGGGAAAGGCAAGGATGGAAACCCCTGGGAAAACACTGAGTAGAGGAGCTGGAAAACAGGAGCAGGAATCCAGGCACCAGATTCCCAATCCATTCCATGGATTACTGCATCACCTGGAGCAGTTTTCCAGGTGGAAAGAACACAGGCAGGAAAATACCGTGGATGGTGCTTCTTCCTGGAATGCTGAGCTCATCTCCCATTCCTGCTCCATCCCAGGGCTTTATAGGGACAGACAATGATCAAAGACACTTCTCCTGTTTTTCCCAAGCCCCAAAATTTTATGGGAATTGGAAAATAAATTGGAAAATAAATCCAACAAAACGCAGCTTCCTGTGCTGAGAGAGGAGGTGTCGGAGACCTCAGGGAATCACAGGATCCAACTGTGGATTCCCAACAGCAGAAGGATGTGGAGCTGCTGGAGGAGGCCATGGAGATGCTCCAAGGGTTGGAGACAGGTTGGAAGAGCTGAGAATATCCAGGCTGGAGAAGGGAAGGATCCAGGAAGAACTTGGAGCACCTTCCAGGGCCAAAAGGGGCTCCAGGAGAGCTGGAGAGGGACTTGGGACAAGGGATGGAGGGACAGGACACAGGGAATGGCTTCCCAGGGTTAGATGGGATATTAGGAAGGAATTCCTGACTGTACAGATGGTGAGGGGCTGGGCTGGAATTCCCAGAGAAGCTGTGGTTGCCCCTGGGTCCCTGGAAGTGTCCAAGGCCAGGTTGGAGCAACCTGGGATAGTGGGAGGTGTCCCTGCCCATGGCAGGGGGTTGGAATTCCGTGATCTTTCCATCCCTTCCAACCCAAACCATTCCAGGATTCCATGGAATGTTCCCCCTCAGTTTAGGGGAAGGTTTTCCAGCCCTTCGAGAAGTCACTCTGAGAAGTTTGGGATCTTATTTTCATACCTGGGTTGGAATTCCAAGTGGAATTCTTGGAGGAGAAAACTTTCTCCAGCCTGCCCAAGGTTTGGAAAAGAGACATCCTGTGGGATGTGGAAATTGGGGAACTGAGAAATGTTATCCTGCATTTTGCAACTATTTTCCTTTCCCGAGCCGGGGGGATTTGTTGGGAAGGGACAGCTTTATTTTAGGACGAGAGGGAACGGCCTCAAGTTGTGCCAGGGGAGGGTCAGGTGGGATATTGGGAAAATTCCTTCCTGGAGAGGGTTGTAAAGCATTGGGAGAGGCTGCCTGGAGTCACCATTCCTGAGGGGAATTATCCCTGTGGATGTGGCACTGGAGGATGTTGATCAGGGGTGGCCTTGGAAGCGCTGTGGGAATGTCGGACTCTGTGGGCTCAGAGGGGTTTTCCAACCTCAACGATCCTGGGTTTGTGTTTGGGAATGGCAGGAGGGGCAGGACACAGGGAATGGCTTCCCAGGGTCAGATGGGATATTGGGAAGGAATTCTTCCCCGGGAGGGTGGGGAGGGGCTGAGATGGAATTCCCAGAGAAGCTGTGGCTGCCCCATCCCTGGAAGTGTCCAAGGTCGGGTTGGAGCAACCTGGGATAGTGGGAGGTGTCGGGGGTGGAATTCCACGATCTTTAAGCTCCCTTCCCACCCAAAGCATTCCACGATTCTATAAACATAAATTCTATAAAACACATAAATTCTAAATACATAAATCCTAAAATTTGTCGGAATTCCATAGCCGCAACTCCCACGAAACCAGCGGACGCAAAATCCAACCGGCGTTTTCCGGAAAACCCCCCGGACTCACCCCACGTTCCCTTTCCTCTTGATGATCTTGGTCCGACTCTTCACTTTATAACTGGACAACGGGGCCTCTCCAAAGGATTTCCCCGCTCCGAGACCCGCAGAAGCGGCGCCCGGAGCCGCGGGAGCGCTTCCGGGACACGGAATGTCGGGAGGCTTCCTGTGATCCTCACACCTCCAGCGGAATGCCGACTTGGAAGTGGAAGGCAGGGCTGGCAGGCTGGAGGCTTTCCACTTGTATTTGCTGGGAGAGACCCCCCCCAGCTTGGATTGCAATCCCGATTTTTTTGTTTTCGCTCCCAAATCCGCCCTGGGGGATGGTTTGGCTCCTCTTTCCGTCCCCCCGAGGCCTTTCCTGGAATTCTCAGCTCGGGGGCTCCCCCACCTCCTCACCAGTCGGCAGCTTTTCCCGGGATTTGCCACCCAGGTGTAGTTGTTCTTGCGGAATTTCGGGGCTTTGCTGGAGACGGGAGACTTGGGAATGACGGGAAATCTGCTCTTCCCTGGAGTCACCCCAAGCTGCGCGGGCGGAGAGGGCACCTTGGCATTCCCAAAGGGTTTAGGGAGCAGGGAAGCGTCCTTGGCATTCCCAAAGGGTTTGGGGAGCAGGGAAGCATCCTTGGCATTCCCAAAGGGTTTGGGGAGCACGGAAGCATCCTTGGCATTCCCAAAGGGTTTGGGGAGCACGGAAGCGTCCTTGGCATTCCCAAAGGGTTTGGGGAGCAGGGAAGCATCCTTGGCATTCCCAAAGGGTTTGGGGAGCAGGGAAGCGTCCTTGACTTCCTCACAGCTCTGTCCCGGAGACGGCGGCTCCGCTTTGATCCGTCCCGAATTCCCAGTCAGCTCCCGACCCGGAAATTCCAAAGGCTCCTGCGGCTCCGATTTCAGCGTCACGGCGCTTTCGCTGCCGCTTCCAGAAGGGGAAAAGCTGCTTCCAGCCACGCTTCCAGGCAGACACACGGTCCTGGACGTGGAACTAAAGGATATGGACAGGGAAGGTCTTCTCTCTTCCGGGTACGGAGATTCCGGGATACTTTTCCCCTCGCCCGAAGGAGCCACCGCCGCTTCCTGCCCAGAAAACTCCCCGGAAGCTCCCGTCTCTCCAGCCCTCTGTGGCACTTGGATGCCCACAACGATGTTCCCATCCGTGGTGAAATCCACGTGTCTCTCCGGCGACGATTCCGGAGGCTCCGGAGCCCGGTTGTCCCCGTAGCTCCCGAAAACCCGGGATGCGCCGGAAGCGCTTCCAACCTCGGAGGTCGATCCCGGCAGCCGGTTGTCCAAGGAGTATTTCTTCCTCCAGGAGTGAGTCTGGCGCGGGTGGAAATTCCTGGGAGCTTGGAAATTCCTGGAAAACGCTCCCCTCTGGCTGTAGGCGGCGCTCCGGGGGTTGTTCCACCTGGGAGGTGCCACCGGAAGTGGCCGCGGAGCATCCCCGTGGATGTTCCTGTGGCTGTTGATGAGACCTGGGAAGGAGGAGACAGAGGGTTGTGAATCCCTTGATCCCGCGGGAATTCGGGAGCCGGAATCGCGACAGGTTCCCATTTTGGTTTGGATAAGCCATGGCAGAAGGAAAAGTCATGGAATCGTGGAATGGTTTGGGTGGGAAGGGAGCGGAAAGATCACGGAATTCCAACGCCTTCCATGGGCAGGGACATCTCCCACTATCCCGGGTTGCTCCAACCTCCCCTTGGACACTTCCAGTGATGGGGCAGCCACAACTTCTCTGGGAATTCCAGTCCAGTCCCTCCCCACCCTCCCAGGGAAGAATTCTTTCCCAATATCCCATCTAACCCTCTGGCAGTGGGAAGCCATTCCCTGTGTCCTGGCAAATCAGGAAAACCAAAGCCCTTTTTCGTCCCTGGAATGGGCAGAGGATGATTTGGGTTGGAATCTTGAAGGTCATGGAATTCCCCCCACCTTCCACAGGCAGGGACACCTCCCACTATTCCAGGTTGCTCCAACCCGACCTTGGACACTTCCAGGGATCCAGGGGCAGCCACAGCTTCTCTGGGAATGCCATCCCAGCCCCTCCCCACCCTCCCAGCCAAGAATTCCCTCCCAATATCCCATCTAACCCTGGGAAGCCATTCCCTGTGTCCCATCCCTCCCGCCATTCCCAAACACAAACCCGGGATCGTTGAGGTTGGAAAACCCCTCGGAGCCCACGGAGTCCAACATTCCCACAGCGCTTCCAAGGCCACCCCTGATCCATGTCCTCCAGTGCCACATCCACAGGGATAATTCCCCTCAGGAATGGTGACTCCAGGCAGCCTCTCCCAATGCTTTACAACCCTCTCCAGGAAGGAATTTTCCCAATATCCCACCCGACCCTCCCCTGGCACAACTTGAGGCCGTTCCCTCTCATCCTGTCCCTTTTCCCTGGGAGTGATCCCAAATCCCATCTGGCTCCTCCCTCCTGTCAGGGAATTGTAGGGAGTGAGAAGGTCCCCCCAATCCCTCTTCTTCCTCCAGGATGAGCCCCTCCAGCTCCCTCAGCCATTCCTGGTGCTCCAGCCCCTTCCCAGCTCCGTTCCCTTCAAGGAAAAACTCCAGGACTTCGCTGCTGAATCCCTCTGGAATCCACCACCCCTTCCCAGCGCTTTGATCCACTAAAAAAACCCCCACTTGGATCATAAATCCCTGTTCATTCCGGAGGTTCTGCCTTTGTTTGGCCTCAGTGTTGAGAAAACCTTTCCCAGGAGTGATTCCCAAAGGATTTTGGAGCCTGGCACTTCAGGTAGGGAAGTTTTTCCTCCTCCTCCGGAGCTGCCGGAGGAGCAGAGTCAGCACATTCCTCCTGGAAAAGCCAAGGACTCTGTTTTCCTGCCTCTCCTCCCTCCCCCACGTGGGAGCTCCGGGAGGGAGGTGATTCCCAAATCCTGAGGAGGGGAAGTTGGGGCCTCACAAAGGAGGAAAAAAATTAATTGGAGGGATAAAAATAGAAGGAATTGGTGCTAAAAAAAATAATCCCGGTGCTCTGCGGAGCTTGGGAAGAGCACATGGATCCACTGATCCCATGGATCCTCTGATCCCATGGTTCCACCCCTTCCATGCTGAGGATGAAGGGATGGAGGGCCAGGGGCACAGGGAACACTCCCTTCCCAAAGCCAGGGGGATCCCAGATCCTTCAGGGAGCAGCAGGGTGGGAATTCCAACCCCCCCCCCAGCGCTCCGTGGGCTCTGCTCCCTTTCCCCCTTCTCCCAGAACTCCTGGATCCTCTTCCTTCCCTTTCCCCTTCTCCCAATACTCCTGGATCTTCTCCCTTTCCCCATTCTTCCAGAACTCCCAGATCCTTTCCCTTCCCTTTCCCCTTTCTCCCAACACTCTTGGATCTTCTCCCTCTTCTCCCAGAACTCCCAGATCCTTTCCCTTCCCTTTCCCCTTCTCCCAAAACCCCTGGATCCTCTCCCTTTCCCCCTTCTCCCAGAATTCCTGGATCAACTTCCTTCCCTTTCCCTCTTCTCCCAACACTCCTGGATCTTCTCCCTTTCCCCCTTCTCCCAGAACTCCCAGATCCTTTCCCTTTCCTTTCCCCCTTCTCCCAAAACCCCTGGATCTTCTCCCTTTCCCCCTTCTCCCAGAACTCCTGGATCCTATTCCTTCCCTTTCCCTCTTCTCCCAACACTCCTGGATCCTCTCCATTTCCCCCTTCTCCCAGAACTCCTGGATCTTCTTCCTTCCCTTTCCCCTTCTCCCAACACTCCTGGAACCTCTCCCTTCTCCTCACTCCTTCTCCCAGAACTCCTGGGTCCTTTCCCATCTTCTCCCAGCATTCCTGGTTCACTTCCCTCTTCTCCCAACACTCCTGGATCCTCTCCCTTCTGCTTCTCCCTTCTCCCAACATTCCTGGTCACTTCCCTCTTCTCCCAGCACTCCCAGATCTTCTCCCTCCCCTTTCCCCCTTCTCCCAGCACTCCTGGATCCTCTCCCTTTCCCTCACTCCTTCTCCCAGAACTCCTGAGTCCTTTCCCACCTTCTCCCGGCATTCCTGGTTCACTTCCCCAGTCTCCTAGAACTCCTGGATCCTCTCCCTTTTCCTCCTTCTCCCAGAACTCCTGGATCACTTCCCCTTTTCCCCCAGCACTCCTGGATCACTTCCCCTTTTCCCCCAGCACTCCTGGATCCTCTTCCTTCACCTTCCCCTTCTCCCTTTTCCCACCACTCCCAGATCCTCTCCCTTCCCTTCACCCCTTCTCCCGGCATTCCTGGGTCACTTCCCTCTTCTCCCAGAACTCCTGGATCCTCCCCCTTCCCCCCTCTCCCAGCACTCCTGAGTCCTTTCCCATCTTCTCCCAGTGCTCCTGGATCCTCTCCCCTTTTCCCCCAGCACTCCTGGATCCTCTCCCTTCCCCGCTTCTCCCGGCATTCCTGGATCCCTTCCCCCTTTTCCCACCACTCCTGGCTCCCCTCCCTCTCCACTTCCATCACCCTCTGGGCGCTGCCCAGCCCTTCCCCTTCCCAATCTGGGAATCTGGGATCCTCTCCGGTTCCTCCCTAATTCCCCGTTCCTCCCGCAGGACTCGGATCCATTCCCGGCTATTCCCGGCATTCCCATACCTTGGAGCGCCCAGATTTCCCGGCACGGCCGTTCCCATCCCCGGTATTCCCGGTATTCCCATACCTTGGAGCGCTCAGATTTCCCGGCACAGCCGTTCCCATCCCCGGTATTCCCGACTATTCCCAGTATTCCCATACCCTGGAGAGCTCGGATTTCCCGGCACAGCCGTTCCCATCCCCGGTATTCCCGACTATTCCCGGTATTCCCATACCCTGGAGCGCTCGGATTTCCCGGCACAGCCGTTCCGCCATCCCCGGTATTCCCGGTATTCCCATATCCTGGAGCGCTCGGATTTCCCGGCACAGCCATTCCCATCCCCGGTATTCCCATACCTTGGAGCGCTCGGATTTCCCGGCACAGCCGTTCCCGTTCCGCCATCCCGGTACCGCTCCCCGTCGTGACGTCATCAACCGGCGCCGCCCCGAGGCCACGTGACCACCTCGAGAGCGATCACGTGGCGCGCGCGGCCGTTGCCCGGCAACGGCGCCGGGACGGCGCGGCCTAAGTCGGGCCTAGGCCTGGGCCTAGGCCTGAGCCTGGGCCTGAGCCCGAGCCTAAGCCTGAGCCCGAGCCCAGCACAGCCCGGGCCAACTGTCCCTTGTGCCCATCTCAGCCTGGTCACCCCGATCGCAGTCTCTGTTCCCAACCCAGCCCGGTCTAACTGTGCCCAGACCTTGTTCCTTCCACAACCCCATCCAGCCTCTCCCATGTTCCCAGCCCAGCCTGGTCCAGCTCTCACCTGTGGGAAAAATTCCTCTTTTAAATTTAGAAAGACGGCGTAAACTCATGAAACAAAAGAAAGAATTCATTCAGCATGCTGGGTCTAGTCTCACACCGAGTTTCTCAGGGAGAAAAGCCCCTTTGGATTTAAATTCCATACATTTCATAGTTTCGCAAAATCCCACCCTTTTCAGATAAGTTTAATATACTCATTTTTGCCTAAAAAAATCAGAAGGAAGGGAAAGCCTCGTTTTCAGAGAAAAAAAACCTTTCTAGGCAAAACCGAATATATGAAACTTATCTGAAAAATGGTGGGATTTTGAAAAACTATAAAATATATGAGTTGTATGCCCAAGTGGTCTTTTCTCCCTGAAAACTTGGTGTGAGACCAGATCCAGCACGCTGAATAAATCCTTTGTTTCGTGATTTTATGCTGTCTTTCTAAATGTAAAAGAATTTTTCTTACACCTGTCCCCCTCCCACCCTGGTCCAGCTGCCCCCATTCCCTGTCCCCAGCCCAACCTGGTCCAGGTGTCCCCATCTCCCAGTGATCTGGAGCATTTCTTCCATGACTGTTATCCCAAAAAAAGGTCAGAGGGCCAGAGGCAAATCCACACAATGAGCCGGAATATTGGATTTATTTACAGCCCTGAACAGAAAGAAGGGGACTGGATTTCCTTCTTCTGGCCTCAGTTGTTTCTCCAAGTGTCCTCCAAATAATGGAGACTGGGAGAGCTGGGAATGTCCAGCCTGGAAAAGGGAAGCTCCAGGGAAACCCTGGAGCCCCTTACAGGGCCTAAAGGGGCCCCAGGAGAGCTGGAGAGGGACTTGGGACAAGGGATGGAGGGACAGGACACAGGGAATGCCTTCCCACTGCCAGAGGGTAAGATGGAATATTGGGAAGGAATTCTTGGCTGGGAGAGTGGTGAGAGGAAAAGGAGAAGGAGAAGGAAAAAGGAGAAGGAAAAAGGAGAAGAAGGAGAAGGAAAAACAAGAAGGAGAAGGAAAGGAGAAGGAGGAGGAGAATGAGAAGGAAGAAGGAGAAGGAAAAAAAGGAGAAGGAAAAAGGAGAAGGAGGCGAAGGAGAAGGAAGAAGGAGAAGGAGAAGGAAAAAGAGGAGAAGGAAAAAGGAGAAGGAGGAGGAGAATGAGAAGGAAGAAGGAAGAAGGAGAAGGAAAAAGGAGGAGGAGAAGGAAAAAGGAGAAGGAAAAAGAAAAAGGAGAAGGAAAAGGGAGAAGGAGAAGGAAAAAGAAAAAGGAGAAGGAAAAGGGAGAAGGAGAAGGAAAAAGAAAAAGGAGAAGGAAAAGGGAGAAGGAGAAGGAAAAAGAAAAAGGAGAAGGAAAAGGGAGAAAAAGGAAAAAGGAGGAGGAGAAGGAGGGGGAGAAGAAAAAAGGAGAAGGAAAAGGGAGAAGGAGAAGGAAAAGGAGAAGAAGGAGGAGAAGGATCCCATCCCATGAATCCAAGCCCTGGCCGGTGCTGGCCCAGGAGGGAACTGGTCCCTCAGCTCCAGACATTTTTCTTCCCAATCCTCCTGGAAAAGGACACAGGGAACGACCCCTGACCCTGGGCCCGCTCCGGTGACGTGTTTGAAACCTTCACTCTTCGGATTTTCCACTTCCCTCGGGATTCTCACCAGTTTTCCCACATCTCCCTGCTGTGTCTCCCTGGAATCTTGGCACAACGATCCAACCGAGACTCGAGTGCTGGGCTGGAATTCCCAGAGAAGCTGTGGCTGCCCCATCCCTGGAAGTGTCCAAAGCCAGGTTGGAGCAACCTGGGAAAGTGGGAGGTGTCCCTGCCCCTGGCAGGGGGTTGGAATTCCATGATTTTTAAGCTCCCTTCCCACCCAAAGCATCCCATGATTCCATGAATGACGCCATCAGCTCCTGGAAATGGGAATGTGGTTTTACTTCCCAGATTTTTTTTTTTTTAATTTAATTAAAATTCCGAAGTGTCGGCGTGGGGAAGGAAGAATTCCTGCTGGACCAGGAATGGAGGAAAAGGGGCTGGAAAGCCAAAAATAAGGATTATTTTACCATCGTGGCAATCTGGGCTCTCCTTTTCCTTCTCCACAGATCCCAGGGGAAATCTGGGAAACTCTGCCCTGAGCCAGGATGCTCCTCTCCATTCCCTGGAGAAGATCCAGCTTTTCCTCCTCTGGATCCCCCTATCCCAAAGCTCTCCTGATGGGATGAATGTTCCAGGATGATCCCAAGTGGTCCAAGACCCTCCAATGCTGCTTTATCCCAAAGTTTGCTTTTCCTGCTTCCAGATTTCTGTGCAAATTGGGAAAGGAGCTTTTTCCTGCTTCCATATTTTGGTATGAATTGGGAAAACTGTTTTTCCTGGTTCCATATTTTGGGATAAATTGGGAAAGGAGTTTTTCCTGGTTCCATATTTTGGTATAAATTGGGAAAACAGCTTTTCCTGCTTCCACATTTCTGTGTAAATTGGGAAAACAGTTTTTCCTGGTTCCATATTTGGGTGAAAATTGGGAAAGCACTTTTTCCTTGTTCCATATTTTGGAGAAAATTGGGAAAACAGCTTTTCCTTGTTCCATATTTCTGTGTAAATTAAGAGAACAGTTTTTCCTGCTTCCATATTTGGGTGTAAATTGGGAAAAGAGCTTTTCCTGCTTCCATATTTGGGTGTAAATTGGGAAAACAGCTTTTCCCAAGGCTGGATTTTGTGGGAGTGGTGGATCCAAGGCTTCCCTGGCTTCAAACTGAGCTCTTCCTCGGGCTGTGCTGAATTAGTTGGAATTCCAGTCTCAGAGCTCCAAAGTCATAGTGGTGAAAAAGAAAAAAAAAAAGAAGAAAAAAAATCCTTCAGTAATTTCTTTTCCAAGACATTTCCTTCTTCCCTGAGGGAATAAAGCCCAGAAACAAAGAGCAGCAGAACCTCAAGTCTGCAAAGGAGATCAAAATCTTATTATCCTCTTATTATCCTCCCGTGATGCCCTAAAACTGCCAAAAAAACCCCCCAAATCCTCTATTTTTTCCAAGTTCTGGATGTGTGGGAACAGGCTGGGAATGAGGAGGGCAGAGATGACAGATCTCCTCCCTTTGGGATCAGCTCCAACTGATCCCAAATCCCACCCAGAGTTTCACAATGGCTTTAAATTCCCGGGAATTGCCAAGAGGATCCCCCTCCACTTCCAGCTGCTCCTTCCCTCCCTTTTCCTGGCACAAGGAATCTGGTGCTTGGCAGGAATGAGCTGCTCTGAATTCCAAGTAATTCAGCACAGCCTGAGGAAAAGCTCAGTTTGAAGCCAGGGAAGCCTTGGATCCAACATTCCCACAAAATCCAGCCTGGGGAAAAGCTGCTTTCCCAATTTACACCCAAATATGGAAGCAGGAAAAGCTGTTTTTCCCAATTTATACAGAAATATGGAATTAGGAAAAGTTGTTTTCCCAATTTACACCTAAATATGGAACAAGGAAAAAGTGTTTTCCAATTTTTTCCAAAATACGGAACCAGGAAAAGCTCTTTTCTTAGTTTATACCCAAATATGGAAGCAGGAAAAGTTTTTTTCCCAATTTACCACAAAATATGGAACAAAGAAAAAGTGTTTTCCCAATTTTTTCCAAAATATGGAAGCAGGAAAAGCTCCTTTCCCAATTTTCTCCAAAATATGGAACCAGGAAAAACTCCTTTCCCAATTTACCACAAAATGTGGAAGCAGGAAAAGCTGTTTTCCCAATTTGCTCCAAAATATGGAAACAGGAAAAACTGTTTTCCCAATTTATACCAAAATATGGAATTAGGAAAAGTTTTTTTTCCAATTTACACCTAAATATGGAACCAGCAAAAGCTGTTTTTCCCAATTTACACAGAAATATGGAACAAGGAAAAAGTGTTTTTCCAATTTTTTACAAAATATGGAACAAGGAAAAGCTATTTTCCCAATTTACCACAAAATATGGAACAAGGAAAAAGTGTTTTCCCAATTTTTTCCAAAATACGGAACCAGGAAAAGCTCTTTTCTTAGTTTACACCCAAATATGGAAGCAGGAAAAGGTTTTTTCCCAATTTTCACCCAAATATGGAACCAGGAAAAGCTGTTTTCCCAATTTACACCAAAATATGGAACCAGGAAAAGCTGTTTTTCCCAATTTATACCAAAATATGGAAGCAGGAAAAGCTGTTTTTCCCAATTTATACCAAAATATGGAACCAGGAAAAACTGTTTTCCCAATTTATACCAAAATATGGAACAAGGCAAAACAGTTTTCCCAATTTTCTCCAAAACATGGAAACAGGAAAAGCTCCTTTCCCAATTTGCACAGAAATCTGGGACCAGGAAAAGCAAACTTTGGGCTAAAGCAGCACTGGAGGGTCTTGGACCACTTGGGATCATCCTGGAACATTCATCCCATCAGGAGAGCTTTGGGATGGGGGGATCCAGAGGAGGAAAAGCTGGATCTTCTCCAGGGAATGGAGAGGAGCATCCTGGCTCAGGGCAGAGATTCCCAGATTTCCCCTGGGATCTGTGGAGAAGGAAAAGGAGAGCCCAGGTTGCCACGATGGTAAAATAATCCTTAGTTTTGGCTTTCCAGCCTCTTTTCCTCCATTCCTGGTCCAGCAGGAATTCTTCCTTCCCCACGCCGACACTTTGGAATTTTAATTAAATTTAAAAAAAATAATCTGGGAAATAAAACCACATTCCCATTTCCAGGAGCTGATGGGGTCATTCATGGAATCATGGGATGCTTTGGGTGGGAAGGGAGCTTAAAAATCATGGAATTCCAACCCCCTGCCAGGGGCAGGGACACCTCCCACTTTCCCAGGTTGCTCCAACCTGGCCTGGAACACTTCCAGGGATGGAGCAGCCACGGCTTCTCTGGGAATTCCAGCCCAGCACTCGAGTCTCGGTTGGATCGTTGTGCCAAGATTCCAGGGAGACACGTCAGGGAGATGTGGGAAAACTGGTTAGAATCCCGATGGAAGCGGAAAATCGGAAGTGTGAAGGTTTCAAACACGTCACCGGAGCGGGCCCAGGGTCAGGGGTCGTTCCCTGTGCCCTTTTCCTGGAGGATTGGGAATAAAAATGTCTGGAGCTGAGGGACCAGTTCCCTCCTGGGCCAGCACCGGCCAGGGCTTGGATTCAAGGGATGGGATCCTTCTCCTCCTCCTTCTCCTTTTTCCTTCTCCTTTTCCTTCTCCTTTTCCCTTCTCCTTTTTCCTTCTCCTCCTTTCTCCTGTTTTCTCCTCCTCCTTTTTCCTTCTCTTTTTTCCTTCTCCTTCTCCCTTTTCCTTCTTCCTTCTCCTTTTCCTTCTCCTTTTTCCTTCTCCTCCTTTCTCCTGTTTTCTCCTCCTCCTTTTTCCTTCTCTTTTTTCCTTCTCCTTCTCCCTTTTCCTTCTTCCTTCTCCTTTTCCTTCTCCTTTTTCCTTCTCCTTTTTTCTCTCCTCCTTTTTCCTTCTCCTCCTCCTTTTTCCTTTTTCCTTCTCCTTTTTTCTCTCCTCCTTTTTCCTTCTCCTCCTCCTTTTTCCTTTTTCCTTCTCCTCCTTTTTCCTTCTCCTTTTCCTTTTCCTTCTCCTCCTTTCTCCTCCTCCTTTTTCCTCCTCCTTTTTCCTCCTCCTTTTTCCTTCTCCTCCTCCTTCTCCTTTTCTCTCCTCTTTTTTCATTTTTCCTTCTCCTCCTTTTTCCTTCTCCTTTCTCCTTCTCCTTTTCCCTTCTCTTTCTCCTTTTTCCTTCTCCTTTTTCCTCCTCCTTCTTCCTTTTCCTTCTCCTTTCTCCTTCTCCCTTCTCCTTCTCCTTTTCCCTTCTCCTTTTCCTCTTTATTTTTCCTCCTCCCTTTTCTCTCCCCAACACTTCCAGGGATAGAGAATCCACAACTTCCCTGGGCAACCCCATCCAGCATCTTCCCACCCTTATCCTAAGGAATTTCCTCTTTATGTCCAACCTAAACCTTCCCCCTTCCCATTTAATTCCCTCCCCACCTCATCCCATCACTCCAGGCCCTCCTAAAAAGTCTTTCCCACATTCTCACAGGACATTCCCACAGGACATTCCCAGCCCCAGCTCCGAGAGCAGCTCAGCAACTAATTTATTCCTCCAGAAACTTCCTTCTTCTCCAAAAAGCTTTAACTGGAGGGGAACGGAAGTGCTTCCCAAGGACAAAAAAACTCCAGAATCCCAATTTTTGGCTGAGAACAGCAAGACTCCGGAGCGTGGGCTCAAGGGAAGGAGGTGTCTCTCGGGATAGATGGAAAACGGGGAGGAAAATGGGAGCAACAGGGAAAGAAAGTGCTGCAGGATCCTAAAGGAAAAGCTGTTCCCATTTATCGACTGGGAATTGGTTGGGAATCTCTTTTGTCTCCTCTGTGTTCAAATCCATTGGAGTTGGGATGGTTTGAGTTTCCATGGAAGCAGGAAGGACCAACCACGGAATATAATTTTTTTCTCAGCGGGAAAAGCAGCTCCACAGGGATTAATCCCAGGATATCCCAAGTCCTCTGCTCTGTGGGAAGAGGATCCTGGGGGTTAATGAACCCCCCAGCAAAATGGGAGTGAGGAGGTGTCAGAGACCACTGGGAATTGCAGGATCCAGCTCCAGAATTCCCAAAATCAGAAGGACATGGAGCTGCTGGAGCGAATCCAGAGGAGGCCACGGAGATGCTCCAAGGGCTGGAGCCCCTCTGCTCTGGAGCCAGGCTGGGAGAGTTGGGAATGTCCAGCCTGGAGAAGGGAAACTCCAGGGAAACCTTGGAGCCCCTTGCAGGGCCTAAAGGGGCTCCAGGAGAGCTGGAGAGGGACTGGGTACAAGGGATGAAGGGACAGCACCCAGGGAATGGCTTCCCAGGGTTAGATGGGATATTGGGAAGGAATTCTTGGCTGAGAGGGTGGGGAGGGGCTCGGATGGAATTCCCAGAGAAGCTGTGGCTGCCCCATCCCTGGGAGTGTCCAAGGGCAGGTTGGAGCAACCTGGGATAGTGGAAGGTGTCCCTTCCATGGAATTCCATGATCTTTCTGCTCCCTCCCAACCCAAACTATTCCATGATTCTCTGAATGACCCCATCAGCTCCTGGAAATGGGAATGTGGCTTTTCCTTTCCCGTTTCCAAGGGATACAACCAACCCCCCACGAGACCACAAATATTTGTCCCCGTGAAAACATTCCCATGGATCCAGCTGCAGTTGGGAAGGAGGGAGGAACTTTGCTCCCCGACCACTTTGGACTTTTCCCCGCTTGGAAAGGTCGAGAAACAAATCCCTGCACTGACAGCGGTAAATATTTGGATTAGGAATGTGGGTTGGATGTTCAGCTGGACCGGCACCACTCGGCAGAGCTTTTCCTGGATTCCATGTTGATCCAGGGCTCTGGATCTGTCCCAGTTTAGTGCAGTTACAGCCCCAACATTCCCACCTTGCAGGACCTGGCGAATCCATGGGAGTCTCCAGTTCCTCCGCTCCTTCCAGGGATCCATAGGGAACTTTCCTTTGGGTTATCAGAGGTCACAGAGGAAATTAAACTTCCTTAATTCCTTCCAGAATCAATTTTTCCAGCTGCAGCTCCTCCTTGTTTATTGGCATCTCCCGATGGAACCATGACTCTTCCTTCCCAGCAGCTCCACGATGTCCTAACACCTCCTCTGACCTCCATGGAACAGTCATCCCAAAGTTTTCCAGAAGAATTTTGGGACACCAGTATTCCTGGAGGCCCCAGGGAGTCTCCAGTTCCTCTGCCCCTTCCAGGGATCCACAGGATTTTGTCCTGTGGGTTATCAGAGGTCACAGAGGAAATTAAACTTCCTTAATTCCTCCTGGGATCAATTTTTCCAGCTGCACCTCCCGATGGATCCTGGTGAATCCATGGCTCTTCCTTCCCAACAGCTCCACGATGTCCCAACATCTCCTCTGACCTCCATAGAAGAGTCATCCCAGAGTTTTCCAGGAGCACCATGAATTTTGGGTCCTTTGGGGAACACCTGGAGGCCCCAGGGAGTCTCCAGTTCCTCTGCCCCTTCCAGGGATCAACAGGAAGTTTTTCTTTGGGTTATCAGAGGTCACAGAGGAAATTAAACTTCCTTAATTCCTCCTGGGATCAGTTTTTCCAGCTGAAGCTCCTCCATGTTTATTGGCACCTCCTGATGGATTTTGGTGAATCCACAGCTCCTCCTTCCCAGCAGCTCCACGATGTCCCAGCGTCTCCTCTGACCTCCATGGAAGAGTCATCCCAAAGTTTTCCAGAAAAACTGTGAATTTTGGGACACTGGTATTCCTGGAGGCCACAGGGATCTCCAGTTCCTCTGCCCCTTCCAGGGATCCACAGGATTTTGTCCTTTGGGTTATCAGAGGTCACAGAGGAAATTAAACTTCCTTAATTCCTCCTGGGATCAATTTTTCCAGCTGAAGCTCCTTGTGTTTATTGGCACCTCCCTATGGATCCTGCTGAATCCATGGCTCCTCCTTCCCAGCAGCTCCACAATGTCCCAACACCTCCTCTGACCTCCATGGAAGAGTCATCCCAGAGTTTTCCAGGAGCACCATGAATTTTGGGTCCTTTGGGGAACACCTGGAGGCCCCAGGGAGTCTCCAGTTCCTCTGCCCCTTCCAGGGATCAACAGGAAGTTTTTCTTTGGGTTATCAGAGGTCACAGAGGAAATTAAACTTCCTTAATTCCTCCTGGGATCAGTTTTTCCAGCTGCACCTCCCGATGGATCCTGGTGAATCCATGGCTCTTCCTTCCCAACAGCTCCACGATGTCCCAACATCTCCTCTGACCTCCATAGAAGAGTCATCCCAGAGTTTTCCAGGAGCACCATGAATTTTGGGTCCTTTGGGGAACACCTGGAGGCCCCAAGGAGTCTCCAGTTCCTCTGCCCCTTCCAGGGATCCACAGGGAACTTTCCTTTGGGTTATCAGAGGTCACAGAGGAAATTAAACTTCCTTAATTCCTCCTGGGATCAATTTTTCCAGCTGAAGCTCCTCCATGTTTATTGGCACCTCCTGATGGATTTTGGTGAATCCACAGCTCCTCCTTCCCAGCAGCTCCACGATGTCCCAGCGTCTCCTCTGACCTCCATGGAAGAGTCATCCCAAAGTTTTCCAGAAAAACTGTGAATTTTGGGACACTGGTATTCCTGGAGGCCACAGGGATCTCCAGTTCCTCTGCCCCTTCCAGGGATCCACAGGATTTTGTCCTTTGGGTTATCAGAGGTCACAGAGGAAATTAAACTTCCTTAATTCCTCCTGGGATCAATTTTTCCAGCTGAAGCTCCTTGTGTTTATTGGCACCTCCCTATGGATCCTGCTGAATCCATGGCTCCTCCTTCCCAGCAGCTCCACAATGTCCCAACACCTCCTCTGACCTCCATGGAAGAGTCATCCCAGAGTTTTCCAGGAGCACCATGAATTTTGGGTCCTTTGGGGAACACCTGGAGGCCCCAGGGAGTCTCCAGTTCCTCTGCCCCTTCCAGGGATCAACAGGAAGTTTTTCTTTGGGTTATCAGAGGTCACAGAGGAAATTAAACTTCCTTAATTCCTCCTGGGATCAATTTTTCCAGCTGAAGCTCCTCCATGTTTATTGGCACCTCCTGATGGATTTTGGTGAATCCATGGCTCTTCCTTCCCAGCAGCTCTGAGATGTCCCAACGCCTCCTCTGACCTCCATGGAAGAGTCATCCCAGAGTTTTCCAGGAGCACCATGAATTTTGGGTCCTTTGGGGAACACCTGGAGGCCCCAGGGAGTCTCCAGTTCCTCTGCCCCTTCCAGGGATCCACAGGGAACTTTCCTTTGGGTAATCAGAGGTCACAGAGGAAATTAAACTTCCTTAATTCCTCCTGGGATCAATTTTTCCAGCTGCACCTCCCGATGGATCCTGGTGAATCCGTGGCTCTTCCTTCCCAGCAGCTCCACGATGTCCCAATACCTCCTCTGACCTCCATAGAAGAGTCATCCCAGAGTTTTCCAGGAGCACCATGAATTTTGGTTCCCTTGGAGAACACCTGGAGGCCCCAGGGGAGTCTCCAGTTCCTCTGCCCCTTCCTGGGATCCGTAGGGTGCTTTACTTTGGGAATTCCTTCCTTATGGCTTCGCTCCGGAGATGCTCAAATTAAATTGGTGACACTGAAAACAGAATATTCCTTTTCCTCCCACAGGTTTTGGATGGACATCAGGGGCCAAACCCCAGTTCCCTGTGGAAAAACCACCTCCTATTCCGATGCTCCATCGGGAAGTTCAGTTCCCAGACGGAACGGGGGGGGGCTCCCAAACGGGATTTGCCTGGACATGGAAAACCCAAACACAAGAAGGCACCACCTCTGCCGCTTCTGGCCTCGGCCCAAAGCTCCTTCTGCTCCAGAGGAGCGGGAAACCAGAAGGGAATTTGTGGATGAAGCAAGGAAAACAAAACCCCTTCCTGAGCTCGTTCTCACCCCGTGTGTCCCAGATTCTTTGGGAAAGGGGAGGTTTGCAGGCAGGCAGTGGAAAGGTGGGATCTCTCCCTGCTTCCCAGCCAGCCCAGACCCTCAGGAGGGTAAAAGTTGTGACGCCGATCCCCGTTCCCTTTTTTTCCCTCTCTCTCCAGGTGTTTTTTCCCCCCACGGCGCTTCCCATCCCTTTTCTTCCCCCCCCCCCCCCCCCCAGCTGAGGCGGGACAAACTCATGGCAGAGGTGACTCCGCTCTGGCTCCTTCCCGACGCTTCATTCCCAGATCGGCGGCGCGGCTCGGACAACCAGGAGTTATCCCGCTTTCCAGCCGCTTTCCTTTAACCCTTTAATCCCCCCAAAAAAACCCAAACCCAACCGCTTTTCCACGCAGGCAGCCCCATCCCGGGGGTTGGAGGGGGGTGTTGGATGCCCCCCAAATCCTGTTCCCACGCGGAATTCCTCTAGATGTCACCCTCGGCCGCCTTTTTTTTCCTCTCCTCTCTCGCTCGGGGTTTGCCTTTCTCCAAGATCCTGCTTTTTTTTTTTTTTTTTTTTTTTTTTTCGAAATTCCTTTCTGAGCTCTTTCCGGCCATGTGTGATTGCCGTTTCCTCCGGGCCTCCATTTCATCCGCCCGAAATTAGGGAGCCGCCAGGGAAAAAGGGGGGCGGCGGCGGCGGGAGGACGGTGGGACAACCCCCCCCCCAACCCCCCCCACCACCACCACCCCCGGCACCTCCTTCCCAAGCCCGCATCCCGCATCCCAAGCACCCATCCCGCTGCTCCCAAAGCCGCCCCACCTCCCCTCGACAACCCCTTTCCCACCCCCTTTTCCCAACCCCGGCCCCGCACTTTTTGGGGTGATTCGGCTTTTTTTTGGGGGGGGGGGGCGATTTGTCTTTTTTTGGGGGGGGTGATTTGGCTTTTTTGGGGAGGATGGGGGTTTTTTAGGGATTGGGGTTTTTTTGGAGGTGGGAGGTTTTTTTTTTAGGGTTGAGGGGTTTATTTTTGGGGGGGGAGGGTTGGGTTTTTTGGGGGGGCTGGGTTTTCCCACGGAGGTTCTCCCACCGCCGCCACCATCCAGCGGATGCTTTTCCGCCCTCCCGACGCTCCCGACGTTCCAGCGCGAGGCCATCCCGGCGTTGCCCATCTCTTCCCACCGCCGCCACCGCTGGATGCCAACACCGGATCCAGATCCAGCCTTGGCGAGAAGGTCACGGTGCCTCCAGCCCAGCCTTTTCCTCCTCCTCCTCCTCCTCCTCCTCCTCCTCCTCCTGGCCATCTCCAATCCCGGCCGCCGTCCTTAGAGGAAAAACCCAGGGCAAATCCCAAAAATCCCCGGGGAGGTCTCGGCCCTTCGGATCCGTCCCCTCCTGCATGAGCCACCCGCGTTCCCGGCGATGGCCCAGCGCTGAAGATGTCCATGGCCAGGCTCGGCAGCGTCAATGGATTCCTGGAGGACGGCAGGATGGAGGCGGGAGACATGGGCAGGATCCTGCGCTGCCTGGAGATGGGCACCGTCCTCACCTTGTTCTACCAGAAGAAGTCCCAGAGGCCGGAGAGAAGGACCTTCCAGGTGAAGCTGGAGACGCGGCAGATCATCTGGAGCCGCACGCCCGAGAAGGTGGAGGGGGACAGTGAGTATCGGCCCCGGGGGGGGGCCGGGGGGGGTGAGAAGCTGGGGTGGGGTGACTGGTTGTGGGGTGCCTGAATGTGTTGGGGTGTCCTACCATGGTGGGGTACCTGGTTGTGGTGTGTCTGGTCATGGTGGGATGTCCTACTGTGGTGGGGAACTGGTTGTGGGGTGCCCAGCCATGGTGGGATGTCCTACTGTGGTGGGGTGCCCAGTTGTAGGGTGCCTAGACGTGTTGGGGTGTCCTACTCTGGTGAGGTGACTGTCTGGGGGGTGCCTGGCCATGGTGGGATGTCCTACTGCGGTGGGGAAACTGGTTGTGGGGTGACTGGCCATGTTGGGATGTCCTATTGTAGTGGGGAAACTGGTTGTGGGGTGCCTGAGCATGGTGGGATGTCCTCCTGTGATAGGGTGCCCAGTTGTGGGGTGCCTGGACATAGTGGGATGTCCTACCCTGGTGGGGTGACTGTTTGTGGGGTGCCTGGCCATGGTGGGGTGTCTTGGCATGGTGGGGTGACTGGCTGGGGAGTTTTTGGGGCACAGTGGGATGTCCTACTGTGATGGGGTGAGCAGCTGTGTGACTGTGGTGGGGTGACTGGTTGTGGGGTGCCTGGCCATGGTGGGATGTCCTACCCTGGTGGGGTGACTGGTTGGGGAGTTTTGGGGGCATGGTGGGATGTCCTGGTGTGGTGGGGTGACTGGTTGGGGGGTGCTTGGGCATGGTGGGATGTCCTGCTATGGTGGGGAAAGTTGCTGTGTGGCTGTGGTGGGATGTCCCGCCATGGTGGGGTGCCCAGTTGTGGGGTGCCTGGATATGGTGGTGTATCCTACCCTGCTGGGGTGACTGGTTGTGAGGTGCCTGGATATGTTAGGATGTCCTGCCATAGTGGGGTGACTGGCTGGGGAGTTTTTGGGGTGTAGTGGGATGTCCTACTGTGGTGGGGTGCCCAGCTGTGGGGTACCTGGACGTGTTGGGGTGTCCTACCATTGTGGGGTATCTGGTCATGATGTGCCTGGTCATGGTGGGATGCCCTGCTGTGGTGGGGAAACTGGTTGTGGGGTGCCTGGCTGTGGTGGGATGTTCTTCCATGGTGGGGTGACAGGCTGTAGGACCATGGTGAGATGTCTTACTCTGGTGGGGTGACCGGCTCTGGGGTGCCTGGCCATGGTGGGGCGTCCTGGTGTGGTGGCATGACTGGCTGAGGAGTTTTTGGGATGTGGTGGGGTGTCCTGATGTGGTGGGGTGACTGGTTGTGGGGTACCTGGCCATGGTGGGATGTCCTACTGTGGTGGGGTGACTATTTGTGGGGTGCCTGAACATGGTGGGGTACCCTGGTGTGGTGGGGTGACTGGCTGAGGAGTTTTTGGGCTGTGATGGGGTGTCCTGGTGTGGTGGGGTGACTGGTTGTGGGGTGCTTGGATGTGGTGGGGTGTCCTGGCATGGTGGGGTGACTGGTTGTGGGGTTGTGGTAGGATGTCCTGGCATGGTGGGGTGACTGGTTGTGGGGTGCCTGGTCATGGTGGGGTGTCCTGCCATGGTGGGGTGACTGACTGGGGAGTTTTTGGGGCATGGTGGGATGTCCTGGCATAATGGGGTGTGCTTGGGCCTGGTGGGATGTCCTGCCACGGTGGGGTGCCCGGCTGAGGGATGATTAGCTGTGGGGTCACTGGCTGTGGGGTGCTTGGGTGTGGTGGGATGTTCTTCCATGGTGTGGATGTGGCTGTGGTGGGATGTCCTGCTGTGCTGGAGTGACTGATGCTCGGGTGCTTGGATGTGTTGGGGGGTCCTGCTGTGGTGGGGTGACTGGTTGTGAGGTGCCTGTCCATGGTGGGATGTCCTGGTGTGGTGGGGTGACTGGTTGTGGGGTACTTGGATGTAGTGGGGTGTCCTGCTGTGGTGGGGTGACTGGCTGGGAAGTTTTTGGGCACAATAACTGGCTCTGGGCTACTTGGACGTGTTGGAAGGTCCTACCGTGGTGGGGCGACTGGTTGTGGGGTGCCTGGGGTGTCCTGGCATGGTGGGGTGACTGGTTGTGGGGTGCCTGGACCTGCTGGAGTGCCCTGCCATGGTGGGGTGATGGACTGTGCCAGTGTTGACCATAGTGGGATGTCCTACTGTAGTGGGGTGTCCAGTTGGGGGATGTCTGGACATGTTGGGACGTCCTGCTGTGGTGGGGTGACTGGTTTTGGGTTTCCTGGACCTGTTGGGATGTCCTACCTTAGTGGGGTGACTGGTTGTGGGGTTCCTGTTCATGGTGGGATGTCCTGTCGTGGTGGGGTGACTGGTTGTGGGGTTCCTGTTCATGGTGGGATGTCCTGTCATGGTGGGGTGACTGGTTGTGGGGTTCCTGTTCATGGTGGGATGTCCTGACATGGTGTGGTGACTGGTTGTGGGGTTCCTGTTCGTGGTGGGATGTCCTACCATGGTGGAGTGATGAGTTTTGGGGTTCCTGTTCATGGTGGGATGTCCTGTCATGGTGGGGTGACGAGTTTTGGGGTTCCTGTTCATGGTGGGATGTCCTACCTTGATGGGGTGAGTGGTTTTAGGATTCCTGGACCTCTTGGGATGCCCTGCCATGGTGGGATCTCCATCCCCTATGGAATGTCCTACCATGGGGTGATTCCCATAAAAGCAGGAGCTGCTGGGCTGGGCAACCCTCACCTCCTCCTTCCCACCTTGTCCTGGGGGTGAAGCCACTTCCATGTGATCCCAAGGGATTTATATCCTCCCTGGCAAGGAGGTAAAGGAGTGGCCATCGCTGTTCCTGCTCACTGTGCTTTTAACCCCAAAACTGGGCTGCTCCCACTGGAACATCCCTAAAAACTGTCCATACTTGTGGATTCACTGGGCTCTTGGGACGTTCTCCCACCACTGGGAATTCCATGTCTTGGTGCTCATTACCTCCAGGCTTCAAATGGAGCTTAAAAGAGCCATGGGATGAAAGCCTGGGATTGGGGTGATCTGGAGCTCCATCCCAGATCCCATGCAGGGAAGGAACTCGGTTTTGGGATGTCACCTCCCCTGGATGACAGCAAAGCCCACCCTAGAGGGCTGGGAGGTGCCTTTTCCCTGGAGGGGCTCAGAGGGGCTGATCCCAAGCCGGATTCCAGCCATGGAAAGGCTTTGAGCTGGGAAGGAGGGTGGCAGCCGGAGGAGTGGGATGAGTGATGGGAGGAAGGACACTCATTCTTGGAGAAGTGGTTTAGATCCTCATGGAGAAGAGCTCGTTATCCAGTCATGGAAATACGGCATTCCCAGCTCCTTGTTTTTTCTGGAAGCGCCACACGCTGCCGGGTTGGGATGTTGGGTCGCTCATGATTCCGTGCCTCAGTTTCCCCACTGGTGCCTTGGGGTCTGGCTTTTCCCATGGGAATGAATAGACACCCCCTAAGGTCATCCAGAAAGAGGAAAACAAAAGGAAAATCCCACTGGGAATGGTGCAATCCTTCCATCCAACCCCACCACTCGCTTGGAGTGGGAGCAATCCCTGTCTCAGTGCCAGGCTGGAACATCTTCACCCCCTGATCCAGCTCCTGGTGCTCCCACATCCTCCCATTCTCCGGGATGTTATGGAAGTGCCGGGATCTCCCGGACCTCACGCCTGCCAGGGCCATTTCAAATCCCCCCTTCCGGCCGACATCCCACTGGGAGAGGGATTAGTGGGAAGGGCTGATGTCTCTGTTAGGAATTGTCAGGGCCAGGACATGGATCCAGGCTCTCCCCTGGACTCCCAGGATAATTACACGCTTTGTTAAGTGGCTGATGGACACGTGTCCGGGCCCAGGATCCATGGCCAGGCCTGGGATCTGTGTCTGGACCTGGAATCTGTGTCCAGGCCTGGGATTCGTGTCCAGGCCTGGAATCTGTGTCCCGGCCTGGGATGCATGTCCAGGCCTGGGATCTGTGTCTGGATCCAGAATCTGTGTCCAGACTTGGGATTCATGTCCAGGACTGTGACCCATGTCTGGGCCTGAGATCCGTGTCCAGGCCTGGGATCCATGTCCATGCCTTTGATCCGTGTTCATTCCTTTGATCTGTGTCCATGGCTGGGATTCATGTCCAGGCCTGGGATCTGTATCCAGACCCAGAATCTGTGTCCAGGCCCGGGATCCGTGTCCGGGCCCGGGATCCGTGTCCAGGCCCAGAATCTGTGTCCAGGCCCAGAATCTGTGTCCAGGCCCAGAATCTGTGTCCAGGCCCGGGATCCATGTCCAGGCCTGGGATCCATGTCCAGGCCTGGGATCCGTGTCCAGGCCCGGGATCCGTGTCTGGCCCTGGGATCTGTGTCCGGACCCGGAATCTGTTTCCAGATCTGGGATCCGTGTCCAGGCCCGGAATCTGTATTCGGGCCCAGGATCCGTGTCAAGGACTGGAATCCATGTCCAGGCATGGAATCTATGTCCAGGCCTGGGATTCATGTCCAGGCCTGGGATTCATGTCCAGGCCTGGGATCCGTGTCCAGGCCTGGGATTCATGTCCAGGCCTGGAATCTGTGTTGAGGCCTGGGATACATGTTGAGGCCTGGGATCTATGTCTGGACTCGAAATCTGTGTCCAGGCCTGGGATTCATGTCCAGGCCTGGCATCTGTATCCAGACCCAGAATCTGTGTCCAGACCCGGGATCCGTGTCTGGGCCCGGGATCCGTGTCTGGGCCCGGGATCCGTGTCTGGGCCCGGGATCCGTGTCCAGACCCAGAATCTGTGTCCAGGTCCGGGATCCATGTCCAGGCCTGGGATCCGTGTCCAGGCCCAGGATCCGTGTCCAGGCCCAGGATCCGTGTCCAGGCCCGGTATCCGTGTCTGGCCCTGGGATCTGTGTCCAGGCCTGGGATCTGTGTCCAGGCCCAGGATCCATGTCTAGGCCTTGGATCCATCTCCAGACCTAGGATCCATCTCCAGACCTAGGATCCATCTCCAGGCCTGGTATCCGTGTCCAGGCACAGGATCCATGTCAAGGACTGGGATCCATGTCCAGACCTGGGATCTGTGTCCAGGCCCAGGATCCGTGTCAAGGACTGGGATCCATGTCCAGACCTGGGATCTGTGTCCAGGCCCAGGATCCGTGTCCGTGACTGGGATTCCTCTCCAGGCCTGGGATCTGTGTCCGGACCTGGAATCTGTGTCTAGGCCTGGGATCTGTGTCCAGGCCTGGGATCTGTGTCCGTACCTTTGATCCTTGTCCATTCCTTTATTCCATGTCCAGGCCCAGGATCCGTGTCCAGGCCCGAGATCCATGTCCAGGCCCAAGATCCATGTCCAGGCCTGAGATCACCTGGGACATCACCTCCAAAATTAACCTCATCCTGGAGGTCTCCCAGCTCCTCACCCTCAGCAAATCCCAATTCCCAGCACAGGGAATCTGGCAGAAAACAACCCAAAAAGTATCTTTATAAGAAATTAAAAACAACAGGGGTGAAGGCAGCGTGGAAAATCCAAGAGGATTTTGGAGAGGCGACACTTCCAGCCTCGTTAATGCCAAAGAATTAGAAATGGGATTTTTTTGGGGAGGAGAAAATCCAGGTGGGATTTATCACTGCTGGAGCAGGAGGGATATTTTCTTTCAGGTTTTAAATCCCACCACGGGAATTCTCAGGGGGACACTGTCTCCCAAATTCCCCTCTTGAGGGAATTCTGAGCTTCCAGGTGTCCTGGAAGAACGGATGACTCAGGTGGACGTGGCTTGTGCCACCAGAGCTGGGATTTCCCAGCACAACGTTCCCTCCATCCCCTTTTTCCTCCTAAGACCTGAAAAAAATTCCCGGGCCTTCCCTCAGCATCCCTAAAACCCGCTGGGCAGGGCCTGCTCTTCCCACCATTCCAAATCCTCTTTGCCCCGGGAGCTGCTTGCTTTGCATTAGAAAAGAAAAAGGGATTTTCACAGCTGGAAGCGACTTCCAGGGTGTTTTAATCCTTCCAGAGTGTTTTAATCGCCCTGGGATCCCGGGAGACAATGCTGGGAGGAGTTTGGAGACATAATTCCGACGTGATCCCTGCAAATCTGCTGCAGATGTGGTTTCCAGGAAGCTCCCGGCTCCGGCTCCCTTGTTTTGTGCAGCCGCTCCCTCTTCCCCTGGTTCTGTGTGGGAATGGGCTCTTTGCCACAGGGAGAGGCATTTGGGGGTGTTGGTGGGTGGAAAAGCAGGAATTCCCTATGTTCTGGGCTCGTCCCACAGTGTGGAAAGCAGGAGAGGGTGGGATTCAGCCCCTCTGCCCCGCTCAGGTGAGACCCCACCTGCAGAGCTGCCTCCAGCCCGGAAATTCCCAACATTAGAAGGATGTGGAGCTGCTGGAGCGAGTCCAGAGGAGACCACGGAGATGCTCCAAGGGCTGAAGCTCCTCTGCTCTGGAGCCAGGCTGGGAGAGCTGGGAATGTCCAGCTTGGAGAAGGAAAACTCCAGGGAGACCTTGGAGCCCCTTGCAGGGCCTAAAAGGGCTCCAGGAGAGCAGGAGAGGGACTTGGGACAAGGGATGGAGGGACAGCACCCAGGGAATGGCTTCCCAGGGTTAGATGGGATATTGGGAAGGAATTCTTGGCTGTGAGAGTGGTGAGGGGCTGGGCTGGAATTCCCAGAGAAGCTGTGGCTGCCCCATCCCTGGAAGTGTTCCAGGCCAGGCTGGAGCAATGTGGGATAGCAGGAGATGTCCCTGCCCATGGCAGGGAGTTGGAACTGGATGATCTTTCTGCTCCCTTCCAACCCAAACCATCCTGGGATTATTGGCAGCACCAGAGGTCTGGTCCAAGGCTGGATCCCGGAGGTGTGGAATCCAAGGAATACACCTTTGTGGCCTGTTGGTATCCTCTGACTTCTCCCCTCTCCCTGTGGATGGGCAGGTTTGGGGTTGAGCAGCCGTTTTTTAACCCATAAACCCCTTTTTTCCCCCAAAAAAAATCTGCCTGTTTGTCCCAAGGAGAGTTTTCTCCGAGCCCCGGGAGCCCCACGGAGACAATGGGATTTGATTTCTTGGGATCTTGTCCCAGAACAAAGCTCATGCCGGGCTGCAGAGCCCCCAGGTGCCACTTGTGCTAAAATCCCACCCTGATCCATGAAATTTGGCTTGCGGTCATCCAGCAAAAAAAAAAAAACCTGGATAAAGCCTCCAGTGTTTTCTGGAGCTTTTCCGCCAAGAAAAACTCCCTGGCCCCTCTTTTCTTGCTTAATCAGCCCCCATTCCTCCCCCATCCCTTTTCCCTCCCTGCTTTCAGCCTTTGCTTTTCCCACTGTGGATCAGGCTCCGTGGGCTCTTCCCCACCACCACATCCCACATCGGAAGCGCGGCCAGGGCTGGAAATTCTCCGGGAAATGACCCATTTCCTCAGCAGGACAATGCCCAGGCTCAGGGTCCGGCTGCTCTCGGTCACACAAAGCCCTTTCCGGTGTCCCTGGCTCATTCCCAGAGTCCAAACCTTTCCCGGGGGAGGGGTGATGGTTGTGGGATCGGGAACAACTTTGGGTGTTATTCCTAATAATGTGTTATTATTCTACTCCCGGTGGGACAAATCCACTGGGAAAAATTGGAAGTCTCCCGTGGCGAAGGAAGAGCAGGCTCCGGAAACCCGGCCCTTCCAATGCCGCCGGAGCTTTATTTAGCGGGATAATGAGGGAGCAGAGCAGCAGGAAAGCAACGCCCTGCGGTCCAAGCTCAAATTGCCACTTTTGGGAAGAGACTCCAATTAAAAGCTGAGCTCAGCCCATGCCAGGGTCTGCTCTGGGATGGTTGGGATGGGGCAGGATGGGCCCGGAGGACGCGTGGCAGCCACAGAGCTGGGAAAAGTGTGGGAAGTGCTGTCGGGAGCCACATCCTGGGGATGGGAATCCGTGGAGGACACAGGGAGTGGGGGGTCACCAGGCACGTGGAGGTGGTGCTGCAGGGACATCCAGTCCTGGGGACACGATTCCCTGGAGGACACATGGCCATGGCACCCAAGCAGGGACACCCTATCCCAGGACATCCTGGGATACAAATCCATGGAGGACACACAGCCATGGCACCCAAGCAGGGACACCCCATCCCAGGACATTCTGGGATACAGATCCCTGGAGGACACACAGCCATGGCACCTGTGGTGCTGTCACACAGGCAGGGACATTCCATCCTGGGGATATCCTGGGATACAGATCCCTGGAGGACACACAGCCATGGCACCCGTGGTGCTGTCACACAGACAGGGCCACCCCATCCCAGGGATATCCTGGGATACAAATCCATGGAGGACACACAGCCATGGCACCCAAGCAGGGACACCCCATCCCAGGACATCCTGGGATACAAATCCGTGGAGGACACACGGCCATGGAACCCATGATGCCATCCCACCCCAACGGAGACCCCCCCATTCCTGGGACACAAATCCATGGAGGACACACATCCATGGAACCCATGATGCCATCCCACCCCAACGGAGACCCCCCCATTCCAGGGACACGATTCCCTGAAGGACACTCCATGCCCATGGCGCCATCACACATCCCTGGAGGGCTCCGGGGACGTGTCTCCACGTGGCCACAGCACCTGCAATTCCATCCCACATTCCCGGGAATGTCCCATCCTGGCAGTCCCACCTCCTGCAGCCTCCGCGAGTCCCTCACACGAATCCACGGTGTCAGGGGCCGCTTCCATGTTCCTCTCTCCCCGCAGTCGACATCCGGGAGATCAAGGAGATCCGCCTGGGCAAGAATTCCCGGGATTTCGAGCGCTACCCCGAGGACGCTCGGAAGTTGGACTTCACCATGTGCTTCATCATCCTCTACGGGATGGACTTCCGGCTGCGGACGCTCAGCGTGGCCGGTGCGTTGGGCTCCCTCCCTGCTCCCACATCCCTCCCCCTGGATCCCACCCCTTTCCTGGCATCCCACAGCACCCATCCCTCCTTCTCCTTTTCCAGCTTTCTGCGAGGAGGACATCAACCTCTGGATAACGGGGCTCAACTGGCTGGTGGCTGATACCCAGAGGGCCCAGACCCCGCTGCAGATCGAGAGGTGGGCAAGATCCCAATTCCCTGTCTGAGGGACAACCCCCCCCCCTGGATTTGCTCCTCCGTGGCGCTGAGCGCTGTGTGTCCGTCCCTTCCTTCTTTCCCAGGTGGCTCCGGAAGCAGTTTGATGGGATGGACCGGGCGCGGGAAGGCAGGTGAGCGCCGGCACGGCCCCGAGTTGGGGAGTGAGTGGTGGGTTTGGCAGGACAGGACCAGATTCCCCCGGTTGCATCCCAGATCTGGTGGCTTCGTGGGACGAGAGAGCAAGCACCGGGTTTTTTGGGATGCTTGGAGACATTGAAAATCAGAGATTTGAGTGTGAGGGCCACGGGGATCCCCATTTCCGTTGCTTTTCCACCAGTGACAGGAGGGGCTGGACCGTTAATGCAGCCCAGAAACAACTTCCAAAGGCAGGGAAAACCCCAAATCAAGGCAATTTTCACTGAAATTATGATGCAGATGGGAATGGGCGTCATCTCCAGGTGGGATGATGGCCTAGAGAGCCCAGTTGGTTTTTGGGATGTGCTTCCTCTCCTTGGCCCTCTGCTCACACTCGTGCCAAACACCACGTGGGACAAGGGAGCACCAGGTTTTTTGGGGTGCTTGGAGACATGGAAAATCAGAGATTTGGGTGTGAGGGCCACGGGGATCCCGATTTCCATTGCTTTTCCACCAGTGGTCATGGAATCATGGAATGGTTTGGGTGGGAAGAGACCTAAAGGTCATGGAATTCCCCTAGACCAGGTTGCTCCAAGCCCTGTCCATCCTGGCCTTCAGCACTTCCCGGGATGGGACATCCACGATTTCTCTGGGTTCTGTGCCTGGAGAGATTTACAGGCCAGGAGGAGGGTGGGATCCCCATGCCAGGCACCAGGATTTGGGGTGGGAACTTTGAGGCTGGGAGCCGAGACCCATCCAGGGGTTGGTTCTCCATCCCGACTCCGTCTCCTGCTCCGGCAGCATCACCGTGAAGGACCTGAAGGCGATGCTGCCCCAGGTGAACTACCGCGTTCCCAACATGAGATTCCTGCGGGATAAACTCGTGGTAAGGACCCCTTGAACACCCCACCTGGGAGGGAGATGGTTTTCTAGCTTTTCCAGGAGGGCTGGAGCCGCCCCAGTGTCCCTGTGTCCGGTGGGGTGGCCCCACTCTCACCTCCGGCCCCGTCTCCCCCAGGAAGTGGAAGCCAGGAATGAAATGACCTTCTCCCACTTCATCCAGTTCTACAAAAACCTGATGTTTGACGCCCAGAAGTCGGTAAGATCCAGGGATTTGCTTCCCAAGTGTCCCCCAAACCCGTGTGACGTGTCCCCTCCTGGCTAAACCTCATCCCCTCCTCCCCTCCTTGCAGGTCATCGAGCAGCTGGAGCTCTCCTTCCCTCTGAGGTGAGTTCCTGGGAATGCCATGGCTCCCATCCGGCCAAGATTCCAAGGGTGGGAGCCACAGAGTGGGAAATGCAGGGATTGGGCAGAGCAGGGGGTGGGAGAGAGGATGGGAGAGGGAATGGGAGAGGGAAAGGGAGCAGGGATGGAAACAGGATGGGAAGAGGGATAGGACCAGGGAGGAGCAGGGATGGGAAAGGGAAAGGGAGCAGGGATGGGAGCTGGGATGGGGGTGAGGATGGGAACAGGGATAGAGCAGATGAGCAGGAATGGGGATGGGAGTGGGAATGAGAACAGGGATGGGAGTGGGAATGAGAGCAGGAATGGGAGTGGGAATGAGAGCAGGGATGGGAGCAGGGATGAGAAGAGATGGGAGTGGAGTTGGAGTGGGAAAGGGAGCAGGGATGGGAACTGGGATGGGAGAGGGAAAGGGAGCAGGGATGGGAGATGGGATGGGAGTGAGGATGGGAACAGGGATAGAGCAGATGAGCGGGAATGAGGATGGGAGTGGGAATGAGAGCAGGGATGGGAGTGGAAATGAGAGCAGGGATGGGAGTGGGAATGAGAGCAGGGATGGGAGTGGGAATGAGAGCAGGGATGGGAGCAGGGATGAGAAGAGATGGGAGTGGAGATTGGAGTGGGAAAGGGAGCAGGGATGGGAGCTGGGATGGGAGTGAGGATGGGAGCAGGGATAGAGCAGATGAGCAGGAATGGGAATGGAGATGGGAGAGGGAATGAGAGCAGGGATGGGAGCAGGGATGAGAAGAGATGGGAGTGGAGTTGGAGTGGAGATTGGAGTGGGAATGGGAGGGGAGCGAGATCAGAGATAGGAGAGGGGTTGAGAGCAGGAATGGGAGTGAGGATCCGAGCAGGGATGGGAGAGGGGATGAGAGAGGGGATTGGAGAGGGGATGGGAGCAGGGATGGGAGAAGGGATGAGCAGAGGTGGAAGTGGGGATGGGAACAGGAATATGAGGGGAGTGGGAGCAGGGATGGAAGTGGGGCTGAGGGCAGGGATGAGCGGAGGGAAGAATGGACAGAGGAGTCGAGGTGGGAGTGGAAATGAGGAGAGTGAAGATGGGAGCAGGGATAGGAACAGGGATGGACAGCCACGGAAGTGGATGAGGCTGCCAGGGATGTAGGGACATTCCACCCTGCCCTCCCCATATCCTTGGACAACACTGCACACTCCTGGTGGGAATGGGGCAGGAATAGGGGAGCTGAGAGCTGCAGGTGGGCCCCGGCAGCCTTGCCTCTCCCATGGGATCTATCCCAACTCCTTCTCCTGCTCCTCACTGGTGGCTGATCCGTGTCCCAGGAACGTGGACCGCCCCGAGCTGTGCCAGGTCTCCCTCTACGACTTCCAGAAGTTCCTGCTGCACGACCAGAAGGTGGGATTTCTTCCGGATCCTCGTGGTTTTGGGGCCTCCCATGGGATGCTCCGACCCCGTAACAACATCCACATTTGTCTCCCAGGAATCCTGGGCCAGCGACGTGGGCATGGTGCGGGAATACATGTGCACCTACCTCCGGGAGAGCTCCAGCGAGGCGTCGGATCCCTCCTTCCAGCTGGATGAGGTGGGTGCCCCCCACCCAGAACCCACCCAGGGGTGTCTCCGTGGCCCTGCCAGGCTCTGACCTCTCTGCTTTCCACCCCCTGCTTTCCCAGTTCCTCACGTACCTCTTCTCCAAGGAAAACATGGTGATGGACGCCAAGTACGAGCGTGTGGTGCCCGAGGAGATGAACCACCCCCTGTCCCAGTACTGGATCTCCTCCTCCCACAACACGTGAGGATGGGCTGGGATTTCCTCAGGGGACAGCCAGGCAGGAAGGGACCTGGGAGTTTGGATTGACAGGAAGCTGAACAGGAGCCAGAGTGTGCCCAGGTGGGCAAGAAGGCCAATGGATCCTGGCCTGGATCAGGATCAGTGTGACAGCAGGAGCAGGGAAGGGATTCTGCCCCTGTGAGGCCTCACCTTGAGTGCTGTGTCCAGCTCTGGGCCCTCAGCTCAGGAAGGACATGGAGGGGCTGGACATGCAGAGAAGAGCAACGAGGCTGGGGAAGGGTCTGAAGCACAATTGCCATGAGGAGAGGCTGAGGGAGCTGGGGGGGCTCAACCTGGAGAAGAGGAGGGTCAGGGGAGACCTCCTCACTCTCTACAACTCCCTGACAGGAGGGGGGAGCCTTGGGGGGAGTCGGGCTCTGCTCCCAGGAACCAGCAGTAGGACAAGAGGGCTCGGTCTTAAGCTCTACCAGGGGAGGTTTAGGTTGGATATTAGGAAGGAATTCTTTCCAGAGAGGGTAGTCAGGCATTGGAATGGGCTGCCCAGGGAGGGGGTGGATTCTCTGTCCCTGGAGGTGTTGAAGGTGAGACTGGATGTGGCATCAGTGCCATGGGCTGGGAACCACGGCGGGGTTGGATCCAGGGTTGGACTTGACAATCTCGGAGGTGCTTTCCAAGCCGGCTGATTCTGTGATTCAAAGATTGATTCTGTGACACCCAGGAGTGTCCCACCCCCCCATGATTGATTCTGTGACATCCAGGAGTGTCCCACCCCTTCAACCACTCCCTGTCTGTCCTCAGGTACCTGACGGGGGATCAGTTCTCCAGCGAGTCCTCCCTGGAAGCGTACGCACGGTGCCTGCGGATGGGCTGCCGCTGCATCGAGTGTGAGTGACCCCAGCACTTCCCAGGGAGGCTGGAATTCCACCCCAGTACTTCCCAGAGATGCTGGAATTCCACACCAGTACTTCCCAGTGATGCTGGACCCCCCCCAGCACCTCACAGGGATGCTGGAATTCCCCCGCCCAGTACCTCACAGGGATGCTGGAATTCCACCCCAGCACCTCACAGGGATGCTGGAATTCCACCCCCCAACACCTCACAGGGATGCTGGAACCCCCCCAGCACCTCACAGGGATGCTGGAATTCCACCCCAGCACCTCACAGGGATGCTGGAATTCCACCCCAGCACTTCCCAGGAATGCTGGAACCCCCCAACACCTCAGAGGGATGCTGGAATTCCACCCCAGCACCTCACAGGAATGCTGGAATTCCACCCCAGCACCTCACAGGGATGCTGGAATTCCACTCCAGCACCTCACAGGGATGCTGTAATTCCACTCCAGCACCTCACAGGGATGCTGGAATTCCACTCCAGCACCTCACAGGAATGCTGGAATTCCACCCCAGCACCTCACAGGAATGCTGGAATTCCACCCCAGAACCTTCCAGGGATGCTGGAACCACCCCCAGCACCTCCTGTCACATCCCTGACCACTTTCTGCTCCCATCCCACGGCACTGGAGCGGGGGGCCTTCCATGTCCTTTGGGGGATCTCAGCCCTGCTCCCCAGTGCTGGGGTGTTAACCAGGGTGTCTTCCCACCCAGTGGACTGCTGGGACGGCCCGGATGATCTCCCCATCATCTACCACGGCCACACGCTCACCTCCAAGATCAAGTTCCTGGACGTGCTGCACACCATCAAGGAACACGCCTTCGTCACCTCCGAGTAAGCCCCGGCTCCTCCCACGGCTCCCAAATCCCACCATTCCCGCCATTCCCACCATTCCCGCCTGCCTCCCGCAGGTTCCCCATCATCCTGTCCATCGAGGACCACTGCAGCATCGTCCAGCAGCGGAACATGGCCTCCCACTTCAAGAAGGTCTTCGGGGACATGCTCCTCACCAAGCCCGTGGACATCAATGCCGACGAGCTGCCCTCGCCCACCCAGCTCAAGAAGAAGATCCTGATCAAGGTACACCCCAAAATCCCTCTCAGCAGGAGGGATGTAAGCAGTGTCGGGCTGGGAGGGGGTGGGGATTCTCCCAAATCTTGGGATTCAAGAGTGATATCCCTCCGTGATGTCCCTCCAGACACCTCTCCGATGTTCTGCACCGAGAGGTGGCCGAGGGGAACGGGGGGGTTGGAGGGAAGGGACCTGTGGGAGTTTGATCCCGAGGGTTGGGAGCTTGGTGTGCCGTGGCCACCGTGTCCCACCCCCTGGGCGCTCCCCAGCACAAGAAGCTGGTCGAAGGGAACCTGTACGAGGAGGTCTCCACCGCCAGCTACTCGGAGAACGACATCAGCAACTCCATCAAGAACGGGATTCTCTACCTCGAAGACCCCATTGACCACGTAAGGGAGGAGCTGAGCAGGGCCTGTCGGACGGGGAGGAGCGTTTGGGTTTGGGATGGGCATGGAATGGGCTCTCCTAGACCTGGGGAGCGGGAGGGAGCAGAGACCTCGTGTCAAAGCTCCGTCGTTCCACGCGATCCTTCTCCTCACCCTGGGAATGCTCTTCCTCCTTCCCCAGACCTGGAGCCCTCATTATTTCGTCCTGACGAGCAACAAGATCTACTACTCGGAGGAGACCTCCCGCTACCAGTTCAACGAGGACGAGGAGGAGGTGGAGCAGAAGGAGGTGCGTGAGGGGCGAGGGGAGAACTCCGTGGGGGGTGGGAGGCAGAGGGTGGCACAAAACCTGTTTTGGGGGGGGTGACCCCGCAGGAGTTCAACAACAACGAGCTGCACTTCACGGAGAAGTGGTTCCACGGGAAGCTGGGCGGGGGCCGGGACGGGCGGCAGATCGCGGAGAAGCTGCTGCACGAGTATTGCACCGAGACGGGCGGCAAGGACGGCACCTTCCTGGTGCGCGAGAGCGAGACCTTCGTGGGCGACTACACCCTCTCCTTCTGGTAGGAGCTCCGGAGAGGCAGGATCCCGCCGTTCTCGAGCCGCTCTGGCCATCCCGCCCGGATAACCTTCCGGTCAACAACCGGTTTGGAGGCCGGAATGGCTTTTCCGGGGTGGGGGGGAAAAAACCACCACCTTTTTTTGACCTGCCTTTCTCCCCCCGCCGCACCAGGAGGTCCAGCCGGGTGCAGCACTGCCGGATCCACTCGCGGCAGGAGGCCGGGGCCACCAAGTTCTACCTGACGGACAACCTGGTCTTCGACAGCCTCTACAGCCTCATCTGCCACTACCGGGAGGTGCCGCTGCGCTGCAACGAGTTCGAGATGCGCCTCACCGACCCCGTCCCGCAACCCAACGCCCACGAGAGCAAAGAGTGAGGAGCAACCCCACCCAACCCCCTCTTCCCTTGGCCCCCCCTCTGGCGCTGGGCACCCTCCGGGGCGCGAGGACGCTGGTGGCAGCCCCCCGTGCCCACCTTCTGCCCGGCCAGGTGGTACCACGCCAGCCTGACGCGCCTGCAGGCCGAGCACATGCTGATGCGGGTGCCGCGCGACGGAGCCTTCCTGGTGCGCAAGCGCGGCGAGCCCAACTCCTACGCCATCTCCTTCCGGTGAGCGCGGCCACCACCAAGCCTCCTGGGCTTGGCCGAGGGCTTGGGTCCATTGAGACCTCAGTTCACATGAAGACCTCCCCACGGGGACGTCCTCGGGGCGGTCGCCTCAGTGGCATCACCGCCCACCCATCCCTGTGGTGGAACCGGGATCCAGCCCTCACACATACCCCGCCGCGTGTCCCGGCTCCAGGGCGGAGGGGAAGATCAAGCACTGCCGGATCCAGCAGGAGGGGAGGCTCTTCATGCTGGGCAGCTCGGCCGAGTTCGAGAGCCTGGTGGACCTCATCAGCTACTACGAGAAGCACCCGCTGTACCGCAAGATGAAGCTGCGCTACCCCATCAACGAGGAGACCCTGGAGAAGATGGGCACCACCGTGAGTGCTCCTGGGGGGGAAGGTTCAGCGCCCCTGTGCCTGGCTCCAACACCCTCCAGAATTCCGGGGGAAGCCCAAGCAGAACCGACCGAGCTCGTTCTGCTCACCCCCCAAAACTCCCTTCCAACGAGTTTAGGTTGGACATGGGGAAGAAGTTCTTTACAGGGAGAGGGATCAGACCTTGGGATGGGCTGCCCAGGGAGGGGGTGAAGTCCCAGTCCCTGGGGGTGTTGAAGCAGAGGCTGAACGTGGCACTCGGTGCCATGGGCTGGGTGCCAAGGTGGGGTTGGGTCTCCCAGTGATCTCAGGGGTCTTTTCCAACTCGATTCATTCCGTGAGTCGCGAAGGGATTTTAGGTCCCCCCCCAACCCCCTTGTATCCAATCACACGCCCCTGTAGCCCCTGCCCACACCTGGGTGACTCCTTCTGGAATTTCTCCCGGCAGGAGCTGGACTATGGAGCCCTGTACGAGGTGCGGACCCCCCACTTCTACGTGGAGGCCAACAAGATGCCCATGGCCAGGGTAAGGGGCCGAGGTGGGGACCTGGGAGGTGGAGGGCGGTGGGACACGATGATTCCAGAGCTGGGGTTTGGGGGTGGTCCTTCCCCAGACCCACCACGTCTCCCACCACCACTGACCGGAGACGTGGGGATGTTTTGCCACGTTTTTGGGACCCTCAGGTGATGCTGGAGCTGGATCCCTTTGCACTAGGGAACCCCAACAAAGCTGGTTTAGAGTCAGTTCCCAGAAGGTGCATTTTCCATCCTTGGAGGTTTTTGGAACTGGGTTGGTCTCAGAGTTGACCCAATCTCCACCCATGGAGGTTTTTGGGACTGGACTGGTCTTGGAGCTGACACAATCTCCATCCTTGGAGATTTTGGGACTGGACTGGTCCTGGAGCTGACACAGTCTCCATCCTTGGAGGTTTTTGGGACTGAACTGGCCTTGGAGTTGACCCAGCCTCTCGTCCTGGAAGTTTCTGGGACTTGAAGCTTCGTCAGGAACTGTAGTGACAGGACAAGGAATGATGGATTCAAATTGAAAGCGGGGAAATTTGGGTGAGATATTGGGAAGAAATTCTTCCCTGTGAGGGTGGTGAGACACTGGAACAGGTTGTCCAGGGAGGCTGTGGATGTCCCAGCTCTGGAAGTGTTCCAAGTCAGGTTGGATGTTCAAAGCCAGGGTCCTGCTCCAGCCCAGATCCCTATCTGGAGTCTGGAGGATGCCCATGGTCCTGCTCAAACCCAGACCCTTATCCAGAGGCTATGGGATGTTCCTGATCCTTCTCCAGCCCAGATCCTTATCCAGAGGCTATGGAATGCCAGTGGTCCTGCTCCAGCCCAGATCCTTATCTGGAGTATGGGGGATGCTCCTGGTCCTTCTCCAGCCCAGATCCTTATCCAGAGGCTATGGGATGCCCATGGTCCTGCTCCAGCCCAGATCCTTATCTGGAGTCTGGGGGATGCTCCTGGTCCTGCTGCAGCCCAGATCCTTATCTGGAGTCTGGGGGATGCTCCTGGTCCTGCTCCAACCCAAATCTGTATCCTAGGATGAGGGCTGTTTCCAGCCCTTATCCAACCCAGACCCTTATCCAGGGGCTGGGGGATACTCCTGGTCCTGCTCCAGTCCAGATCCTTATCCCAAAGCTGTAGGATGCTGCCAGCCCTGTGCCAGCCCAGACCTTTATCCAGAGTCTCAGAAATGCTCCTGGCCCTGCTCCAGCCCAGACCCTTATCCAGAGTCTGGGAAGTGCTCCTGGCCCTGCTCCAGCCCAGACCTTTATCCAGAGTCTGGGAAGTGCTCCTGGCCCTGCTCCAACCCAAACTGTTATCTAGAGTCTTAGAAATGCTCCTGGCCCTGCTCCAACCCAGACCCTTATCCAGAGTCTGGAAAATGCTCCTGGCCCTGCTCCAACCCAGAGCCTTATTCAGAGGCTACAGAATGTTCACGACCCTGCTCCAGTCTAGACCCTTATCCAGAGTCTGGAAAATGCTTCTGGTCCTGCTCCAGCCCAGACCTTTATCCAGAGGCTATGGAATGCTCATGGCCCTGCTCCAGCCCCAATCCAGGAGCATCCCACTGCCTTTGGATATGGATGTGGGCTGGAGCAGGACCGTGGGATGCTCCTGGCCCCGCACCCACCTAGACCCTTCTCCTTGAAGAACCTGCTTTAGCGGGAGACATGGCAGGGTGGGCTTGGAATGGGGACCATCCCAACCCTGTGAGATCCCACAATTTGGGGGTGTGGGACCCTCGGGAGCGCCGAGGCCAGGCCTGGAGGTGCCAGGGGTGGTGACAGGTGGTGCCAGGCAGTGACCCATGTCCCTCCCCATGGTGTCCCAGTGCACGGTGAAGGCCCTCTACGACTACAAGGCGCAGCGGGAGGACGAACTGTCGTTCTGCAAGCAGGCCATCATCCACAACGTCGACAAGCAGGACGGCGGCTGGTGAGGACGTCACGCGCACCCACGGGTGTCACCGCGGGCCGGGAGGCGGAGGGGACGCCCCGGGGGGATCCCCCAGATCGTCCCCCAGCGGGTTTTAACCACCTCCTCCTTCTCTGTCCCCGCCCCACCAAATCCCTCCTCCGCCCGGCCCCGCATGCAGCTCGGACGCCCCCGGCCCCTTCCCCGAAATCCGTCCGCCCGCCTTGACCCTCTGACCCCTTGCAGGTGGCGCGGGGACTACGGGGGCAAGAAGCAGCTCTGGTTCCCGGCCAACTATGTGGAGGAGATCGTGGGCACCCAAGCGCCGGAGCAGGACGAGGCCGTGAGTGCCACCATCCCCACCGGGGACACCGGAGACGGGCCCGGTCCTGCTCCAGCCCAGATCCTTGTCCAGGGGCTGGGAGATGCTCCTGGTCCTGCTCCAGCCCAGATCCCTATCTGGAGTCTGGGGGATGATCCTGGTCCTACTCCAGTCCAGATCCTTATATGGAGTCTGGGGGATGATCCTGGCCCTGCTCCAGTCCAGATCCTTCTCCAGAGGCTGGGGATGCCCCTGGTCCTGCTCCAGCCCAGATCCTTCTGGAGTCTGGGGGATGATCCTAGTCCTACTCCAGTCCAGATCCTTATCCGGGGTCTGGAGGATGCTCCCAGTCCTGCTCCAGCCCAGATCCATATCCAGGGTCTGAGGGATGCTCCCAGTCCTGCTCCAACCCAGACCCTTATCCAGAGGCTATGGGATGTTCCTGGTCCTGCTCCAGCCCAGATCTTTATCGTGAGGCTGAGGGATGCTCATGGTCCAGCTCCAACCCAGACTTCTTATCCAGAGGCTGAGGGATGTTCCTGGTCCTGCTCCAACCCAAATCCTTATCCTGAGGCTGGGGGATGCTCCTGGCCCCCTTCCAGCTTGGACCCTTCTTTGGAAGCTGGAAGATGCTCCCAACCTTTTGCCAGCCCAGACCCTTTTCCTGAGTCTGGGAGATGTTCCTGGTCCTGCTCCAACCCAGACCCTTATCCAGAGTCATGGGAATGCTCCTGGTCCTGCTCCAACCTAGCCCCTTATCCAGTGCCCGGGTGATGCTCCTGGGTGTTTTTTTCCAGTTTTCCTCAGTTTTGCTGACTGGGAGACCTGGGGGGTGGCTCCCAAGAGGAGCTGTCACCAAGCCTGGCCCCACAGGCCTCTTCCATATCCCTTATTCCTTCCTCTCTTCCAGTCCTCGGAAAACAGCCCCCTGGGGAACTTCCTGAAGGGATTCATCGACGTCCCGTCCTGCCACGTCGGTGAGTTCCCGTCTCCCTGATTTGGGGGGGAATTCTGAGGATTTGGGACTGATTTGTGGGGAATTCAGAGGAGTTAGAACTGATTTCAGGGGAATTCTGTGGTTGGGATTGATTTGGGGGGACTTCTGAGGAGCTGGGACTGATTTGTGAGGAATTCTGAAGGGTTGGAAATGATTTCAGGGGAATTCGGAGGTTGGGACTGATTTTGGGAATTCAGAGGTTGGGATTGATCTGGGGGGAATTCCAAGGTCGGAGTCTATTTGGGGGAGAATTCCGAGGAGTTGGGACATCCAGACGATCCAGGGGACATTTCTCCCTGGCTCCGAGCGCGTTTCAGCGCGGAAAACCAAATCCACACGTTAAAAAAACTCGGGATCCTCGCCATGGGAGTGCCAGGAGGGGCTGGTGGGACCGCTGAGGTTTCGGTTGCCCCCCAGAGCCATCCCTTGGGAATGCCTCCGAGTAAAGCCCCCCCTCTGGTGTCCTTGTAGTGATCTCCAAAGACGGGAGGAGCTCCAAACCATTTGTCTTCACCATCCATTCCCAGCAGATGTCCCACGCCGCCCAATCCCTGGACGTGGCCGCGGACACGCAGGAGGAGCTCAGCGAGTGGGTGGCCAAGATCCGGGAGGCCACGCAGAACGCGGACGCCCGGGTGAGGATGGGAACGGGAATGGGAATGGGAATGGGCTGGGATGGGGACGGAGGGGCCCCTTTTCTGTGGGGATTGGCCCCGATGTCTCCAAAGGAGGAGGATTTTGTCTGGGAGCTGCCGGGACCGCGCTGGGAGTGAACAGAGTCCTGCTGGGAGTGACTGGGTTGGTGGTGGGAGCAACTGGAATGGTGCTGGAGATAGCTGGGATCATACTGGGAGCAACTGGAAGTGACTGGGATCATACTGGGAGCGACTGGAAGTGACTGGGATCATACTGGGGTCATACTGGGAGTGACTGGGATCATACTGGGAGCGACTGGAAGTGACTGGGATCATACTGGGAATGACTGGAAGTGAGTGGGATCATACTGGGAGTGACTGGAAGTGACTGGGATCATACTGGGGTCATACTGGGAGTGACTGGGATCATACTGGAATCTACTGGAAGTGACTGGGATCATACTGGGAGCGATTGGAAGTGACTGGGATCATACTGGGAATGACTGGAAGTGACTGACATCATACTGGGAGTGACTGGAAGTGACTGAGATCATACTGGGGTCATACTGGGAGTGACTGGGATCATACTGGGATCATACTGGGAGTGACTGCAAGTGACAAGGATTATACTGGGATCATACTGGCAGTGGTGGGAAGTGACTGGGATCATACTAGGAGTGACTGCAAGTGACTGGGATCATACTGGGATCATACTGGGAGTGACTGGAAGTGACTGGGATCACATTGGGATCATACTGGGAGTGACTGGAAGTGAGTGGGATCATACTGGGAGTGACTGGAAGTGACTGGGATCACACTGGGTTCATAGTGGGAGTGGTGGGAAGTGACTGGGATCATACTGGGATCATACTGACAGTGGTGGGAAGTGACTGGGATCATACTGGGAGTGACTGGAAGTGACTGGGATCATACTGGAACCATACTGGGAGTAGCTGGGATCACACTGGGATTGTACTGGGATAGACTGGGATTACAGTGGGGACTGGAACCTTACTGGGGGTTACTGGGAGTTCCTGGGCCCATGCTGGGAACCAAATGGGGACACACTGGGAGCAACTGGGATCAACTGGAAGATACTGGAATGGTACTGGGATCATGATGGCGTTAATGGGGAGCAACTGGGACCATGCTGGGGGCAACTGGGATCATAATGGGATTATACTGGAAGTGACTGGAATCATTTGGGAGTAGTTGAGATCATACTGGGATTATACTGGGATTACAGTGGGTGTGAATGGAACCTTACTGGGGGTTACTGGGAGCTCCGGTAACTGGGTCTATGCTGGGGGCAACTGGAATCATACTGGGAATGACTGGGATTATAGTGGGAATAACTGGGATTATACTGGAACCATACTGGGAGTAGCTGGGATCCACTGGAAGACACTAGAACCATGCTGGGGGGACTGGGATCACAACTGGGGCAACTGGGATCACGCTGGGAGTGACTGGGATTATAGTGGGAGTGACTGGAACCATACTGGGAGTAGCTGGGATCACAGTGGGAGTAACTAGGATCACACTGGGATTGTACTGGGATAGACTGGGATTACAGTGGGTGTGAAGTAGAACCTTACTGGGGGTTACTCGGAGCTCCTGGGCCCTTGCTGGGAGCCAACCTGGGACACACTGGGAGCAACTGGGTCCAACTGGAAGGCACTGGAAGAACCCTTGCCCCGTTCTCCCCGTGCAGATGCAGGAGGGGAAGATCATGGAGCGGCGGAAGAAGATCGCGCTGGAGCTCTCGGAGCTGGTCGTCTACTGCCGCCCGGTGCCGTTCGACGAGGACAGTAAGAGCCGGAAAAGCGGGATGTGGGACGGGATGAGCGCGGGCCGAGGCGGGCGGTGGAACCGACGTCCTCCGCCGATGGTCCCCTCGGCTCTTCCAGAGATCGGCACGGACAAGGCCTGTTACCGGGACATGTCGTCCTTCCCGGAGACCAAGGCGGAGAAATACGCCAACCGCAGCAAGGGCAAGAAATTCCTGCAGTACAACCGGCGCCAGCTGAGCCGGATCTATCCCAAGGGACAGCGCCTGGACTCCTCCAACTACGACCCGCTGCCCATGTGGATCTGCGGGAGCCAACTCGTGGCCCTCAACTTCCAGACGCCCGGTAAATCCTGATCCGGGGACGGTGTTGGGATCAGCCCTGTAGGTTGGCCCTAAAATTTCCATCCCTGGTGTTCCGGCCTGGGTCTTGTTGTTGGAGGTGGTTTGGGTGATCTCTCCAACCTTGATCCTGATGGGGACATAGGAAGTAGTTTGGGTCATCCCTCCAACCTTGGTCCTCATCCTGATGGGGACACAGGAGATGGTTTGGATGATCTCTCCAACCTTGGTCCTGATGGGGACACAGGAGATGGTTTGGGTGATCTCTCCAACCTTGGTCCTCATCCTGATGGGGACACAGGAGATGGTTTGGATGATCTCTCCAACCTTGGTCCTGATGGGGACACAGGAGATGGTTTGGGTGATCTCTCCAACCTTGGTCCTCATCCTGATGGGATCACTGTCTCCCATGGCTCTTCCCTGGGTCTTGTTGGAGGTGGTTTGGATGAGCTTTCCAACCTTTGTCCTCATCCTGATGGGATCATCGTCCCTGGTGGCTCTGCCCCAGGTCTTGTTGGAGGCAGTTGGAATGATTTCTCCGACTTTTCCCCTCATCCTGATGGAGACAAAGGAGGTGGTTTGGGTGATCTCTCCAACCTTGGTCCTGATGAGGACACAAGAGATGGTTTGGATGATTTCTCCAACCTTGGTCCTGATGAGGACACAGGAGATGGTTTGGATGATCTCTCCAACCTTGGTCCTGATGGGGACACAGGAGATGGTTTGGATGATCTCTCCAACCTTGGTCTTCATCCTGATGGGATCACTGTCTCCCATGGCTTTTCCCTGGGTCTTGTTGGAGGTGGTTTGGATGAGCTCTCCAACCTTTGTCCTCATCCTGATGGGGACACAGGGGGTGGTTTGGGTGATCTCTCCAACCTTTGTCCTCATCCTGATGGGATCATCATCCCTGGTGGCTCTGCCCCAGGTCTTGTTGGAGGCAGTTGGAATGATTTCTCCAACTTTTCCCCTCATCCTGATGGGGACACAGGAGATGGTTTGGATGATCTCTCCAATCTTGGTCCTGATGAGGACACAGGAGATGGTTTGGGTGATCTCTCCAACCTTGGTCCTGATGGGGACACAGGAGATGGTTTGGATGATCTCTCCAACCTTGGTCCTGATGAGGACACAGGAGATGGTTTGGGTGATCTCCCCAACCTATCCCTCATCCCAATGGGCACATCTCCATACAATCCTTGGGCCCTTCACACAAAACCCAGCTTCATCCCTGCTCCAACCAGAGTTGGGAGCTCCTAGTTGGGTTTGCCAAGGCAGGACCTTCTGCCCAAGGACCTCGAGGAGGGCTCAGCTCTGCTCTGTCCCGCGGCCGCAGACAAACCGATGCAGCTGAACCAGGCGCTCTTCATGCTCGGTGGCCGCAGCGGGTACGTCCTGCAGCCCGACATCATGAGGGATGAGACCTTCGACCCCTTCGACAAGAACAGCCTGAAGATCGTGGAACCCATCACGGTCCAGCTGCAGGCAAGTGGGCGAGGACCACCTGGAGGTGGCCACTGCCGAGGTGGGGACTTGTTCCTTCAGTTTTGGGTTGGCCAGGCGTGGGTGTTATGTGTTTCAGCCGCCTGGAGTTGGTTACTCTTGGAAGTCCTTCCTCACCCTCCTGCTCCTCCCACAGATCCTGGGCGCCCGGCACCTGCCCAAGAACGGGAGGAGCATCGTGTGCCCCTTCGTGGAGGTGGAGGTTTGCGGCTCCGAGTACGACAACAGCAAGAACAAGACGGATGTCGTAGGTGAGGGACCGCGGGGATGATGTTCCCGCTCCCGGGACGCCGGCACGACCCTGACTGTGCCCTTTGAATCCGAAAAATCCAGTATAATAAACTGCCCAGAGACTTTTGATCTTTGAGCAGCAAAAGTATTTATTGACAGCGCTGGGAGCAAGCCAGCTATCGCTGGAAAAACTTGCTCGAAGGCTTCACACAAAATCAGCAGTTTTTATACAATTTTCATATATGATTAAGTGCATATTCATGTGATTACAACATCCATCTATACATATTAATAACAGGTGGAGTGTAGGTGGAGCTCAGGCAGGACTTGGGGCGGTGCTTCCCCTGGCCCTCAATTTTGATGGGAGATCCAATCTTCCTCGCATGGGTCTGGGGGCTAATTCTCATCTTCCTTGGCCTGACCTCCCTTCTCTTCTATTGTTCTCGACCCACTCACTGAAGCTTGGAGAAGGCCTTGGCTCCCAGCCTGTTTCTTCTATTCAAATGTCTGCTTTATCCTACTGCATCTTAATTTATTACTTCTAGGCCTATTCTATGATTCTTTTACCATTCTTTTAAGTTTTGGTCCAGTAGGTAGAACAGAACGAGTATAGATCGTTTAGATGTTCATAGCTTGTTAGCAGGCCCAAATTTAGCAGTTAACTCTTTTGGGCCTGGCCTCCTGTTTCACCTTGAGGGGAGGACGTGTGGGTGCCGGTGCCGTGTGGGTGATGTCCGTGTGTCCGGCCTGGTTCTGACCCTTCCCGCTCTCGCCCGCAGCCGACAACGGCTTCAACCCCGTGTGGCTCTTCAAGCAGTTCGTCTTCGACATCAACAACCCGGAGTTCGCCTTCCTGCGCTTCGTGGTGTACGAGGAGGACATGTTCAGTGACCCCAACTTCTTGGCACAGGCCACCTTCCCCGTCAAGGGCCTCAAAACAGGTATGGTCCTCCCACCATCATCGTCATCTTCTCCGGCAGAGTCATGGAATCGTAGAAGGGTTTGGGTTGGAAGGGACCTTTAAAGGTCAACTAGTCCAAACCTTTGCAATCATCTCCATCGTAAAGTCATGGAATCATAGAAGGGTTTGGGTTGGAAGGGAGCTTTGAAGGTCAATTAGTCCAAACCTGTGCAATCATCTCCATCATAAAGTCATGGAATCATTGAAGGGTTTGGGTTGGAAAGGACTTTTAATGGTCAACTAGTCCAAACCCTTGCAATCATCATCATCATCATCACCTCCACCATAGAGTCATAGAATCGTAGAAGGGTTTGGATTGGAAAGGACCTTCAAAGATCAACTAGTCCAAACCCTTGCAATAATCACCATCATCATCATCATCATCTCCATCACAGAGTCATGGAATCATAGAAGGGTTTGGGTTGGAAGGGACCTTGAAGGGTCAACTAGTCCAAACCTTTGCAATCATCTCCATCATAAACTCATGGAATCATTGAAGGGTTTGGGTTGGAAAGGACTTTTAATGGTCAGATAGTCCAAACCCTTGCAATCATCTCCATCATCATCATCATCTCCATCATCAGGTTATGAAATCATAGAAGGGTTTGGGTTGGAAGGGAGCTTTGAAGGTCATCGAGTCCAACCCCCCTGCAATCATCATCTCCATCATAGAGTCATGGAGTCATAGAAGGGGTTGGTTTGGAAAGGACCTTTATAGGTCAACTAGTCCAAACCGTTGCAGTCATCATCATCGTTGTCATCATCATCATCATCATCGTCATCATCATCATCATCATCATCATCTCCATCATAGAATGATGGAATCATAGAAGGGTTTGGGTTGGAAGGACCTTCAAAAGTCAACTAGTCCAAACCATTGCAATAATCATCATCATCATCACAGATCATGGAATCATAGGAGGGTTTGGGTTGGAAGGGACCTTTACAGGTCAACTCGTCCAAACCCTTCCAATCATCATCATCATCATCCTCCTCTCCATCACAGAGTCATAGAATCATAGAAGGGTTTGGGTTGGAAGGGACCTTCAAAAGTCAACTCGTCCAAACCCTGGCAATAATCATCATCATCACAGAGTCATAGAATCATAGAAGGGCTTGGGTTGGAAAGGACCTTCAAAGGTCAACTAGTCCAAACCCTTGCAATCATCATCATCATCATCATCATCACAGATCATAGAATCGTAGAAGGGTTTGGGTTGGAAAGGATCTTTAAAGGTCATCAAGTCCAAACCCTTGCAATCATCATCCTCCTCATCATCATCATCTCTTGGGGTCCTGGCCATGGTGAGGGGCTCGGCCCCTGCTGTGGCACTGAGCTCTGTCGTGGTGTTGTGCCCAGGCTACCGGTCGGTGCCGTTGAAGAACAGCTACACCGAGGACCTGGAACTCGCCTCCCTCCTCATCCACATCGAGATCATCAACGCCAAGGCAGGTGGCCCCGTCGCCTCCGTTTCCTCGACCCGAACGAGGAGGGTCATCTCCTTGGGGCAGGGGGGGGGAGCGCTCTGCCTGTCCCCACACACTCACCCCTTGGTTTTGGGGCAGGAGGAAGATGAGGAGAACCTCTACTCGTCCATCCAGCAGCTGCGGGACCGCGCCAGCGAGCTCTCCAGCCAGGTCTCCAGCTACGAGCGCACCAACGGCTGCGACTCCCGCTACCAGCAGCGCCTGGACGAGCTCCGGGCGGCCCAGGAGCGGCTCATGGAGCTCACCGAGGTCCGCAACCGCAAGTGAGTGCGTTCCCTGCCCCGTGCCTTTGGGTGCTCCCTCTGGGGATTGGAACACAGGTCCTGAGAGGAGAGGTTGAGGGAGCTTGGAGGGGGCTCAGCCTGGAGAGGAGGAGGCTCAGGGGAGACCTCCTCACTCTCTGCAACTCCCTGACAGGAGGGGGGAGCCGGGTGAGGGTGGGGCTCTTCTCCCAGGCAGCGTCAGTAAGACAAGAGGGCACGGCCTTAAGTTGTGCCAGGGGAGGTTTAAGTTGGATATTGGGAAGAAATTCTTTCTAGAGACAATAATCAGCCATTGGAATGGGCTGCCCAGGGAGGGGGTGGATTCTCCATCCCTGGAGGTGTCTAAGGTGAGACTGGATGTGGCATCAGTGCCATGGGCTGGGAACCACGGCAGGGTTGGATCCAGGGTTGGACTTGATGATCTCGGAGGTGCTTTCCAAGCCGGCTGATTCTGTGATTCTGTGATTCTGTGATTCCATGAATCTTTGATTCCATGATTCTAAAGCCACCCCTCTGCTCCCCTCCAGGTTGATGGAGAAGAAGAAGAGGGACCGGCAGATGGTCACCAAGCGCAGCTGAGCGGGAGGGACGCGAGCGCGGGAGCTCCCCGGCCACCTCCTCTCCTGCTGCACGGGGAGATGGGGTGGCCACAGCTGGTCCCCTGCCCGTGGCCGGGACTGGGTGACCTCCAGCTTTCATCCCACGTCCCCTGGAGCTTGTGGCCACGTCCCTGTCCCCACGGGGTGGCCGCCGTGGCTCCTCTTCCCCCTCCATCCTCCAACGGGGAAACTGAGGCACGGGGGCCCAGCCGGGCCTGGATGGGGTGGGACCGGCCACCTCCATCCTGGGGACGGGTGACAGGATGGGCTGGCAGTGAAACCCCAGGGTGGGGACACAGGGGACACTCTGGGGGGGGTCAGGGGGGCGTTTTGTCCCCCCCTATAAATATCTGTATTTTCTTCTTTTATCCAGCCTGTACATATGGCGGGGGGGGAGGGGTGTCTGGACCAGCCACAGTATTAGGGCACAAGGGGGGGGACCCCAAAATGTCCAGAGATGTCCCAACAAGGGAGCAGGGGACGAGTCTGGGGGTGTCCCACAGGGCAAGGCAGTGACGAGGTGCCCTGAGGTAGATACGGGCACCCCGGTGGTCCCGGAGAGGACAGGGATGGCACCGAGGAGACCCAGTGTTGTCACCAAACCCTGGGAATGGGGACAGATCCTGCCAGTGAAGCCCATGGAGGTGGTGGCCGGCCCGGCGGTGGCTGGGGACATCTTGGGGTGTCCCCTGGGGTCGGGGTGTCCCGGGGGGGGACCTGTGTATTCTTTGTATGAAAATAAATCTATTTAGCCAATATTTATACCTGTGACCTGCTGCCCTGACCTGGTGTCCCCTCCCCGATGTCCCTGCGGTGGGTGATGGCCCCAGGGGGGTCCCAGATCCAGGGTGTCACCCTTGTTCTCCCCTGACGTGTCCTGGAAGTGGTGGGGACACTCAGGCAGGGGTGGTGCTGTGGCAGGGCCACGCAGGGAGGGGACACTGGACACAGGGGACATGGGACAGAGGGCACAGGGGACACGGGACATGGGACAGAGGAGGGCACAGGGCCAGGGAGACACAGGGGACATGGGACACAGGGGACATGGGGATGAGGGCACAGGGCCAGGGGGACACAGGGGTCATGGGACAGAGGGCACAGGGCCAGGGAGACACAGGGGACATGAAACAGAGGGCACAGGGCCAGAAGGACACAGGGCACAGGGGACATGGGACAGAGGGCACAGGGCCAGGGGGACATCAGCCAGGGGACACAAGGGCCATGGTGACAGAGGGCAAGGGGACACAGGACTAAGGGCCATGGGGACAGGGGACACGGAGCCTGGGGACACAGGATTGGGGGATGTGGGGACATTGGGACAGAAGGCTCTGGGGACACAGGGCCATGGGGACATGGGGACACATCTGGGGCCATGGGGACACCCACGGATCCATAGGGACAGGGGAACATGGGGCCATGGGGACACACACAGGTCTGTGGGGGAACACCCACGGATCCATAGGGACAAGGGGACACAGGTCCATGGGGGGACACACAGATCCATGGGGACATGGAGACACCCACAGCTCCATGGGGACACCCACAACTCCATGGGGACACCCACAACTCCATGGGGACACACATAGATCCTTTGGAATTTGTATCCAGGGGGACACCCACAGCTCCATGAGGACACACACAGACCCGTTGGAATTTGTGTCCATGGGGACACACACAGATCCGTGGGAATTTCGATCCACTGGGACACACACAGATCCACAGGAATTCGGATCCATAGGGACACAGGTCCGTAAGGACACCCACAGCTCCATGGGGACACCCACAGATCCACAGGAATTCGGAGCCCCAGGGACACCCACGGATTCCTAGGAATTCAGATCCATAGAATTCGGACCCACAGGGGCACCCACAGATACATAGGAATTCGGAGGCACAGGGACACCCACGGATTCCTAGGAATTCAGATCCATAGAATTCGGAGCCACAGGGACACCCACAGCTTCATAGGAATTCGGAGCCACAGGGACACCCACGGATCCATAGGAATTAGGATCCACAGGATCCGGATCCATAGGAACACCCACGGATCCATAGGAATTCGGATCCATAGGAATTCGGATCCATAGGAACACCCCGTTCCCGCCCCCCCTCACGCCTCCGCCTTCCCCCCCACCTCTACTCAGCAGGGGGCGGGACTTGCCGCCAAACCCCGCCCCTTTGTCCCTCCTGGCCACGCCCCCTCTTTCCCATTGGCCGACCTCCCCCTCCCGCCGCTTCCCATTGGCTGCCGGGCCGCGCGCGCGCCCGGACGCGGAAGCGTCGGGGCCGGAGCGGCGACGGTGAGAGCGGGGGAATGAGGGGGGGTCGAGTCTAATCCCCGCTCTTAAAACCGGTTTTATCTCCCTAAAGCGGGCGAAACTTGGGATATTCCGGGATGAATATCCCAGAAATACAGTGGTCGAGGGGGAAAAAGGGGTTATTCCTGTGGATTCGTGAGGAAAACGGTTTATTTTGGGGGGGTTTGGTGAGGAAAATCGCGTGTTTTGGGCGGTTTTTTGCATAAGGAAAACGGTTTGTTGTTGGGTTTTAAGGAGTGAAATAGTTTATTGTTGGGTTTTGAGGAATAAAGTAGTTTATTGTTGGGTTTTGAGGAATAAAATTGTTTATTCTTGTTTCTTTTTTGGTGAGAAACATGGTTTATTTCTGGGGGTTTGGTGCGGAAAAGAAATAGTTCTTGGGGTTTTTTTAACGATTTATTCTTAGGTTTTGATGAGGAAAATAGTGTATTTTTGTGGTTTTCGTGATAAAAAAAGTGTTTATTTGTCTGCTTTTCATGAGGAAAAATGTTTACTTGAATTTAACTCCTGGAATTTAACTCCCAGATTTTAACTCCTGGAATTTTGGAGGTTGAATTTAACTCCCAGGTTTTAACCAGTGGAATTCCAGCAGTTGAATTTAACTCCCAGGTTTTTCCTCCCAGGTTTTAACTCCTGGAATTCCACCTGTTGAATTTAACCCCTGGAATTTAACTCCCAGATTTCAACCACTGGAATTTTGGAGGTTGAATTTAACTCCCAGATTTTAACCAGTGGAATTCCAGTAGTTGAATTTAACTCCCAGGTTTTTCCTCCCAGGTTTTAACTCCTGGAATTCCGCCAGTTGAATTTAACCCCTGGAATTCTACCAGTGGGATTTAACTCCTGGAATTTAACCAGTGGAAAATTCCAATAGTTGAATTTAACTCCCAGATTTTTACTCCCAGATTTTAACCAGTGGAATTCCAGCAGTTGAATTTAAATCCCAGGTTTTTACTTCCAGGTTTTAACTCCTGGAATTCCACCTGTTGAATTGAACTATTGGAATTTAACTCCCAGAATTTAACCAGTGGAATTCCAATAATTGAGTTTAACTCCCAGGTTTTTACTCCCGGGTTTTAACTCCCGGAATTCCACCTGTTGAATTTAACTCCTGGAATTCTACCAGTGGAATTTAACTCCTGGAATTCTACCAGTGGAATTTAACTCCTGGAATTCTACCAGTGGAATTCCAGTAGTTGAATTTAACTCCCAGATTTTTACTCCCAGATTTTAACCAGTGGAATTCCAGCAGTTGAATTTAAATCCCAGGTTTTTACTTCCAGGTTTTAACTCCTGGAATTCCACCTGTTGAATTTAACTCCTGGAATTTAACTCCCAGCATTTAACCAGTGGAATTCCAGTAGCTGAATTTAACTCCCAGGTTTTAACTCCTGGAATTCCACCTGTTGAATTTAACTCCTGGAATTCTACCTGCTGAATTGAACTATTGGAATTAAAGTCCCAGAATTTAACCAGTGGAATTCCAGCAGTTGAATTTAACTCCCAGATTTTCACTGATGGAATTCCAGCAGTTGAATTTACTTCCCAGATTTTTTTATTGCCAGGTTTTAGCTACTGGAATTCTGGGAGTCCCAAGAATTTCCCTGGAAAACAAGCACCAAAACAAATCTCATCGTGATCCCAAACATTTGTGTTTCTTTTCCTATATTTATCCTGGAAGATGCGGATTTGGTACCTCGGGAGGTGCTTTGCATCTGATTTGAATATCATGAATATTCAAAATATTCGTGTTTTTTGAATATTCATGAGCTGTAACACAAACAGAAGAGCTGGAGGGACAGACCAGGAATCCCCTTCCCATGGAATTTTCCAAGACAGAGTTTATCCTTTGCCTCCTTCTTGTAAGCAAGGAAAGAAAACCTGGAATTTAATGAGGTCGTTCTGGCTGAACTGGTCGGATGAGCTGTAGGAGACACCTCATCCCTGGAATTGTTCCTGTTCCAGCCTGGATGGAGCTTGGAACAACCTGGACTAGTTCAAGGTGTCCCTGCCCGGGGCAGGAGTTGGAATTAGATGATCCTTAAAGTCCCTCCCAACCCATTCCGTGATTTTCTACTTCTCTTCCCGAGGAGAGAAGGAAGAGCTGGATTTTTTTTCCATGGGTGCCCAGTGAGAGACCGGGAGGAAACTGGGACGAGCAGGACCATGGAAAAGCTGGTTAGGTGGAATTCTGGATCCCCGGGGGGGTGATTAAACACTGGGAAAAGGGAGCAGGGAGGATTTGGGATCTCCGACATCGGAGCCGCTCCGACCCAACCGGGCGAGGCTTTGAACACCCAACTCGGGGCTGGGACCTCTCCCGACCCGGATCCTTCTGGAATTCTGCTCCAACACCCGCCTCTCTTCATCTCCGCGACCTCCCAGTTCCTCCCGACCCGGCTCCCTCCGGAATTCCAGAAGTTGACTCCCAGTTTCTCCCACCTCCAGGGAAGCGCTGCCATGACCAACCTCCCGCCTCCAGCGGTGGCGTCCGGGAATTGCTTTTACATCCTGACGGAAGACTGTGCCTACGGAAGCAAATACTTCCAGGCTGGCACCATGTGCTTCTGCAGCGAGCGCAGCTACCTCCGGAATTTTTCCGAGGCCGGGCCCCCCACGTGCTTCCTGAAGGTCGTCGTGCTGGACGACGGCTCCGGCGTCACCGTCAACGTCGGGATCCTGCAGCCCCTGCGGGAAGAAGCCGCCGGCTTCCTGCTGGCCATCGGCAACCCCAAGGAACGCCTGAGCTTCTTCCTGGAAAGGCTGAGCTTGGAAGCGGCGCTGGGAGCCGCTCCCGGCCGGAATGTGATGGTGGAGGTCGACCGGAAGTTCTTCCCGGGGGTGATCCGGTACGTCGGGAGCATCTACAAGCCCAGCTTGGCCGTGCTGGCCCCGGTGTTCTTCGGGGTGGAGTTGCAGGTAATGTGGCCAGGAAGGAAAATTCCTGGGTTTTCCGGGATGGTTTTGGGTGTGACATCCCTTTCTGTTTCCTGGGAAAGGGAGAAAACAGGGAGAAGCAGCAGATCCCATCATAGTACCGAGGTCTTCCAGTGCGGGAGGAACTGTGGGATCTCCCTTCCAAGGAAATTCCTTATTTTTCCATGATATTTCTGTGTGTGCAACATCTTTTTTTGGCCTGTTTTCCAGGGAAAAGGGGAAAACAGGGAGAAGCGACGGATCCCATCACGGCACCGAGTTCTTCCAGTGCAGGAGGAACTGGGGGATGGTTTATTTTGCCCAGGAAATTCCTTGGTTTTCCATCATATTTCTGTGTGTGTCATCCCTTTCCATTTCCAGGGAGAGGGGGTAAAACAGGGATAAATGATGGATCCCATCACGGCACCGAGTTCTTCTAATGCCGGGAGGAACTGTGGGATCTCCCTTCCAAGGAAATTCCTTATTTTTCCATCATATTTTTGGGTGTGACATCTCTTTCCATTTCCAAGGAGAGGGGAGGAAAACAGGGATAAGCAACAGATCCCATCACGGCACCGAGTTCTTCCAGTGCAGGAGGAACTGTGGGATCCCCCTTGCAAGGAAATTCCTTGTTTTCCCATCATATCTGTGTGTGTGTGACATTCCTTTCCGATTCCAGGGAAAGGGGGAAAACAGGGATAAGGAACGGATCCCATCACGGCACCGAGTTCTTCCAGTGCAGGAGGAACTGGGGGATGGTTTATTTTGCCCAGGAAATTCCTTGGTTTTCCATCATATTTTTGGGTGTGTCATCCCTTTCCATTTCCAGGGAGAGGGGGTAAAACAGGGATAAATGATGGATCCCATCATGGCACCGAGTTCTTCCAATGCCGGGAGGAACTGTGGGATCTTCCTGCCAAGGAAATTCCTTATTTTTCCATCATATCTGTGTGTGTGTGACATCCCTTTCCAGTTCCAGGGAAAAGGGGGAAAACAGGGAGAAGCAGCAGATCCCATCACGGCACTGTGTTCTTCTAGTGCCAGAGGAACTGTGGGATCTCCTTCCAAGGAAATTCCTTATTTTTCCATCATATCTGTGTGTGTGACATCCCTTTCTGTGTCCAGGGAAAGGGGAAAACAGGGAGAAGCGATGGATCCCATCATGGCACTGAGTTCTTCCAGTGCTGGAGGAACTGTGGGATCTCCCTTCCAAGGAAATTCCTTATTTTTCCATCATATCTGTGTGTGTGTGACATCCCTTTCTGTTTCCAGGGAAAGGGGGAAAACAGGGATAAGGAACGGATCCCATCACGGCACCGAGTTCTTCCAGTGCCAGAGGAACTGTGGGATCTCCCTTCCAAGGAAATTCCATGATATTTTTGAGCGTGACATCCCTTCCCATCCTATTTTCCAGGGGGAAGGGGAAAACCGCGGGCGAAGCGACGGCTCCTACCACGGCACCGAGTTCTTCCAGTGCCGGAAGAACTGCGGGATCTTCCTGCCCTTCAGCAAGATCCAGTTCGATCCCGGCGCGGGTGAGAATTCCGGGAATGGGAAGCCCAAGGAGGCCGAGGAAGAGGCGCTTCCCGTAAAAGTGGGAGACGCCGTCAGCTTTTACGTGGATGAGATCCCCACCAAGGGAATCGCCATGGCCGTTTACCGGGAAGGGAACCGGTGGTTCGTCAGGGTTTGTCCGGTAGGAGCGGCTTTTCCAGGTGTTTTTTTTTTTTGGGAGCAGGGCTGGGGGGGAATTTTTAAAATTTGGATTTTCCGGTTTAAAATTCAGATTTTCTGGTTTAAAATTTAGATTTTTCCAGTTTAAAATTCAGATTTTCAGGTTTTCCAGTTTAAAATTCACATTTTTCCGGTTTAAAATATGGATTTTCTGGTTTAAAATTCAGATTTTCCGGTTTAAAATTCAGATTTTCCCAGTTTAAATTGGGATTTTCTGGTTTAAAATTCAGATTTTTCCAGTTTAAAATTAAGATTTTCCAGTTTAAAATTCGGATTTTCCAGTTTAAAATTCAGATTTTTGAATTTTCCAATGGAAAAAAAAACTGGGAAAAACATCTTAAAAAAAAAACAGAATTCCAGAATTCCCTCTTATTCCAGCGTTTTCTGATGGATTTTTTTGTTTTCCTTCCTCTCTTTTCAGGAAGAAGAAGGAACGACTGATATTTTCCGGGAAATCCCAATGGATTCTGTGGTGAAGGAGAGTTTGCCGAGTAGGTGATCGCCCTGTGGGAATTCCAGGGAGGGAATTTGGGATTTATTCCCTCTCTGCAAGGTCTGAAAATCCAATAAAAGCTGAGCCGATCGGGATTTATAGAAAAATCCCCGAGTTCCAGACGGAATTCTTTGGGTGAATCCCGGGAAGAAGAGTTTTTCCTCTGGGAAGAGGCTTTAATTTAGTGGGAGATGGAGCGGGGTGGGAAAAGCTCCGGTGGGAGTCGTTGGGAAAGGCAAGGAATCGGTGGGATCTCTCCAAAAATCATTGGAATTTTCGCTGATTCGTCTCCATAAAGGCAGAAAAATTCGGGAAGAACCCCCTGCTGCCATTCCAGGAGTTTAAGAAGGGCTGGATTAGCTCCGAGGCCGGGAAAGAGGGAACAGGGACATCCAAGGATCAGACCCAGCCGGGATGGGTTGAGGAAGGGCAGGGCCTGTTGGACCAACCTGAGCTCCTTTTGTGACCCACCTGGGGCATGAGGGGAAGGTGTGGATGTGTCTGGACTTTGGCAAAGCCTTGGGCACCGTCTCCCATGGGATAATCCTGGAAAAGGCTTGGACAGGGGCACTCTGGGCTGGGTTAGGAACTGGCTGAGGGCCGGGCCCAGAGTGGTGGGGATGGAGCTGCATCCAGTTGGGATCCGGTCACCAGTGGTGTCCCCAGGGATCAGTGCTGGGCCCAGTTCTGTTTAATGTCTTTATTGATGATTTAGATGAGGGGATCAAGTGAACCATCAGCAAATCTGCAGATGACACTAAGCTGGGCGGGAGTGTCTATCAGCTGGAAGGCAGGAGGGCTCTGCAGAGGGACCTGGAGAGTTTGGAGAGTTGGGCTGATTCCAACGGGATGAGGTTCAACCAGGCCAAGTGCCAGGTCCTGCACTTTGGCCACAACAACCCCCGGCAGCTCCACAGGCTGGGACAGAGGGGCTGGAGAGCAGCCAGGCAGGAAGGGAGCTGGGAGTTTGGATGGACAAGAAGCTGAACAGGAGCCAGAGTGTGCCCAGGTGGCCAAGAAGGCCAATGGATCCTGGCCTGGATCAGGAACAGTGTGGCCAACAGGTCCAAGGAAGTGATTCTGCCCCTGGACTCAGCACTGGTGAGGCCACACCTGGAGTGCTGTGTCCAGTTCTGGGCCCTCAGTTCAGGAAGGACATTGAGGTGCTGGAGCAGGTCCAGAGAGCAACAAGGCTGGTGAAGGGTCTGGAGCACAATTCCCATGAGGAGAGGCTGAGGAAGCTGGGGGGGCTCAGCCTGGAGAGGAGGAGGCTCAGGGGAGACCTCCTCACTCTCTGCAACTCCCTGACAGGAGGGGGGAACTGGGTGGGGGTTGGTCTCTTTTCCCAGGCAACAATCAGCAAGACAAGAGGGCTCGGTCTCAAGCTGTGCCAGGGGAGGTTTAGGTTGGATATTGAGAAGGAATTCTTTCCAGAGAGGGTGCTCAGCCATTGGAATGGGCTGCTCAGGGAAGTGGGGGATTCTCCATCCCTGGAGATTTTTAAAAAGACCGGATGTGGCATCAGTGCCATGGGCTGGGAACCACAGCGGGGTTGGATCAAGGGTTGGATTTGATGATCTCAGAGGTCCCTTCCAACCCAGCTGATTCTATGGTTCTATGATTTCCATGATTCCCTGTCATCCTGTTGGACCAGCTTGGCCATCCGTTGGGAATTACACCTTGTGCTCATCTGTGTGGCCTGGAATTCCAGAACAGATCTGGAATTAGGGGAGATCCAGAGGTTCCATAATATTAATTCCCGCCTCACCCGACGTTTTGTGTCGTCCGCCAGGTTTGTTTCCGTCCTTCGACTCCGACGTGGGTTTGGGACCCCCAAATCCAAGGAAAGAGGAGACGAGCGAGAGCGGCGAGGAGGGCGACGGTGGGAATTCCCCCCTGGAAGTGAACTCCATGGTCCAGATCGCCTTGGACAAGGGGAGCCAAGTGTCGGGAATCATCCGCTGGTTGGGATTCCTGCCCCAGATTAAGGAGAAAATGGCTGGAGTGGAACTGGTGAGGGGCAGATTTGGGATCTCCGGGTACATCCAGGGGCTGGGAGCGCGTCCCGGGAAGGGAACGGAGCCGGGAAGGGTTTGGAGCAGCTGGGGGGGCTCATCCTGGAGAAAAGGGGGATCAGGGGGGATCCAAGGGGACAGGAAGGTGGAAATGGGTGGGATCGGGGGACAAGGGACAGGACAAGAGGGAACGGCCTCAAGTTGCACCAGGGGAGGTTTAGGCGGGATATTGGGAAAATTCCTTCCTGGAAAGGGTTGTAAAGCACTGGAAGGGGCTGCCCAGGGCGGGGGTGGGATCCCCATTCCTGGAGGGATTTCCCATCCCTGTGGATGTGGCCCTTTGTGGGGGACACAGTTTAGCGGTGGTGTGGGCTCTCAGAGCCTCAGAGCTCTTTTCCAACTCCCTGATCCCATAAATCCTGCCATTCCCGGATGTCTTCTCCAGGATGAAGACAAGGGGGTCACCGGGGGCGAGTGGTTGGGCAAGTCCTACTTCCACTGCGCCCCAAAACGCGGCCTCTTTGTGAGGCTCAACTCCTGCCAGCCCGACCGGCGCTTCCAGAGCCTTCCCGACGCCCACCCCTCCCTCCTGGAATACGGTGAGTCCTCCGGGAAGCGGGAAAACTGGGAAGACTTCCCGTGGAGAAGGGAGGTCCTTCACCTGCTTTGAGTCCTGGGTTCTGGTGGCATCTGTGCCCCACCACACCCCTGGCACTGCTGGCTTCAGGGTGGGACTCCAAAGGTCTCAGAGGTCTTTCCCAACCTAAAAAAACTTCCATAGGGAACATCCCTACCGGCGCGAGAGGTCGTAAGCGATTCGGGAAACCGGGAAAACCCGGATTGAGAAGCCACCTTGGAGTTTTAGGCTCAGCTTATGACTCATGGGGGAGGAATCAGGGAAGGGCTGAGATGCCACTGAGGATTTGGGGACTCCAAGGGATTTGTTTTCCTTGCAGGAGAACGGGAAGTTCTTCCCCGGGCTCCTCCGGAGAGTTTTCCTCCCCTCCGGAACGAGGCGGCCGTGCGCGTCCTGCGGGGCCGGATGAAGGGCATCCAAGGCCACTGTAATTCCTGCTACATGGATGCAGCTCTCTTCAGGTGAGGAAATGGCTTCCCTGAGCGGGGTTTTAATCCCTAAATCGCAGCACTTCCCTGGATTTCTGCGTCGGTGGGATAAAACCACGGAGACGGAGCCCCGAGGCTGCTTTTCCAGCTCATTCCCAACCCTGGAAGGCTTTCCAGCCCTGAGGAACCCCCCTCCCCGTTCCCGTGTGTCTTGTCCTCCAGGGTGCTGAGAGCTCCCGGTTTTCCGAACTCGGACCGTGCTGGCTCTGTCCCCGGAAGTTGTGGCTGGAATCACTTCCCAAGAACCCACCCGGGAGGTCCCAGCTGGGCTGTTTGGAGAGGAAAAGACTCCCTGGGGCCTTTCCCTGAGTTTTGGCTGCCAAGTAGGAATTCCCTTCTCCCTGAGCTCTTCCCTTGCTGTCTCCCAGTGTCCATTGATCCAGCTGTGCTGTCCCTCACCTCCCTGTCATTCCATGCATGGAATCTTGAGCATCCCAGCCATCGACTGTCACCATCCACCGGCATTTTGGGTTCCGGCCGTTGCTCCCAATCCATCGGGATTAAACCCATCCCACTCTTTCCACAGCCTCTTCTCCTGCACGTCCGTGCTGGACTCCATGCTCTTCATGCCCTTCCCACTGAATGACAGGAATGTGCAGGGAATTCTGCGGGATGAGATCGTGAATCCCCTCCGGAGGTGAGTCTCTGAGAATGCCGGGAGTTTTCCCTCTGCCTTCATTCCTTCTCTGCTGACCCTGGAGCTGGGAGCTGGCACCGAGGGAAAGGGATTTTTCCTGCCAGCCACATCCCACAGGAGAACAGGGAATGGTTTCCCACTGCCAGAGAGTAGGTTTAGGTGGGATATTGGGAAGAAATTCCTCCCTGGGAGGATGGGGAGGGGCTGGGATGGAATTCCCAGAGAAGCTGTGGCTGCCCCATCCCTGGAAGTGTCAAAGGGCAGGTTGGAGCAACCTGGGATAGTGGGAGGTGTCCCTGCCCAGGACAGGGGGGTTGGAATTCAACAATCTCTCCCAACCCAAACCATTCCATGATCCTGTGATGGTTCTTCCTGTTGTTCCTTTCCCTGGGATGTGAGACTGTGCCAGCTCCTTCCATGAGAGTCTCCCACTCTGGAGAAACCTTGGGAGCTGCACTTCCCAGGGAAAGAAAAAAGCAGGGATTCCTGGGGTTCCAACCACCTCTGGGTGGAATCCTGGAGTTGATGAAGCTTTACCTTCATCAGCAATTGATCCCAAAGAATTCCAGGCTGGATGAGGGGAGACCATCCACCTTCCAGAGCCTAAAGGGGCTCCTGGAGAACTGGAGAGGGAATTTGGACGAGGGATGGAGGGACAGGACAAGGGGGAGTGGCTTTAAACTGCCAGAGGGCAGGGATAGGTGGGATACTGGGAAGGAATTCTTCCCTATGAGGGTGGTGAGCAGCTGGAATAGAATTCCCAGAGAAGCGGTGGCTGCCCTGTCCCTGGAAGCGTCCAAGGGATGCAACTTGGAGCAACCTGGCATAGTGGGTGGCATCCCTGCAGGTTAGAATCCCTTCCCACCCAACCCATTCCATGATTGAAATGCCCTGGAGGGATCACCCGGAGCCGGTTGTCGTTCCAGGACTGGATTTGTCCGGGCCAGCAGCGTGATGCACCTCCGGGAGCAGCTCACGGACAAGGGCCAATGTTCCAGCTTCACCAACGCTGAGAAAGGTCAGGAGCTCCCTCTGGAGCTTTTTCAGGGCTGCTTCCCTGTGTTTTGCCTCATCCAGGCACCAGCCGACCGCTGAATTTTGGGCTTTTCCCGGGAATGTGCTTTAAGGAGCCGGTGATTTATGGCAAAATTCACACGGAAAATGTTTTCGGCTTTTAAAACTTTCCGTGTCCATAGAGCCCTTTCCAGAGCCTAAAGGGGCTCCAGGAGAGCTGGAGAGGGAATTGGGATGAGGGATGGAGGGATAGGACACGGGGAATGGGATTAAACAGACAGAGGGCAGGGTGAGGTGGGATATTGGAAAGGAATTCTTCCCTGGGAGGGTGTGGGGAGGGGCTGGGATGGAATTCCCAGAGAAGCTGTGGCTTCCCCATCCCTGGAAGTGTCCAAGGCCAGGTTGGAGCAACCTGGGATAGTGGGAGGTGTCCCTACCTATGGAAGGGGGTTGGAACTGGATGATCTTTACGGTTCCTTCCCACCCAAACCATTCCAGGATTCCATGAAAGTGCAGTATCCCAAGGCTGGTTTGCCTTTTCCATGCTCCCCTTGGGATTTGTGCCTTATCCAAGTGCTCTCAGCCTTTATCCCGGTTGCCCCCTCACCTAAAAAATGAAATTCCAGGTTCATGGAATGTTGGCTCGTGTTTCCCTGGCAGCTTTTGGCTCCCATCCCTTTTCCCTCCCCTTTCCAGATCCCGAGGAATTCCTCAACCTCATAATGCAGCAGATCCTGGGAATGGAGCCACTCTTGAAACTCCAGTAGGTTTCCACAGCTGAGGGATGCAATTCCCAGGTTTTCCACCTCACATTCCCTGGGTTTGAGGGTCCTGGGTTTTCCCTTTCCACAGAGCTTTTTGGAAGCACAGCTCCGAGTTTTGGGCAGCTCCTTCTGCTGTCCCCCGTGATCCTGCTTGTTGGGATCTTCCCAGCCAGGAAAAAACACTTCCGAGCTCTCCCTGGAAGGCGCTGCCTTCGGAAAATCGGGATAAAAAGCCTCGTCCCACCCTCGGGGAGAGCCGAGAAGGGGTTTGAGGGCAGAGCCAGCAGGATCCAACAGCCTTTGGATAAATCTGGGATGCATCCAGGCTGCCGAGCTGGCTCCCATCCCAGAGCCCATGGATGCCATCCCAGGACTCCCACAAAGGGGATGAGGGGCTGGAGGAAGCCAAAAGTAACAGAAGGGGATTGTTGGATCTCCGCGCTCCTTTGTGGATCCGGGAACGCCGGGAAAAGGCCGAGCACAAAGGGGGCCTCTGTGCTGCAGCTCCCCTGCGTGGGGTTATCCTGAGGAAATCCTTCCCCTGCTGGATGGAGGCCTTGTGGGAGCTCTCCTGGAACAGCTCAGTGATGGGGATATCAATGGATCTCCCACCGGAGCAACCGTTGGATTGTCAGGCTTAAAAGCCGCTCCCAGGATTTTTTTTTTATATTTATATCCAGGAATTTTACCCATGGGAGCGGGATTTGGTGCTACAGGGGGGGACAACAAGGCTGAAAGTCCTACTTATCCCCCCTTCCCATGGCACAAATGTGGGATTTCCACGTGGATAAAGGGCTGGGTGTGGCACCAAACCACCCCCGGTGCCTGGAGCCCGGAAGCTCCGGCGGGAGAATCCTCAGGGAGAATCCTCTGGAGGATTCTCAGCCATCCCACGACTATTCCCTGCAGGTCAGGAGGGCGGGAGCAGGATTGTTACTGCTACCAGATCTTCCTGGATAAGCAGGAGGATCTGGTGGTTCCCAACGTGCAGCAGTTGGTGGAACGTTCCTTCCTGTCCTCGGATCTGAAGCTGGTGGAGGTGAGGCCCTTCCCTCTGCTTCCTAAATACCTTCTGGGTCCCACATCCAACACCGAATCCAAGCCTGACTTGGGAAAAAGGGCTCAGCTTTCCCCATTTCCCTTTTATCCCGCTAGAAACCGCAGCGGGAAGTCTTCATTCCCAAATTTAGAGCGGAACCTCCAAGCTTTGACTCTTCCGATTTCCCTTTCTTTTCCCCTTTCCTTTCCCCAGATCCCATCCTGCTTCATTATCCAAATGCCCCGTTTTGGGAAGGAATACAAAATGTTCAGCAAAATCATCCCTTCCTTGGAGCTGGACATCACAGACCTGCTGCTGGACAGTGAGTTGGGAATGACGGGCCGGGAGCTCTTGGGATCAGGGTGGGATCCTCCTCCTTCCCCAAGGAAGAATTCCCCACGGTTTTGGCGGGACAAGCTGGATTTCAGGGGGGGATCTGGGGAAGCCCCAGCCTCTGTTGTCCCTGCAGGTCCCAGGGAATGCTGCCTGTGTGGAGATGTTGCCACCCTGGAATGTTTGGAATGTTTCCAGGACCAGGTGTTCTCAGCCACGGGCCTGAAGCAGTTCTGCAGCTCCTGCTCCAGACAGGTATTTTTCCTTGGATGCTCCCCAGGAATCCACTCTCGGCATGAGGTTGAACCCTCCCAAAATTTCCCTGGATGTTGGGCACGGAGTCATTCCCACAGGGTGCTGAACCCTCTGCTCACACAGAGCCTAAAGAATCATGGAATCATAAAATCATGGAATGGTTCAGGTTGGGAGGGAGCTTAATTATCATGGAATTCCAACCCCCTGCCATGGGCAGGGACACCTTCCACTATCCCAGGTTGCTCCAAGCCCTGTCCAGCCTGGCCTTGGACATTTCAGCTTCACATCCACAGGTTCTCCAGACAACCTATTCCATAAAAAAGCACAAATCCTAACCTATTCCATAAAAGCCCCTAATCCTGCACAAAACTGGGTGCTGATCCCTCACCATGAGGATTCCCAAACCTTCTTGGAGGGTGACAGGCTCCAGTTTCAGCTTCTTCCTGCCAGGCTGTTGCCACAACAGCATTCCCAGACATCCAGGGAACACAGGAGTCAGAGAATTATTTGGGAATAAACTGGGAATGCGACCCCTGTCCCCTTTCCCAGGGTCAATCCCAGCCTCTCCCCACCCTCAGGATCATTCCCATTCCCTCCCTCAGGATCATTCCCGTCCCCTCCCTCAAGATCATTCCCGTCCCCTCCCTCAAGATCATTCCCATCCCCTCCCTCAGGATCATTCCCGTCCCCTCCCTCAGGATCATTCCCCTCCCTCAGGATTGTTCCCATCCCTTCCCTGAGGATCATTTCCATCCCCTCCCTCAGGATCATTCCCATCCCCTCAGGATCATTCCTGTTCCTTCCCTCAGGATCATTCCCACCCCCTCAGGATCATTCCCATCCCCTCAGGTTCACTCCCCTCCCTGAGGATCATTCCCATCCCCTCAGGCTCATTCCCATCCCCTCCCTCAGGTTCACTCCCATCACCGACGCAAAGCACACAAACCGGCGCGGCTGCACATCCCGGAGGAATTCCAGCGGTGGAATTCCCGGCGGAGGCAGCCGATCCCTCGGGAGAAGCTGGAGCTCTTTGCCGTGCTCTGCATCGAGACCAGTCACTACGTGGCCTTCGTCAAGTACGGCCCCGGGAAGGAGCACTGGATGTTCTTCGACAGCATGGCCGACCGGCATGGTGAGCGCCGGCATTCCGGAAGCTCCCGGGAGCTGCTCAGCACACCCTTTCCCTCTGGAATTCCCTGCCCAGCTGAGTCTCTCTCTGGATCTTGCTCCCATTGAATTAGACTCCAGAAAAAAATAGGGCCAAGCCGAGGTGGGAGTTCTTCCAGGAGCTTCCATCCATGGCCAGGCCAAGGTGGGAGTTCTTCCAGGAGCTTCCATCCATGGCCAGGCCGAGGTGGGAGTTCTTCCAGGAGCTTCCATCTCTGAATATGTTCAAACAAGTCCACCTTTTCCCTCTGAAATTCCCTGTCCAGCTTAGTCTCTCTCTGGATCTTGCTCCCATTGAATTAGACTCCAGAAAAAAATAGGGCCAAGCCGAGGTGGGAGTTCTTCCAGGTTCTTCCATCCATGGCCAGGCCGAGGTGGGAGTTCTTCCAGGAGGTTCCATCCATGGCCAGGCCAAGGTGGGAGTTCTTCCAGGAGCTTCCATCCTCTGGATACATTTAAGCAAATCCACCTTTTCCCTCTGAAATTCCATGTTCTGTTTAGTCTCTCTCTGGATCTTGCTTCCATTGAATTAGATTCCAGAAAAAAGTATGGCCAAGCCAAAGTGGGAATTCTTCCAGGAGATTCCATCCATGGCCAACTCATGGTGGGAGTTCTTCTAGGTGATTACATCCTCTGGCTACGTGGGAATTAAACACAGGGATTTAAACCCAGTCCCAGCTGGGCATGGATTATTCTCCTGTCCTTCCCACTTTGTTCTTATCATGGAATGCTTTGGGTTGGAAGGGAATTTTGAAGGTCAAGGAATTCCAACCCCCATTTCCATGGGCAGGGACTCCTCCCACTATCCCAGGTTGTTCCAACCTGGCCTTGGGCACTTCCAGGGATGGGGCAGCCACAGCTTCTCTGGGAATTCCATTCCAACCCCTCCCCACCTTCCCAGGGAAGAATTCCTTCCCAGTATCCCATCCAACCCTCTGGCAGTGGGAAGCCATTCCCTGTGTGCTGTCTCTCCATCCCTCATCCCAATTCCCTCTCCAGCTCTCCTGGAGCCCCTTTAGGCTCTGGAATGTGGATGTTCCCCCCTCATCCAACCTCTTCCAGCGCTTTTGACCTCCAGGTATCTCCTGGAGCTGCAGGAGCTCATCCCTCGGGATCTGAGCCGGGCCTTCCCTCCTTTTCCCTGCCGTAGGTGGCGAAAGCGGCTTCAACATTCCCGCCGTGACGCTGTGCCCGGAGGTCGCCAAATACCTGGAATTGCCCTTGGCCGGGCTGGCCCTGGAGCAGCCCCGGGATATGGATGGAGTGGCCAAAAGGCTCTTCTGTGACGCCTACATGTACCTGTTCCAGAGCCGGAAAATGGCCCTGTACAAGTGACCTGGAGCGGCCTCGGGAATCCGGGATCGCTTCCCAGCCCCTCGGGAACAAGCCGAGTCTGGACGCAACAAGCTGCACTTGGGAACCTCTTCTTACCTCTCCTGGTATCCCGCTATCCACGGGTTTGGGAAATCCAGGCTTTATCTCGTGGGCACAGCTGGACTTTGGAATTATTGACGCCCGGATCCCGTCTCGTTCCGCACGTTCCCATCCCGCCCTTTTCCCTTCCCGCCCTCCTTTTCTCCCGTCCCTCCAAAGCCGAGGACCAGCAGCAACCAAAGCACTGGGATTCATCCTCAGCTTTTCGGGGAGCACAAGGAATCCGCAGCCTCCCCTTCCCTAAAAACATCCTCGCCTGGATTCGGGGGAGTGGGAAAACCGGGTGGGAGCCGGTTGGGATGGATCAGGAGGAGGGGTTTTCCCTCTAAATCCCTCGATTATCTGCACTTCCCTTATATCCAGCACTTTTTTCCCGCCATCCCTCAGGCGTCTCAAGCTGAAAATATCCCTTAAAACCAGACATTCCTGGAAGAAGAAAACTGGAAGAAGGATGGAACACCTGCTGCTCCCTCCCTTCGGCAAACTCCGTGCGGGATTTGGGGTTTCCACTTGACTCTTGAGCACTTCCCATCCCGATTTTTTTTTTTCCACGTCAGCTTCCAAGTTCGGTGCCAAACACCGGAATTCCAAGGGCAGAAATGGGAAAAACCCCAAATAAACAAAAAAACACTTTTGGATTTCCTGCCCTGAGTCCAGGAAAGTTTCGGGATTCGGTGGGAATTGATATTCCATGAAGTTTAATAAATTCGTGAACTGGGGGATTCATGGACGTGGAATTCCAGCGGCGGGACACCCAAAACCTTGTGGGACACCTCCAGGAATCCTGGATTTGCAGCTTTAACCCCTCTCCCTGCTCTTTTCTTTCTTTTCCCTGTTTAGTGCAGGAATTTTCCCACCCGGCTTCGGATCCGTCCCGGTGGCTCGGGCCACGCGGTTTAGGATCTTCTTGGCATTCCAATCCCTATGGAATCCTTCCACTTGGATAAGTCCCACTTGGAGTTCTGGGCCTGGTTTGAGCTCCCCAGTCCGGGAGAGACGAAGAGAATCCAAGGAAGAGCCGTGAAGGGATGAAGGGATTGGATGAAGGGATTGGAGCAGGAGAGGCTGGAAGAGCTGGGATTGTCCATCCTGGAGAAGGGGAATCTCCTCAATATCCATAAATTCCTGAAGGAACCCCCGGGAGCTTCTGTGCCCGGTGCCAGGACCAAAGTGGTTTCACTTGGATTCCCTCCGGACATTGGGAATCAAATCCTTGGGGGTGATAGGGGGAATTCCAGGAATTCCACTGGCACAGGTCGCTCCCCTCGTCCACCCAAGTCGTTCTTCATTCCTCTTTCCCCAAAAAACTCAGGACAACCTTTCCTCAGGCACAATGAACTCCGGGATTTTTTGGTGCTTTGCTCTAAAAAAAAAAAAAATATGGAACTTCCGGCGAAATATTCCTGGTTTTCCTGGAGTTTTTTCTTCTCTCCAAAGGGAACACGGCGCCCACGGCTGGAGATGCTCCAGCTTGTCGGGATTTTGGGAATAGTGACCAGCGGGTTTGTTAAGCTCTTAATTATTCTCTTCCCTGGCAATGGGAAGATCCAAAGTGAGGAGGGTGGGAATGATCCTTGGGAATGGGGAGCTTCTGGGGGATTTTCCTCCCGCTGGAGCTGCTAAGGGGTTTTCAGTAGAATTAGGGTTTTACACTGGAATTAGGGTTTTCACTGGAATTTGGGTTTTTTACTGGAATTAGGGGTTTTCAGTGGAATTAGGGTTTTTACTGGAATTAGGGTTTTCACTGGAATTTGGGTTTTTTACTGGAATTAGGGGTTTTCAGTGGAATTAGGGTTTTCACTGGAATTTGGGTTTTTTACTGGAATTAGGGGTTTTCAGTGGAATTAGGGTTTTTCAGTGGAATTAGGGTTTTCACTGGAATTTGGGTTTTTACTGGAATTAGGGTTTTATACTGGAATTAGGGTTTTCAGTGGAATTAGGGTTTTTCAGTGGAATTAGGGTTTTCAGTGGAATTAGGGTTTTCAGTGAAATTAGGGTTTTCACTGGAATTAGGGTTTTTACTGGAATTAGGGTTTTCAGTGGAATTAGGGGGTTTTACTGGAATTAGGGTTTTATACTGGAATTAGTTTTTTTCAGTGGAATTAGGGTTTTTCAGTGGAATTAGGGTTTTCAGTGGAATTAAGGTTTTCACTGGAATTTGGGGGTTTTCAGTGGAATTAGGGTTTTTCAGTGGAATTAAGGTTTTCACTGAAAATAGGGGTTTTCACTGGAATTAGGGTTTTACTGGAATTAGGGTTTTCCACTGGAATTAGGGTTTTCACTGGAATTAGGGTTTTACTGGAATTAGGGTTTTACTGGAATTAGGGTTTTCAGTGGAATTAGGGTTTTTATTGGAAATTGGGTTTTCACTGGAATTAGGGTTTTTCACTGGAGCCAGGATCCACCTGGAGCCAGGATTAACCTGAATCCAGGATTAACCTGGAAGCAGCCTCCACCTTCCAGGGAATGCAAACAGAATGGGAAAGAGAGGGATGTGGCCACAGAGACCAAGCTTGGAATAGGGAAGGCAGAGGATCAGCCAGGGGTGTCCCAGGAGTGTCCCATGGGATGTCCCAGGGATGTCCCACGGGATGTCCCAGGGATGATCCAGGGGTGTTCCAAGGATTTCCCAGGGATGTCCCAGGAGTGTCCCTCAGGATGTCCCAGGGATGTCCCACGGGATGTCCCAGGGATATCCCACAGGATGTCCCACGGGATGTCCCACGGGATGTCCCACAGGATGTCCCACGGGGTGTCCCATGGGATGTCCCAGGGATGTCCCGGGGGTGTTCCAAGGATTTCCCAGGGGTGTCCCAGGGCTGATTTGGTGGGAAGATCCCTTTCTGTGCGCTCAGGATTTGGTCTCCGGGGGGGAGTTTCCTGTCCCCAGTTCCCTCTCCCGTGTCCCCCGTGTGCCACCATCCCCTTGTCCCCCCGTGTGCCACCATCCCCGTGTCTCCCGTGTGCCACCATCCCTGGTGCCCTGTGTCCCCCCCTGCTGCCACCCCTGTATCCGTGTCCCCTCTGTGTCCCATATCCTGGGTCTGTCGCCATCCCTGTGTCCCCACGTGCTGCCATCCCTGTCCAGTGTCCCCTGGGTCCCCATCCCCGCTGTCCTGTGTCCCCCCCCTGTGCTGCCATCCCCGTGTTTCATGTCCCCTGGGTCCCCATCCCTGTGCTCCGTTGTCCCCTGGGTGCCACCACCCCTGGTGTCCCGCGTGCCGCCATCCCTGGTGCCCTGTCCCCTGTGTGCCACCCTCCCTTCCCGTGTGTCCCGGGTGCCACCCTCCCCTGTCCCTCCCTCCCCCGTGTCCTCGCTGTCCCCAGGCCCCGGCGGCGGGAGGAGCCTTCGCGGGGCGGGGACACGGGGACAAGGGAGGGGACACCGGGAGGGGACACCGGGAGGGACGGGGGTGGGACGGGGAGGAGCGGGCGGGGAAATGGGAGGGGAACAGGGACACGGAACACGGGGATGGCAGCACAGAGGGGACATGGGACACACAGGGATGGTGGCACACAGGGGACATGGGGATGGCAGCACAGAGGGGACACGGGGATGGCAGCACGCGGCAGACACAGGGGACAGGGCTCATGGGATGGTGGCACAGGGGGGCACACAGGGATGGTGGCACAGGGGACACTGGGATGGGGTGGGAGCACACGGGACACAAAGAGACGGTGGCACAGGGGACACAGGGATGGTGGCACAGGGGACACCGGGATGGTGGCACACGGGACACAGGGACGGTGGCACAGGATGATACAGGGATAGTGGCACACAGGAGGACACAGGGATAGTGGCACACAGGGGACACAGGGACGGTGGCACACAGGTCACCAGGGGTGGTGGCACCCAGGGGACATGGGGCACCAGGGGTGGGGACACAGGGGACACGAAACACGGGGATGGCAGCACGTGGGGACACAGGGATGGCCCCAGAGCTGGGACACTGGGCACACAGGGGTGGCACAGGGGGGGACACAGGGCACCGGGGGGGTGGCACACAGGGCACACGGGGATAGTGGCACATGGGGGACATGGGATGGCAACACGGGAGGACACAGGGATGGGGACACAGGGATGGGGACACATTGGGGACACAGGACAGGGCACAGGGGATGGCAGCACAGGGCACACAGGGGTGGGGACACACTGGGGATACGGGACAGAGGGCACACGGGGGTGGCAGCAGAGGGGACACGGGGGTGGGGACACGGGGATGGCAGTACAGGGGACACAGGGGTAGTGACACAGGGATGGCAGCACAGGGGACACGGGTGGGGACACAGGGGTGGTGACACCAGGGACAGAGGGCACAGGGGATGGCAGCACAGGGGACATGGGGGTGGGGACACGGGGATGGCAGTACAGGGCACACAGGGGTGGGGACACGGGGTTGGTGACACCATGGACAGAGGGCACGTGGACATGGCAGCAGAGGGGACACAGGGGTGGGGACACTTTGGGGACACAGGAATGGCAGCACATTGGAGACACAGGGGTGGTGACAGAGGGGTGGCAGCACTTTGGGGGACACAGGGATGGGGACACAGGGATGGGGACACATTGGGGACACAGGACAGGGCACAGGGGATGGCAGCACAGGGCACAGAGGGGTGGTGACACCAGGGACAGAGGGCACACAGGGGATGGCAGCACAGGGGACACGGGGGTGGGGACAGGGGACAATCCGAGCCCACGGATGGCACCGCACGGGGCAAACTGGTGGCAGCGGGACCTCGGGGATCGTCCTGTGCCAAGGGGGAACAGCCGGGACACGGGGGGCACAGGGACACTGGGGACATGGGATGGCAGCACAGGGGACACCAGGGACACGGGATGGCACTCCCAGCTCCAGGGAGTTGGGACATTCCCGGCTCCAGGAATTAAGGACATTCCCAACTCCAGGTATTTGGGACATTCCTGGCTCCAGGGATTTGGGACATTCCCAGCCCCAAGGATTTGTGACATTCCCAGTTCCAGGGATGTGGGACACTGGGCACCCCCAGCTCCAGGAATTAAAGACATTCCCCACTCCAGGGATTTGGGACATTCCTGGCTCCAGGGATTTGGGACACTGGACATTCCCAACTCCAAGAATTTGGGGCATTCCCAGTTCCAGGGATTTGGGACACTGGACATTCCCAGCTCCAAGAATTTGGGGCATTCCCAGTTCCAGGGATTTGGGACACTGAGCACCCCCAGCCTCAAGGTTTAAGGACATTCTCAACTCCAGGGATTTGGGACACTGGGCATTCCCAGCTCCAAGGATTTGGGACATTCCCAACTCCAGGGTCATGGGACACTGGGAATTCCTGGGACACAGCCAGGAATGTCACCTGTCCTCTCCCAAAGGCCACCCCCTCGGGAATGTCACCTTTCCACAGTTCCAGCGACCTGGGCACGGAATCCATGGGAAAAGAGGGATGAAATCCATCCCAAACCACCAATTCCGGGATGTTTCCCGCTGATCCATCCCGGTTTTCCTTTTCCAGTCGGGACTGCCGGGGGTTTCTCCCTCGGGAAAGGGGAGTTGGAAGCACCTTTGGCACCTCCAGACCTTCATTCCCAAAATTTCGGCCCTCCCGTATCCCAAGGTCTTCCCTTTCCCCAAGGGAACGAGGAAATCATGGAATGCTTTGGGTTGGAAAGGACCTGGAAGCTGCTCAAGCTCCAACCTCCTTCCTCTACTCCAGGTTGCTCCAATATCCCAAAATTCCCCACGGAATCCCGCCGGAGACGGGAATAAACCCCCATTCTGTGTGCACTTCCAACCTTCAGCTTTATTATTCCCGTTTCGGAGGGAAAAAGATCCCAGTTTTCCATCTAAATCTTGTTGAAGGCAGCGATGTCCACGCTCTGCACCTGGAATGAGAGCAGAGCCCTCCGGGTCATTCCAGAAATTCCCAAGAAAACACATCCCAGTTTTCAAACCCTCCCTCTCTTATCCCACTCCGACGAGGCCTCCTGGTAATTCCAGGCATTCCCAAGAAAACACATCCTGGTCCAAACCCCCTCTCTCTCTTGTCCTGCTCCAGCAAGTCTTCCAGGGAATTCCAGGCGTTCCCAAGAAAACACATCCCAGTCTAAACCTTCCTTCTCTTATCCCACTCCGATGAGTCCTCCAGGTAATTCCAGGCATTCCCAAGAAAACACATCCCGGTTTTCCAACCCTCCCTCTGTTCTCCCACTCCCAGACTCACGTAATCCTCGAACTTGGTGATCTCCTCCTCCAGGATGTCCGTTCCCACTTTTTCGTCCTCCACCACGCACTGGATCTGCAGCTTCCGGATTCCGTATCCCACCGGGACGAGCTTGGAAGCTCCCCAGAGCAGCCCATCCATGTGGACGGAACGGACACATTCCTCCAGCTTGGCCATGTCCGTCTCGTCGTCCCACTGGGAAAAGAGGCAGGAAAAGCGGGAAGTTCAAGTGTTTTCCCGGGATTCGGCAGCGATCCTCTTTTTCCTTGATTTCCTGCCCTTTTTCCGTAGGATCTTCCCCTTTTTCCTTTACATCAGGACACCTCTTGGGATCATCCAGGTGATCCAAAGAGCCCTTTCCTGGCTGGTTTCATCGGAGCTTGGAAAAGGGAAGGATGCAGGGAATGCTTGGAGCAGCTTCCGGTGTCCAAAGGGGCTCCCGGAGAGCCGGAGAGGGAGTGGGAATAAGGGATGGAGGGATGGGACACAGGGAATGGATTCCCACTGTCAGAGGGTTAGGTGGGATATTGGGAAGGAATGGGATACTGGGGAGGAATGGGATATGGGAAGGAATGGGATATTGGAAGGAATGGGATGTTGGGAAGGAATGGGATATTGGGAAGGAATGGGATATTGGAATGGGATATTGGAATGGGATACTGGAAGGAATGGGATATTGGAAGGAATGGGATATTGGGGAGGAATGGGATACTGGAAGGAATGGGATACTGGGGAGGAATGGGATATTGGAATGGGATACTGGGGAGGAATGGGATATTGGAATGGGATACTGGAAGGAATGGGATACTGGGAAGGAATGGGATACTGGAAGGAATGGGATATTGGGAAGGAATGGGATATTGGAAGGAATGGGATGTTGGGAAGGAATGAGATATGGGAAGGAATGGGATACTGGGGAAGAATGGGATATTGGAATGGGATACGGGGTAGGAATGGGATACTTGAAGGAATGGGATACTGGGGAGGAATGGGATATAGGGAAGGAATTCTCCCCTGGGAGGGTGGGGAGGGGTTGGGATGAAATTCCCAGAGAAGTTGTGGCTGCCCCATCCCTGGAAGTGTCCAAGGCCAGCTTGGAGCCACCTGGGATAGTGGGAGGTTTCCCTGCCCATGGAAGGCGATGGAATTCCACGATCCTTAAGGTCCCTTCCCATCCCAAACCATCCCAGGATTCCACGGCGCGAAGGCAACGCATCCCGGCAGGAACATCCCAGCAGGAACATCCCAGCAAGAACATCCCGCCCCGTTCCAAGGTTTGGAATTCCGCAGGTCCTCCCAGCGTTCCCCTCGGAGAAGGAAGGGAGAGGATTCCCAGAGCTCCCAAATTCCCAGCGCTCACCGGCTTCACATCCAGGAGGATGGAGGACTTGGCGATGATTCCCGGTTTCTTGGCCTTCTTTTCCGCGTACTGCCGGAGCCGCTCTTCCCGAACTTTGGCGGCTTCCCGGTCTTCCTGTTCGTCGTCGCTCCCGAAAAGGTCGATGTCGTCGTCCTCATCCTCCCCCTCGGCAGCCGCCGGCTCCGGTTTCTTGGCCGGGAGCTCCACTTTTTTGGAGGGAATGCTGAAAGGTTCCACTTTCTGTGGAGGGGAGGGAAAAGGGGAGAGGGGGAAGGGAAAGGGAGAAGGGGAAGGGAAAAAAAGGGGAAAAGTGGAAGGGAAAGGGAGGAAATTAAAGGGAAAAGGGGAAAATTAAAGGGAAAAGGGGAGAAGGAGAATTGAAGGGAAAACGGGGAGAAGGGGAAGGGAAAAGGGGAGAAGGGGAAGGGAAAGGGGGAGAAGGGGAAGGGAAAGGGGGAGAAGGGGAAGGGAAAAGGGGAGAAGGAGAAAGGAAAGGGGGAGAAGGGGAAGGGAAAAGGGGAGACGAGGAAGGGAAAAAAAGGGGAGAAGGGGAAGGGAAAGGGAGAAAATGAAAGGGAAAAGGGGAGAAGATTAAAGGAAGAAGGGGAAAGGGGAGAAGGGGAAGGGAAAAGGGGAAGAGAAAGGGGAGAAGGTGAAGGGACAAGAGGGAAAATTAAAGGGAAAAGGGGAGAAGGTGAAGGGAAAAGGGGAGAAGGGGAAGGAAAAGGGGGAGAAGGGACAAGGGGGAAAATTAAAGGGAAAAGGGGAGAAGGGGAAGGGAAAGGGAGGAAATTAAAGGGAAAAGGGGAAAATTAAAGGGAAAGGGGGAGAAGGAGAAGAAAAAGGGAGAAAATTGAAGGGAAAAGGGGGAGAAGGGGAAGGGAAAAGGGGAGAAGGGGAAGGGAAAAGGGGAGAAGGTGGAGGGAAAAAAAGGGGAGAAGATTAAAGGGAAAAGGGGGAGAAGGTGAAGGAAAAGGGAAGGAGATTAAAGGAAGAAGGGGAGAAGATTAAAAGAAAAAGGGAAGAAGGTGAAGGGAAAAGGGGAGAAGGGGAAGGAAAATGGGGAGAAGGGGAAGGAAAAGGGAGAAAATTGAAGGGAAAAGGGGAGAAGGGGAAGGAAAAGGGAAGAAGGGGAAGGGAAAAGGGGAGGAGATGAAGGAAAAAGGAACAAGGAGAAGGGAAAAGGGAAAAAGAAGGGAAAAGGGAACGAGGGGAAGGAAAAGGGAACAAGGTGAACTTGGAGTCGGAGCAGAGCAGCCCAAAAGCCCGGGAATGGGAATGGGGATGCTCAAGCCCCACTTGGTGGGATTTTGGGGGAGAACGGGATCCAACCCGGGATATTTGACCCCCTGGATCGTCGATCCCTCCGGAGTTCCATTCCCAGAGGGAATCCCGCCGCGTTCCCGAGGCTCACCTGGGTGGGAGGGACGGGCGAGGGCTGGTGGGAGCCGGAGGAGGATTTTTCCAGGGCGTTCAGGCGGCTCTCCAGCTTGAAGATGGCCATCTGCAGGTCGGAGACCACTGGGAAAAGGAGGGAAAAACCGGGAAAAGCCACTCAGTTTTCCCGGATCCGGGTGGGATTCTGAGGCGGGATGAGGATTTTTCCCACTCACCGCTGCGGAGGTTTTGGTTTTCCACTTCCAGGTGGGAAATCCGGGCCAGGAGCTCGTTCTGGTCGCCGGTGGCTCCGGAGGCGCCGCCGCTCTGGAAGGAGGAGGAAAAGCGGGATGAGGCGGAGACGGTTCCGCTCCTTTTCCCGAAAATTCCAAAGCCCGGGGGGAAAGGAGGGAATTTTAAGAGCTTGAAGTAAAAACATGGATGTTTTCCCCTCAAAGGGTTTTATAAAATCGGGATAAGGATTAAAGGATGGGATAAATCCCGAGGGATCCCAGGCACTAAGGATAACGTGGCTTTTCCTGCTCTTTTGCCACGGAAAACATGGAAAACTCATCCCAAATTTCACACCAAGCCCCCTTAAAAATCTTGGAATCCCTCAGTCTCCTTCCTCTCCCAACAAACCGAGTCACTGGGAAAGGCGGGAAGAGATCCCGGGATTTCTCCGTTCCCACATTCCCGGCCCAGCTTTTCGTTCCTAACAATTTAAACCCCACAAATCCCAAGGGAATGGTGGATCCCGAGGATTCCAATGGATTTTTTTTGGAGGCAATAAAGAGCTTTTTGGTTTGTTTTGTTAAGGAGGTTCCTTATCCAGCGATTCCGAGGAGCAAAAGGAAGGAAAACGACGGGAATTGTGCTCGGAGAGTTTCGTTTCCAAGGGAATAGAAACGGGGGGAATAATTTATCCCGCACAGAATTCCAAGGAGATCTCACTTGGGATGGAGAGAGGGGAGAAAACAGGGCCTGGATCCCAGAAATCTGGGAATGGTTTGGGGTGGAAGGGACCAGAAAGATGATCCCGTTCCCATGGAAAGGGAGGGAAAACTTCCACCATCCCAGGTTGCTCCAACCCGGCCTTGGACACTTCCAGGGATGGAGTTGGAGATTCCTGGAGTGGGAAGGTCTCCAGGGAGAGCCTTCTCCAGAAATTCCACCTTTTCCAGCCTTGGGAATTCCGGTGTGAATCCCCGGCTGTGGAACCAGTAGATCTCAAATCCCGGGATCTCAGCCCCAGGATTATCCAGGAGCCAGAAGGGAGGCGGATCCAAGGGAATAGAAACGGGGGGAATAATTTATCCCACATGGAATTCCAAGGAGATCTCACTTGGGATGGAGAGAGGGGAGAAAACAGGGCCTGGATCCCAGAAATCCGGGAACGGTTTGAGGTGGAAGGGACTTGGAAGATGATCCTGTTCCCATGGAAAGGGAGGGAAAACTTCCACCATCCCAGGCTGCTCCAACCCGGCCTTGGACACTTCCAGGGATGGAGTTGGAGATTCCTGGAGTGGGAAGGTCTCCAGGGAGAGCCTTCTCCAGAAATTCCACCTTTTCCAGCCTGGGGAATTCCGGTGCGAATCTCAAATCCCGGGATCTCAGCTCCAGGATTATCCAGGAGCCAGAAGGGAGGCGGGAGAGGTGGATCCATCCCTAAGGAATGGGAAGGAGCCTCCTCATCCCAACCGGATCCTGTCCCGTTCCCTTGGAAAACTTACGGAGGAGCGTCCCGGCTGCTTCCGGGCACGGCCACAGGGAACGTCCCGGCTCCGAGCAGGAGGAGCAGGAGCAGGAGGAGGAGGAGGAGGAGGAGGAGGAGTCTTCTGCTGCAGGGAGCGGAAAAGTTTGGGAAGAGGGGAAAAGTTTGGGAAGGCAGGGAAAGTTGGGCAAGAAGGAAAAGGTTTGGGAGGAGGGAAAAGGTTTGGGAACACAGGGAAAAGTTTGGGAAGAGGGAACGATGTGGGAAGATGGGAAAAGTGTGGGAAGAGGGGAAAGGTTTGGGGAGAAGAAGTTGGGGAAGAGGGGAAAAGTTGGGGAAATGTTTGGGAAGACAGGAAAGGTTTGGGAAGAGGGGAAAAGTTGGAAAAAGTTTGGGAAGACAGGAAAGGTTTGGAAAGATGGGAAAGGCTTGGGAACACAGGAAAAGTGTGGGAAGATTGGGAAAGGTTTGGGAAGACAGGAAAGGTTTGGGAAAAGTTTGGGAAGATGGGAAAAGTCTGGGAAGAGGGGAAAAGTGTGGAAAGGCGGGAAAGGTTTGGGAAGACAGGAAAGGTTTGGGAAAAGTTTGGGAAGATGGGAAAAGTTTGGGAAGAGGGGAAAAGTGTGGAAAGGCGGGAAAGGTTTGGGAAGAAGGAAAGGTTTGGGAAAAGTTGAGGAAGGCACAAAAAGTTTGGGAAGACAGATGGGAAAAGTTTGGGAAGAGGGGAAAGGTTTGGGAAGACGGGGAGAATGTGGGAAAAGTTTGGGAAGATGGGAAAAGTCTGGGAAGGCAGGAAAGGTTTGGGAAGGCAGGAAAGGTTTGGGAAGATGGGAAAAGTTTGGGAAGGCGGGAAAGGTTTGGGAAGATGGGAAAAGTTTGGGAAGGCGGGAAAAGGTTTCCCCACTCGGAGGCAGCTCAAGGGCAGGAAAGATCCACATGCAAGGAAAAGTCTTGGAAAAGTCTTTGGAGCGGGAGGGACGCGGAGCACCCGGAGCACAAACATTCCTCCAGGAATTCCAGAGGCTCCTCTTGGATCTTAACTAAAGGAGCAGCTCTGGGATGGAACCAATCCCGAGGGATTCCAGCTGGCACTGAGGATAAAGTCGCTTTTCCCGCCCTTGGATCCCCAAAATGCCACGGAAAACGTGGAAAACTCGACCCCAAATCTCACACCAAGCCCCTTAAAAAAATCTGGGAATGCCTTGGAATCTCTCGGAGCCCGCAGGAAGCTCCTGCAGCACTCGGGGATCATCCCATCCCTGGGGCACCAGAGATAAAAATCATGGAATGGCAAAGGCGGGAAAAGCCTCTGGAGTCCATCCCAGTGTTCCCCCGATCCATATGCATGTCCCAAATCCTGGGATCCATCCCAAATCCTGGGATCCACAGGGATCCACGATCCCCCCGGGAATGGTGGTGACTCCACTCTGGGGTCAGGGTGAAAATTCCAGGAGGGAATTTTCCCAGTATTCCACCGGAACCTCCCCTGGAACAACTCGAGGCTGTTTCCTCCTATCCCGTCCCTTGTTCCCTGGGAGAAATTCCCAAATCCCACCCGGCTCCACCTTCCCATCAGGGAATTTTTGGGAACAAGGTCCCTCCTGATCCCGCTTTTCTCCAGGATGAGCCTTTCCAGCTCCCTCGGGAAGTTTTCCAAACCCTTCCCAGCTCCGTTCCCATCCCTGGACACGCTCCAGCCCCTCAGGATCTTCCTTGTCAATAAACATTCCCAGTATATCCCAAAAAACCCCTGATCCCAGGATTTGAGGGGCCTCAGCACAGGGAGAGGACACTTTTATTCCCTGTTAATGCTAATCCCACAAAAAAAGAGGGAAGAAGGAAAGGATTCAAGGTCTCCAAGTGGAATTCCTCCCTTTCCCAAATCATGGAGCAAGAGGCGCATCCAGGTCCCAAAAATCCTGGGCTTTGGTCAAGCCACAAGCTCAGAAATCCTGGAAAAGTTGCCTCTGGGGAATCTTCCCTGAGGGAAGGATGATCCAAGCCTTGGGAAAACGGGATCACCAGCCCAAATCCCACATTCCCTGCAATCCCGTTTTCCCCGAAAGGAACATCCCAGCAGGGAAAAAAAGGGCGGGAAAAGCCCAACTCGAGGAATTTTCACCCAAATCCAGGGATTTTCCTTCCCATAAAGCCATTTATGACTTTAATATTTCAGCTTCCTCTTGGAAAAATTGGGAATTTTCAGAGTGTTGTCCCTACTCAGCACAAAACCACATTCCTGAGGGAATTCCTGAGCTCCCATGGGAAGCTCCAGCAGCCAAACCCAATTCCCTGGAAAACCCCATTTCCTTTTAACAGCCCCTGGAAACAGGGAAGAGAAGGTGGATCTCAGGAGATCCCAAAAAACTCCACATTCCAGCACTTCCCTCCTCAGCCAAGACCTGTGGGAACATCCCAGCAGGACAAAAAAAAAAGGCGGGAAAAGCCCAACTTGAGGAATTTTCACCCAAATCCAGGGATTTTTTACCCCTAGAACAACACTTTTAATTTGAGATTTCAGCTTCCTCTTGGAAAAATTGGGAATTTTCACGGTCTTGTCCCTGCTCAGCACAAAACCACATTCCTGAGGGAATTCCTGAGCTCCCATGGGAAGCTCCAGCAGCCAAACCCAATTCCCTGGAAAACCTCATTCCTTTTAACAGCCCCTGGAAACAGGGAAGAGAAGGTGGATCCCAGGAGATCCCAAAAAATCCCACATTCCAGCACTTCTCTCCTCAGCCCAGACCAGTGGGAACATCCCAGCAGGAAAACAAAAAAAAGGCGGGAAAAGCCCAACTCAAGGAATTTTCACCCAAATCCAGGGATTTTTTACCCCTAGAACAACACTTTTGAGATTTTGGTTTCCTCTTGGAAAAATTGGGAATTTTAGGAGTGTTGTCCCTACTCAGCACAAAACCACATTCCTGAGGGAATTCCTGGGCTCCCACTGGAAGTTCCAGCAGCCAAACTCAATTCCCTGGAAAACCCCATTCCTTTTAACAGCCCCTGGAAACAGGGAAGAGAAGGTGGATCCCAGGAGATCCCAAAAAACCCCACATTCCAGCACTTCCCTCCTCAGCCAAGACCTGTGGGAACATCCCAAAAAAAAGGCGGGAAAAGCCCAACTTGAGGAATTTTCCCCCCAATTCCAGCAGTTTGGAAGCTCGGGATGGGCCGGAGTGACACTGGGGCTGGTCCCTTCCTTCCCAAGAAGGTGTGGGGAGCCAGAATTCCAGGAAAAAGCGGGAAGCAGGTAGAGCCAGCCGGGGGGGCAGGGGGGTTTTACTCACCCCTTCCAGGGATTTCTGGATATTCTCCCTGGCTCTGGCGATGTCCCGCAGGATCGTGCTGGCTCCGTTCTCCTGCAGACAGGGGGGGAAGAACCCACAGTTTCCTTGGAAAACTCATCCAAAAAAACCCGGGAAAAGTGAGAAAAAGGAGGGAAGAATCGAGAGGGGAAAGTGGGAATCATCCCGGCCGCGATCCCAGCGGGATTTGCTGCCCGGAGCGACGGAACCCCCGCAAGGATCAGCCTGGAAAAGGGGGTTGGAATTGCCCTGGAAGGTTGAGAAAGGTGCCAGAGGGTTGGAAGGACTCCAGAATTCCTTAAAAAGGGTTGGAGTGACTCCAGGATTCCCTAAAAATCCAGCCCCAGGCAGATCTTTTGGAATATTCCCTGTGTCCAGGAAGGGACAGCCCTGACTCCAAGTCCAAAATTCCAGCACACAAGAAATTTTTTCCCTCTGCTCCTGCCTGGAAACCTTGGAAAGCTGCCAGAGGGTTGGAATGACTCCAGGATTCCTTAAAAATCCAGCCCCAGGCAGATATTTCTGGAATATTCCCTGTACTCAGGAAGTGACAACTGTGATTCCAACCTCGTATCCAGACCCAAAATTCCAGCACACAAGGGAATTTTTTCCCTCTGCTCCTACCTGGAAACCTTGGAAAGCTGCCAGAGGGTTGGAATGACTCCAGGATTCCCTAAAAATCCATCCTCAGGCAGCTCTTTTCCATAATATTCCCTGAGTCCAGGAAGTGACAACTGTGATTCCAACCTCGTATCCAGACCCAAAATTCCAGCACACAAGGAATTTTTTCCCTCTCTTCCTTCCTGGAAGGTTGGAGTGACTCCAGGATTCCCTAAAAATCCAGCCCCAGGCAGCTCTTTTCCATAAAATTCTCTGTACCCAGGCAGAAAGTGACAGCCCTGATTCCAACCCTATATCCAGACCCAAAATTCCAGCACACAAGGAATTTTTTTTCCCCCTGTTTTCCTGCTGCCAGAACTTCCCCTGGATTTAAAGATCCCCTTCCCAGAAATTCCCTGCCTTTTCCCAAAATTCCGACCTCGCAGGCCCAACCTGAGCCAGGAAAACTCCTCCCAAGCCCCAAATCCCAGGATAAAGAGGCAAAGGAAAAGAGGGATAAGCCTGGATACATCCCAGTGGGAAGCACCTGGGAAGGTTTTAAGGAGCGTAGGGATATTTTTCCAGGGGGAAAAGGGTTGGGAAAGTGCTGCAGGACCTCCAGGAATCCTTCAAATCCCAGGGAAAACTCCTTCCCCTGGAAGCTTGGAATATTAAACACTTCCAAGAGGTTTTTCCATCCCTAAAAATCGACTCCCAGGACTCACCCAGAGCTTCCCAGTTTTTATCATTCCTGTCTCCAGTGCCAGCAGGAATAGCCAAAACCAAATCCCTGTCAATCCATGGGGAAAAACACCTTTGGAATTGCGTGGGAAAAATCCCTGGCACTCCATGGGAAAAACCTTTGGCGCTACAGGGAAAAATCCCTGGAAAGACATCTCTGGCACTCCATGGAAAAATCTCTGGAAAAAAAATTCCTGGCACTATGTGGGAAAATTCCTCTCACTCCATGGGAAAAATCTTTGGCACTACAGGGAAAAATCCCTGGAAAGACATCCCTGGCACTCCATGGAAAAATCCCTGTCACTCCATGGAAAAATCCCTGGCACTAAGTGGGAAAAATCCCTGGGAAAAAAACCCTGGCACTACCTGGAGAAATCCCTGGCACTGTGTGGGAAAAATCCCTGGAAAAAAATCTCTGGCACTCCATGGAAAAATCTCTGGAAAAAACTCCCTGGCACTAGAGGGAAAAATCCCTGACATTCCGTGGGAAGAATCTCTGTAACCACATGGAAAAATTCCTGGAAAAAAAATCCCTGGCAAAATTAAGGATACAGGCCACGTGACCTCCTAATTCCCCGGCATCAAATCCTCCAGAATCCATAAAAATCATGGAATAAAAAAAAACCCTAACCCATAAAAGAGACCAAATCAGATGTAACTGGGGGGCGGTTCGGGAATCACCAGGAAAACTGGGAACAAAACAGCCCAAGGAACGGGATTCCCCCCTCCCACCTCCCCCCAAATCCCTGTGGGGATTCCCGAGGTGGGGAATTCCCGAGGTTGGGAATTACCTGGGAGCGGTTGGAGCCTCCTCGGGGGCCGTTGAGGCGCTCGTAGAACCTGCGCTCGGCGTCGTCGTATTTGTGCTTGTCCAGCCAGACCTTGTCGTGCAGGAAGTGATCCAGGGCCATTTTCCTGGGAAAAACAGCCCCTCACAGGTCAGGGAAGGAGCAGGGAAGGATGGGAAGGGGGAATGTTCGAGCAGGGAAAGGGTTTGAAGGCGCTGGGATCGGCTTTGTTAATGAATTAATGCTCTTAATTAACGAACCTCCTGCCTGACCCGGGGCAGGGGCGGGATAAGCTGATCCTGACCTTATTCCATAAAAAACCCCACTGGGATTTGAAGGAGAAGGAGAAAGGAATGGAAATGTGGAATTGTGGGATAGTTTGGAGACATGGAATTGTGGGATGGTTTGGAGACATTGAATTGTGGGATGGTTTGGAGACATGGAATTGTGGGATGGTTTGAGATTAATGAACCACCTGCCTGACCCGGGCAGGGGCAGGATAAGCTGATCCCGACTAGATTCCATAAAAAACCCCACCAGGATTTAAAGGAGAAGGGGAAGGAGAAAGGAATGGAGATGTGGAATTGTGGGATGGTTTGGAGACATGGAATTGTGGGATGGTTTGGAGACATGGAATTGTGGAATAGTTTGGGATTAATGAACCACCTGCCTGAGCTGGGCATGGACGGGATAAACTGATCCCGACCTTATTCCATAAAAAACCTCCACTGGGATTTGAGGGGGAGCACCAGAAAAGGGGAATGAGAAAGGAATGGAGACGTGGAATTGTGGGATGGCTTGGAAACATGGAATTGTGGGATGGTTTGGGATTAATGAACCACCTGCCTGACCTAGGCAGGGGCGGGATAAGCTGATCCCGACCTTATTCCATAAAAAACACCCCACTGGGATTTAGGGGTGAGCTGCTGGATCAGGGAAGGGAATGGGAAAGGAATGGAGACAGGGAATTAGGGAATGGTTTGGGATTAATGAACCACCTGCCTGACTTGGGAACAACTGGGATAAGCTGATCCCAACCTTATTCCATAAAAAACCCTGCTGGGATTTGAGGGGGAGCACCAGGGAAGGGGAAGGAGAAAGGAATGGAGACATGGAATTGTGGGATGGTTTGGAGACAGGGAATTGTGGGATGGTTTGGGATTAATTAATGAACAACCTGCCTGAGCTGGGCAGGGGCGGGATAAGCTGATCCCAACCTGATTCCATAAAAAATCCCAGTGGGATTTGAGGGGGAGCACCAGAAAAGGGGAATGAGAAAGGAATGGAGATGTGGAATTGTGGGATGGTTTGGAGACAGGGAATTAGGGAATGGTTTGGGATTAACGAACCACCTGCCTGACTTGGGAACAACTGGGATAAGCTGATCCCAACCTTATTCCATAAAAAATCCTGCTGAAATTTGAGGGGGAGCACCAGAAAAGGGGAAGGAGAAAGGAATGGAGACATGGAATTGTGGGATGGCTTGGAAACATGGAATTGTGGGATGGTTTGGGATTAATGAACCACCTGCCTGACCCGGGCAGGGGTGGGATAAGCTGATCCCGACCTTATTCCATAAAAAACCCTGCTGGGATTTGAGGGGGAGCACCAGGGAAGGGGAAGGAGAAAGGAATGGAGATGTTGAATTGTGGGATGGTTTGGAAACATGGAATTGTGGAATAGTTTGGGATTAATGAACCACCTGCCTAAGCTGGGCATGGGCGGGATAAGCTGATCCTGACTTTATTCCATAAAAAACCCCACTGGGATTTGAGGGGGAGTGCCAGGGATGCTGCTGGCTCAGGGAAGGGAATGGGAAAGGAATGGAGACGTGGAATTGTGGGATGGTTTGGGATTAATGAACCAACTTGGAAGGGAGAGATCTGGAATTATGTGGGAAAATCTCTGGCGCTCCATGGGAAAAATCCTTGTTAATAGGTGGAAAAATCCCTGGTAATTCCATGGAAAAAATCCCTGTGGAAAAATTTCCTGGCACTACAGGGGAAAAAAATTCCTGGAAAAAAATCTCTGGCACTACAGGGAAATAAAATCCTGGAAAAAAATTCCCTGGCACCCCATGGGAAAAATCCTGGTCACTACATGGAAAAATCATGGAAAAATCCCTGGCACTCCATGGGAAAAATCCCTGTTCCTCCATGGAAAAATCTTAGTCACTGCATGGAAAAAATCATGGAAAAATCCTTGGCATTACATGGAAAAATCATGGAAAAATGCCTGGCACTCCATGGGAAAATCATGGAAAAAAATCCCTGGCACTACATGGAAAAAATCCCTATGGAAAAATCCCTGGTGCTCCTTGGGAAAATCAGGATAAACCCCCCCCCCAATCCTGCTGGGAAATGGTGGAATTTTTAAGGAGCAGCTTCCAAAGGATTCATTGGAAGGGAAAGGGGAAAAGAGGAAAAGGGGATGTGGTCGGAATTCCAGCCGGGAACAGGGACAGGAGGTGAAAAACAGGGATGGAGCAGTACAAGGAAAACACGCCCGGATCAGGATCCGCCACAACCTCATCCCAAATCCCACGGTTTTCCAAAAATTCCATAAATTCCCGGGAATGCAACAACCTTTTCCCTCCAAAAACCAAAGCACGGCACAATATTCCCAGAAACATCATTCCCGAAATTATGTCCCTGTTCTTCCAGCTGGATCATGGGAATGACGCTCAGTTTGACATGGAATGAGAGCATGGGAAGGATCCCAGAGCATTCCAGAAATTCCAGGGAATGCAACAACCTTTTCCCTCCAAAACCCAGAGCACGGCACAACATTCCCAGAGGAATCATTCCCTAAATTGTGTCCCTGTTTTTCCAGCTGGAAAATGGGAATGATGCTCAGTTTGACATGGAATGGAAAAGCTGGATCATGGGAATGACGCTCAGTTTGACATGGAATGAGAGCATGGAAAGGATCCCAGAGCATTCCAAAAATTCCCGGGAATGCAACAACCTTTTCCCTCAAAAATCCAGAGCAGGGCACAACATTCCCAAAGGAATCATTCCCGAAATTGTGTCCCTGTCACCTCCAAACCTTTGGGAATGACGCTCAGTTGGACATGGAATGAGAGCATGGAAAGGATCCCAGAGCATTCCAAAAATTTCTGGGAATGCAACATTTTCCCTCAAAAACACAGAGCACAGCACAACATTCCCAGAAAAATCATTCCTGAAATTGTGTCCCTGTTCTTCCAGCTGGACCATGGGAATGATGCTTAGTTGGACATGGAATGAGAGCATGGAAAGGATCCCAGAGCATTCCAAAAATTCCAGGGAATGCAACAACCTTTTCCCTCCAAGAATCAGAGCATGGCACAATATTCCCAGAAAAATCATTCCCGAAATTGTGTCCCTGTTCTTCCAGCTGGAAAATGGGAATGACGCTCAGTTTGACGTGGAATGAGAGCATGGAAAGGATCCCAGAGCATTCCAAAAATTCCAGGGAATGCAACGACCTTTTCCCTCAAAAACCCAAAGCATGGTACAATATTCCCAGAAAAATCATTCCCGAAATTGTGTCCCTGTCACCTCCAAACCTTTGGGAATGATGCTCAGTTTGACATGGAATGAGAGCATGGAAAGGATCCCAGAGCATTCCAAAAATTCCCAGGAATGCAACAACCTTTTCCCTCCAAAACCCAAAGCACGGCACAATATTCCCAGAAACATCATTCCCAAAATTTTGTCCCTGTTTTTCAAGCTGGAAAATGGGAATGACGCTCAGTTTGACATGGAATGGAAAAGCTGGATCATGGGAATGACGCTCGGTTTGACATGGAATGAGAGCATGGAAAGGATCCCAGAGCATTCCAAAAATTCCAGGGAATGCAACAACCTTTTCCCTCCAAGAACCAGAGCACGGTACAATATTCCCAGAAAAATCATTCCCGAAATTGTGTCCCTGTTTTTCCAGCTGGAAAATGGGAATGACGCTCAGTTTGACATGGAATAAGAGCATGGAAAGGATCCCAGAGCACTCCATAAATTCCAGGGAATGCAACGACCTTTTCCCTCAAAACCCCAAAGCACAGCACAATATTCCCAAAGGAATCATTCCCGAAATTGTGTCCATGTCACCGCCAAACCTTTGGGAATGACACTCAGTTTTTCATGGAATGAGAGGATGGAAAAGGAGGAAGGTCCCGTATCCATGGAAAAAAAAAAAAAAATGGGAACCCCGAGCTCAATTCCCAAATTCTGGCTCCACGCGAATCCAACCTTTATCCACCGGAATCCATCCGGAGCAGGGGGAATTCCCGCCTGGAATTCCCACCGGCAGCGCCTCCGAGTCCACCCAGTTCTTCTCCACATGCAAAAATTCCTTCTGGGGCTGCTCCAGCCCAGAATTTTTTCCACGTTTTTCCCTCCCCCTCCCCCCTCCCCGAACGGAAACTTTTCCTACTTCGTTGCCGGAGCCGGGACAGGCGGATTTTCCGGAGATTCCCGAATCCCTGAGGCTCTGGAAGCTTCCAGGGCGAAGAACCGGGATTCGGCTCGGTCGTAGGTCGACTTGTGGAGCCACCCGGCTTCGCTGTCCCGGTGAAGGAAAAAACAGGTGGGAATATCCTCGGGAATACCGGGAATCACCGGCTCGGCGCCGTTTCCTGACTGATTCCCGGCTTTCTGGTTCTTCTCCATGATTTTCTCCGGGATATTCCTGGAAAACATCCTCTCGTAGAAGTTCTTCTCGGCGGCGTCGTAGCGGGGCTTTTCCAGCCACACTTCCGCCGCCAGCGCTTCCCAGTTGGAAAACTGCGGCTTGCCGTTCACCGGCTCGTCCGGAACGCCGGGAATGCCGGAGTCGGGAATAAGCGGAGCCAAGCAGGGCGTGGCCGGAGTGGGCAGGGCGGTGCCGTAACCTTCGTCCGGCGTTCCCAGCCCGGAATTCCGGGCCGGGACGCTCAAGACGTCGGGAGGAAGGAGGAAAAACCGGGATTTTTCCATGAATTTCCCCTCGGCTCTGTCGAAATCTGGCTTGTTGAGCCAAACCCCTTGGACAACGTGGTGACAGGCGGCCAAATTCCCGTGGGAGCAGATTCCCTTGGATTTGGGAATATCCGGGCCGGATTTAACCCCGGGAGGCGCCGGGAATTCCTCCGGGATTCCTCGACTTTCCGGCGCTTCCCCGCTCCAAGAATCCATGATTTTTTTCCGGTAGACGCTCTCGGCCCGGTCGTACAAGGGCTTGTCGAACCACACGCGCTCGGCCGACATTCCCAACAGGAATTCCAGCTGGGAATCGGCGCCGCCGCTTTTGGCCTTGGGCGAGCGTTTCCTTTTCCGCTGCTTTTTGCCATTCCGGGATTTCTTGAGGTCTCCCTTGAATTCCTCGGATTCCTCGGGGCAGATCCCGTTGATTTGGGAGCCGTCGGGATCCTCCGGAGGAGTCGGAGCCGTTTCCCGCTCGGATTCCTGGGATTTGTGCTTTTCCGGCCAAACTTTGTCTGCCGGGCAGGGATTTTTCCGTGTCCTCATCTTCCCAAAAATAAAAATAAACCGGGAGAGCATGGAAAGAACAAGCACAACAAATGTAGTGGCAGCAATGGGAAAAGCGGGAATTTTATCCATTAAAATTCCTCGGGAAAAAAAACATTGGATTCATTTTTCCCTCTTTTTTGCTCTAAATCGGAATTCCAAGGAAGCCCAAACCTGAAATATTCCCAATATTCTTCCCGGGATTTAAAACTCCAAAATTCTCATTCATATAAAAAAACAAACCCACCGGGATTATTTAATATTTTTAATTTTAAATTAATTTTAAATTTTAAATTATAATTCAAAATTAATTTTAATTTTTAATTACAGGCCATTTTGCACAACCTTAAAATAGAAATTAATGTTGAAATAAATAGAAAATATTTTTAATTATATTATTATTATTATTATTATTATTTTATTTATTATTATACAAAATAACATTTCTAGAAATAGAAAATAAAAATCATTTCTTATTTCCAGCTGATTTTTCCACCCCCAAAAAAAGAAACCTAAAATTTGAGATTTAACACATTTTTAAATTATTTAATATTTTTAACTTTAAATTAATTTTAAATTTTAAATTATAATTTTAAATTAAATTTTTAATTACAGGTCATTTTGCACAACCCTAAAATAGAAATTAATATTGAAATAAATAGAAAATACTTTTAATAATAATAATAATAATAATAATAATAATATTATATTTATTATTATTATTATATAAAATAACATTTCTAGAAATAGAAAATAAAAATTCATTTCTTATTTCCAGCTGATTTTTCCACCCAAAAAAACCACCCTAAAATTTGGGATTTAACACATTTTTAAATTATTTATTTTTTAATTAGAGGTCATTTCGCACAACCCTAAAATAGAAATTAATATAAATTTATTCCTTTAATATTGAAATAAATGGAAAATATTTTTAATTATGATTTTGCACAAGAGCCTTAAAATATAAATTACTATGAATCGAAAATAATAGTTTTATAAATACAAAATTTAATTAATTAAAATGTTGGAAAAACAATAATAGCAAATATCACTAAAATAATAAATATAATAATAAGAAATATGAATCAAAAGAAATCAAAATATTAATATTAATATAAAATAACATTTCTAAAAATACAAAATAAAATGAAATTAAAATATTGTTAAAATATTAATAGCAAATATCACTAAAATAATAACCAGAAATAACAATAAATCAAAATGTTAATATAAAATAACATTTCTAGAAATGGAAAATAAAAATTCATTTCTTATTTCCAGCTGATTTTTCCACCTAAAAAAACCCCTAAAATTTGGGATTTAACACATTTTTAAATTATTTAATCTACTTTTTAGAGGTCACTTTGCACACCTCTAAAAGAGAAATTAATGTTGAAATAAATAGAAAATATTTTTAATAATAATAATAATAATAATAATAATAATAATAATAATAATAATAATAATAATAATAATAATATAAAATAACATTTCTAGAAATAGAAAATAAAAATTCATTTCTTATTTCCAGTCGATTTTTCCACCCAAAAAAACCACCCTAAAATTTGGGATTTAACACATTTTAAAATTATTTATTTTTTAATTAGAGATAATTTTGCACAACCCTAAAATAGAAATTAATATTGAAATAAATAGAAAATATTTTAATTATAATAATTATAATAATAACTACAATAATAATATAAAATACCATTTTTAAACATAAAAAAAAAATTCCTTTCTTATTTCCAGCTGATTTTTCCACCCAAAAAAACCCTTTAAAATTCCTTAATTCCAAGAAAATTCCACGATATTTCATCCATAAATATCCCACCAAAAATTCCTTAATTCCCAGAAATTCAGGAATATTTCCTCCCACAAATATCCCACCAAAAATTCCTTAATTCCAAGAAATTCAGGAATATTTCCTCCCACAAATATCCCACCAAAAATTCCTTAATTCCCAGAAATTCAGGAATATTTCATCCCATAAATATCCCCCCAAAAATTCCTTAATTCCAAGAAATTCAGGAATATTTCCTCCACTAAATATCCCACCGGCGCCGACATTCCCGGATTTTCCGGGAATCCCAAAAAAACAAGCCAAGCAGAGGGTACTTACTTTGTTTTAATTCCTGGGAAAGCATTAAAAAAACAGGGAAAACATCAACAAAAATTCCCATTTTTTTTTAGGAATCACCAGGAACGACGAGAACAAAATTAATTCATAATTAATAATTAATAATAAATAATAATAATTAATAGAGGCGTTAATTAACACGGTTAATTCGACGCAGAGCTCAGGAGCTTCCCAGAATTCCAGGAAATTCAGGGAGAAACGTCACAAAATCCCATTTTTCCACCCAGAATTCCCAAGAAAATCAGATTTTTAAGGAATGAAAAGCTTAAAAATTGGGAAAATCAAGGAATTTCTATTCCATGTCCATCGGTTTTCCCAGAATAATCCGTGAAAAAGGGATTTGGAACCACCCAAACCAGCCCTTTTCCATGTTTTTCCACCCAGAATTCCCAAAAAAAAGAGGATTTTTAAGGAATGAAAAGGTTAAAAATTAGGAAAATCAAGTCACTTCTATTCAGTGTCCATCGGTTTTCCCAAAATAATTTTGGAAAACGGGATTGGAACCACCCAAACCCTCACTTTTCCACGTTTTCCCACCCAGAATTCCACCAAAAAAGCAGATTTTTAAGGAATGAAAAGCTTAAAAATTGGGAAAATCAAGTCATTTCTATTCCATGTCCATCGGTTTTCCAGAAGTAATTTGGGAAAAAGGGATTGGAACCACCCAAACCATCCCTTTTCCATGTTTTCCCACCCAGAATTCCCAAAAAAAGCAGATTTTTAAGGAATGAAAAACTTAAAAACAGGTTTAATTCCCAAAAATTCCTGAAAATTCCCAAAAATCAGCTCTTTTCCAGCTCCTGCTGGTTTAATAACCTAAAATTCCCCAAAATTCCCGAAAATTCCCAAAAATTCCCTAAAATCAGCTCTTTCCCAACTCCTGCTGGTTTAATTCCCTAAAATTCCCAAAAATTCCCTAAAATTTCTGAAAATTCCCTAAAATTCCCTAAAATCAGCTCTTTCCCAGTTCCTGCTGGTTTAATTCCCAAAAATTCCTGAAAATTCATGAAAATTCCCTAAAATCGGCTCTTTTCCAGCTCCCACTGGTTTAATTCCCTAAAATTCCCCCAAATTCCCCAAAATCAGCTCTTTCCCAGTTCCTGCTGGTTTAATTCCCTAAAATTCCTGAAAATTCCCTAAAATTCCCGAAAATTTCCTAAAATTCCCGAAAATCAGCTCTTTTCTAGTTCCTGCTGGTTTAATTCCCTAAAATTCCTGAAAATTCACTAAAATTCCCGAAAATTCCCGAAAATCAGCTCTTTTCTAGTTCCTGCTGGTTTAATTCCCAAAAATTCCCTAAAATCAGCTCTTTTCCAGTTCCTGCTGGTTTAATTCCCTAAAATTCCTGAAAATTCCCAAAATTCCCTAAAATTCCTGAAAATTCCCAAAAATTCCCAAAAATCAGCTCTTTTCCAGCTCCCACTGGTTTAATTCCCCAAAATTCCCGAAAACTCACAAAAATTCATGAAAATTCCCGAAAATCGGCTCTTTTCCAACTCCTGCTGGTTTAATTCCCGAAAATTCCCGAAAATTCCCTGAAATTCCCCAAAATTCCCTCAAATCAGCTCTTTTCCAGCTCCTGCTGGTTTAATTCCCGAAAAGTCCCCAAAATTCCTGGAAATTCCCAAAAATTCCCTAAAATCGCCTCCTTTCCAACTCCCTCTGGTTTAATTCCCTAAAATTCCCAAAAATCAGCTCCTTTCCCAACTCCTGTTGGTTTAATTCCCAAAAATTCCCGACAATCAGCTCTTTCCCAGCTCAGGCCACGAGCGGGCCTTTCCCCATTCCCTCGGCAAAGCTCCAGAATTCCAAGGAAAACCCAATTCCCAACCTTGCAAACCCACTCCGAGCTGCTCCTCGTTCACGAGGAAAAATCCTGGATTCGGGAATTCCGAGGGAAAGGAAAGGCAGGGAATGTGTCACCGTCGGGAAAACCGGGAAAAGGTCGGGAATCAACAGCTCCGGGGGGGGAAAAGTCCTACCTGAAGGTCCGGGAGAAACGGGAAACACCTGGAAAAAAAGGGAATTACGGAATCACAAACAATTCCAAACCATCCACAGGGATTTCAGGGAATGCCAAGGATGGATTTCAGGGAATGTCAAGGACAGATTTCTGGGAATGTCAAGGATGGATTTCTGGGAATGTCAAGGACGGATTTCTGGGAATGCCAAGGATGGATTTCAGGGAATGCCAAGGATGGATTTCATGGAATGTCAAGGACGGATTTCTGGGAATGTCAAGGATGGATTTCTGGGAATGTCAAGGATGGATTTCAGGGAATGCCAAGGATGGATTTCTGGGAATGCCAAGGACGGATTTCAGGGAATGCCAAGGACGGATTTTAGGGAATGCCAAGGATGGATTTCATGGAATGCCAAGGATGGATTTCTGGGAATGTCAAGGATGGATTTCTGGGAATGTCAAGGACGGATTTCTGGGAATGCCAGGAACAGATTTCTGGGAATGCCAAGGATGGATTTCTGGGAATGCCAAGGACGGATTTCTGGGAATGTCAAGGATGGATTTCTGGGAATGCCATGGATTTAATCCCTCATTCCCATGGAAAACACCAGGAGGTTCTGCCCATTCCCAAAATAGTTTGGGAAAAGGATCCCCAAAAAAAACAGGGAGAGGACAAATCCCACGGAGGTTCTGGAAGTTTGGGAATGGCAGCACATGGAAAGAGGGAGAGGGAAGAGAAGGAGAATTCCAGGAGCTGATTTTTCCCAAAAAAAAGTTGGGAGAGGCAGCCAAAGGGGTTGGGATTGGGATGGATCCCGGCCAGGCCACGGAGCAGCTGCAGATTCCCTTTGGAAAGGGAAGGAATCCAAGGAATTCGGAGGGAAGGGCAGATCCTGGAGGCTCCTGGAGGTGGCAGGGATGGGGAAGATTCCCAAAATTCCCCTCCTTTCCCAGGTGGGAATGACACGGAATTCCTGGGCAATCCAGAGGGGGGGATTTACACGGCGGGAATATTCCCAAAAAACAGGGAATCTGCTCCCCCCCACTGTGGAATGAGGGAGAAATTCGGGAATTGTGGCTCCCACAGAAATTTAGGGACCTGGAAAAAGGGGCTCTTAAATCCTGGGAATGGGAAGGGATTCCAAAGAGAGGGAGATTCCTAAAAAAAACCCATTCCCTGGGACTGGAAAAGGAAAAGGGATCTCAGGGATAATGAGGGAATTGCCCAAATCCTCCTTTTTGGGATGTGAGGGGGGAAAAGAGATCCCACAGGGAATGTGGGGAAGGGGTCCCACATCCTCCTTTACCAGAATTATTAGGGAAAAAGGGATTTAAAATATTGGGAAAGGGGGTCACCTCAGTATTCCTGGGGATTTGGAGTGGGGAAAAGTGATCCCAAAAAACAAGGGCATCCCAAATCTTCTCCCTCAGGACTCTGGGAAGATTCCCAAAATTCCCATTCCCAGAATTATTAATGGAAAATGGATTTAAAACATTGGCAAGGGGGGTCACCTCAGTATTCCCTGGGATTTAAAGTAGGGAAAAGTGATCCCAAAAAACAAGGGCATCCCAAATCCTCTCTCTCAGAACTCTGGGAGGAAGGGGAGGATTCCCACAATTCCCTTTTCCAGAATTATTAATGGAAAATGGATTTAAAACATTGGCAAGGGGTGTCACTCCAGTATTCCCTGGGATTTTGAGTGGGGAAAAGTGATCCCAAAAAACAAGGGCATCCCAAATCTTCTCCCTCAGGACTCTGGGAGAAAAGGGAGGGTTCCCACAATTCCCATTCCCAGAATTATTAAGGGAAAAGGGATTTAAAACATTGGGAAGGGGGATCACCCCAATATTCCCGGGGATTTTGAGTAGGGGAAAGTGATCCCAAAAACAAGGGCATCCCAAATCCTTTCCCTCAGGACTATGGGAGGGTTGGGGGGTTCCCACAATTCCCATTCCCAGAATTATTAAGGAAAAGGGATTTAAAACATTGGGAAGGGGGGTCACTCCAGTATTCCCTGGGATTTAAACTAGGGAAAAGTGATCCCAAAAATCAAGGACATCCCAAATCCTCTCCCTCAGGACTCTGGGAGGAAGGGGAGGGTTCCCACAATTCCCATTCCCAGAATTATTATGGAAAAAGGGACCTAAAACATTGGGAAAAGGGGTAACCCCAATATTCCCTGGGATTTTGAGTGGGGAAAAGTGATCCCAAAAATCAAGGGCATCCCAAATCCTCTCCCTCAGGACTCTGGGAGGAAGGGGAGAGTTCCCACAATTCCCATTCCCAGAATTATTAAGGGAAAAGGGATCTAAAACATTGGGAAGGGGGGTAACCCCAGTATTCCATGGGATTTTGAGTGGGAAAAGTGATCCCAAAAAACAAGGACATCCCAAATCCTCTCTCTCAGGACTCTGGGAGAAAAGGGGAGGATTCCAAAAATTCCCTTTCCCAGAATTATTATGGAAAAAGGGACCTAAAACATTGGGAAGGGGGGGGGCACTCCAGTATTCCCTGGGATTTTGAGTGGGGAAAAGTGATCCCAAAAAACAAGGGCACCTGAAACCCTTTCATTCAGGACTCTGGGAGGAAAGGGGAGGATTCCCAAAATTCCCTTTCCCAGAATTATTAGGGAAAAAGGGACCTAAAACATTGGGAAGGGGGGTCACCCCAATATTCCCTGGGATTTTGAGTAGGGAAAAGTGATCCCAAAAATCAAGGGCATCCCAAATCCTCTCCCTCAGGACTCTGGGAGGAAGGGGAGGGTTCCCACAATTCCCATTCCCAGAATTATTATGGAAAAAGGGACCTAAAACATTGGGAAAAGGGGTAACCCCAATATTCCCTGGGATTTTGAGTGGGGAAAAGTGATCCCAAAAATCAAGGGCATCCCAAATCCTCTCCCTCAGGACTCTGGGAGGAAGGGGAGGGTTCCCACAATTCCCTTTCCCAGAATTATTAAGGGAAAATGGATTTAAAACATTTGGAAGGGGGGTCACTCCAGGATTCCCGGGGATTTTGAGTGGGGAAAAGTGATCCCAAAAAACAAGGCCATCCCAAATCTTCTCCCTCAGGACTCTGGGAAGATTCCCAAAATTCCCATTCCCAGAATTATTAATGGAAAATGGATTTAAAACATTGGCAAGGGGGGTCACTCCAGTATTCCCTGGGATTTAAACTAGGGAAAAGTGATCCCAAAAAACAAGGGCATCCCAAATCCTCTCTCTCAGAACTCTGGGAGGAAGGGGAGGATTCCCACAATTCCCTTTTCCAGAATTATTAATGGAAAATGGATTTAAAACATTGGCAAGGGGTGTCACTCCAGTATTCCCTGGGATTTTGAGTGGGGAAAAGTGATCCCAAAAAACAAGGGCATCCCAAATCTTCTCCCTCGGGACTCTGGGAGAAAAGGGAGGGTTCCCACAATTCCCATTCCCAGAATTATTAAGGGAAAAGGGATTTAAAACATTGGGAAGGGGGATCACCCCAATATTCCCTGGGATTTTGAGTGGGGAAAAGTGATCCTAAAAAACAAGGGCATCCCAAATCCTCTCCCTGAGGAGTCTGGGAAAAAAGGGAGGGTTCCCAAAATTCCCTTTCTCAGAATTATTAATGGAAAATGGATTTAAAACATTGGGAAGGGGGGTCACCCCAATATTCCCTAGGATTTTGAGTGGGGAAAAGTGATCCCAAAAAACCCTTTCATTCAGGACTCTGGGAGGAAAGGGGAGGATTCCCAAAACTCCCTTTCCCAGAATTATTAATGGAAAATGGATTTAAAACATTGGGAAGGGAGGTCACCCCAATATTCCCTGGAATTTTGAATGGGAAAAAGTAATTCCAAAAATCAAGGGCACCTCTAACCCTCTCATTCGCGGCTTTGGCGGACTCCAACAACCCGCTTCCCAGAACTCTTAAGGGAAAAAGGGGCCTAAAACCTTGGGAATGGGAAGGGATCGCCCCCGTTCCCTTGGGAATTCTCACCCGATAAAGGCCCCTCCACACCCGGGAGGTGGCAAAGGACGCTCCGGAGAGCCCCGAAACCGCCATTAGCGAGGCTCAGGAGAGGGGACGAAGGATCCCAAGGGTGGGATAAGGATCGCGGGATAAGGATCGCGGGATAAGGATCGCGGGATAAGGATTCCCGGGATAAGGGGCTGGGAAAAGGAGAGGGGGGGGAGGAAAATCGGGACTCACGGGAAGGGCGCGATCCCTGAGGCGCCTCCGCTCCTTTCGGCCGCCGACGGGGTAAAGGGGGGCCGCGCACGCCGCGCGGAGGGTTATGGGGGCGGCGCGTACCACGCGGAGGGGGGGGGGAAGGGGGTTCAGGGAAGGGAGACAACGCGCCGAACAAATATTTCTGGGATTATCCCGCTCCGGAATATGTGGGATATCCCCGCGGGGCAAGCGGGATGCGCGCAGATCCCCCTTCTGGTAGACGGGAGGTTGCGCGGCTCCCCCCCCCCTAGTCTTTGGCGAGTTGGAGTCGTCCTCGCGCGGCTGGGGCGCCGGCGGGTTGTGCCACTCCGCGGGGAATGGGGGTGCGCCGCCTCACTCCGCCTCACTTCACCTCACACCGCCCCCCACACACACAGACACGGCTTCCCTGCTTCTCCCGGGATGTTCCTCATGTTTTGGAAGGGAACGGAAAAAGGGGGAGGCCCCGCCGCTGTCTCCCCCCGCTCGGTGGAACAGCCCGTGAGGGGGGCAAGCGGCGAGGGGGGCTCGGGGGGGGGGGAAGAAGCGATGCGTTTCGCGCCCCCTTTTCGCAGAGTGGTACAACCCGCGGGCGCCGGCGGGGCTACGAGGACGAAACCAACTCGGCAAAGAAATGGGGGGAGGGGGGTGAGCTGCGCTACTCGGGGTGTATGGAGGGGGGGACAGCCAGCGCATGCGGGGGAGCGGAGCGGGGACAAAGGCGCCCCATCCCCGCGTCCCTCCCCGGTTATAACGCGCCCCCCATGCCCATGGACGCGGCGGCCGCTCCATGCCCGGGGGGGAGCCGGAGGAGGGCGGGGGAATGGCGGGAGGGCGGCGGGGAGGAGGAGGAGGAGGAGGAGGAGGAGGAGGCAGCAGCGCATCCCCCGGGGGGGTGTCGGCGAAGATGTCGCTTCGCCGCGCCTACTCCATCAAGGACAAGCTCCAGGCCATCGAGCGGGTGAAGAAGGGCGAGCGCCAGGCGTCGGTGTGCCGGGCCTTCGGGGTGCCGGGGGGCACCCTCCGGGGCTGGCTGAAGGACGAGGCGAAGCTGCGCTGGTTCCTGGAGCAGCTCGGGGGCGAGGTGGGCACCCAGCGCAAGAAGATGCGCTTGGCCAACGAGGAGGAGATCGACCGCGCCGTCTACGCCTGGTTCCTGGCGCTGCGCCAGCACGGCGTCCCGCTCTCCGGGCCCCTCATCCAGGCGCAGGCGGAAGCCTTCGCCCGCCAGATCTACGGGCCGGAGTGTACCTTCAAGGCGAGCCACGGCTGGTTCTGGCGCTGGCAGAAGCGCCACGGCATCTCCAGCCAGCGCATCTACGGCGAGGGCGGCGCGGCCGCCGAGCCCGAGCGCGCCCCGGCCGCCCGCGCCGAGGCGATGCCCGACGCCGGTGGCTACGGCGACGAGCAGATCTACAACGCCAACGTCACCCGACTCTTCTGGAAGCTTCTCCCTGGCGGCGTCCCGGCGGGATCGGCGCGGCGGCGGCGGCGGCGCGGCGAGCGCGTCACGGTGCTGCTGGCCGCCAACTTGACCGGCGCCCACAAGCTCAAGCCATTGGTGGTCGGGGGGCTCCGGGATCCCGCCAGCCTCCGGCATCACAACCAGGAGAAGTTCCCGGCGTGTTACCGCTACAGCCGCGAGGCCGCGCTGGCGCCGGCGCTGCTCCGGGCCTGGTTCTTCGAGGACTTCGTGCCGGGGGTCAAGCGGTACCTGCGGCGGAGCTGCCTCCAGCAGAAGGCCGTGCTGCTGCTCAGCTCGGCGCCGAGCCGGGAGGATTCTCCGCCTCTGCAGACGCCCGACGGGTCCATCCGTGCGCTCTTCCTCTCCAAGGCTCCCGCCGGGAGCGGCTCTGCCGGAGCGGGCGGCCGGATCCCGGCGCCGCTGGAGCAGGGCGTGGTGTCGGCCTTCAAGCAGCTCTACAAGCGGGAGTTGCTGCGCTTGGCTGTGTCCTGCGGCGGCCCCGGCGGCCCCGGCGACTTCGTGAGGTCCTTCCTCCTCAAGGACATGCTGTACCTCGCCGGGCTCTCCTGGGATCTCATCCCGCCGGGAGCCATCGAGAAGTGCTGGCTCCTGGGGCTGCGCGCGGCCTTCGAGCCGCATCCCAGCGAGGAGGAGCGCGGAGAACCACCGGGAGCAGGGCAGGAAGGAGGAGGAGGAGGAGGAGGAGGGGACAGCAAAGTCTTCAGCGACCTGACCCACCTGGCAGCGCTGGCCTTCAAGCGCTTGGCTCCCGAGGAAGTGTCCGACTGGCTGCACTTGGATGACGCCGCTGCGGGCACAGAGGAGGAGGAGGAGGACGGAGAAGAGGACGCAGACAAGGAAGGCGCTGAGGAAGATGAGGAGGAGGAGGAAGCAGCCAGCGGAGGCGGCAGGGAAGGAGGAGACCCGTTGCTTCCCACGGCTCGGGAAGCCATCCAGGGCCTGGAGACGGCGCTGCGGTGGCTGGAGGGGCAGGACCCCCGGGAAGTGGGGCCGCTGAAGCTGGTGCAGCTCCGCTCCCTCATCTCCACGGCCCAGCGGCTGTGCCGCGGCCGCAGCCCCCCCGCCTAGGCCGGGGGCTACCGCTGCCCACATCTGGGCTACCGACCGCCCCCCACTTGGCCACGGGGCCAGGGACGCCCCGTTATCCGGAGGTGCCGCCCGTCCCCGCCAGGATTCCTCCTGGGGATCAGGAGGCCGTGGGTCTCAGTTTCGGGGGTCGTCGGGCGCCGGCTCGCGTTCCGGGGTCGTCCCTCGCCTACACGTGGTGAGGAGGTGCTATTTTTTACATCCCTGGGCGCTGGCACTGCCAGAAGGCGGGGGTGGGTGCCCCCCCAAAATTCCCCGGTCACCCCGATCCCGTGGGGAGAAGGGGTTAGGGAGGGACCTGCTCGGTGTCACCGGGATTATTGGGGATAATGTCTCGGAGCAGGGCCCAGCCAGCTGGACAGGGACCACTCCCAAGGTGCTGTAGGGCAAATATTCCAGCCTGGAAGAGGTTGGCGACGCCCTTCCCGCTGTCCAAACAAAACCCCCGTTAAGCCAGGATGGTTTGGGGCCGGTTGAAGGCAACTCCGTGCACTGGATTGGGAAAGGGCCGCTTGGGTGGCATCCCAGAAGCTGCAGCTCCCTGGAAAAGGTCACCACCACCATTCCCACCACAGCTGGCAACACCTGGAGCACGGAGAGCTGCCGGAGCAGGTACCTCATCCCGGCATCCCCGCGGAGCCAAAGGCTCCGGGAACGGGTGTTCCTTCCCGGGATGTTTTGCAGGATGGTTGGGGCTGGACGACACGTCTGGGTGAGTTTGAGGTCGGAGCAGGGAGAGCCACCTTGGAATTCTGGAAGGCCTCAAGAGAGGAATTTGGCAGCTCTTGGCCCGACCTGGATGAAATTTGAGCCGGTTGAAGCCAACGACTGAAGGGAGGGCGGGGGGAATGAGATGAACTCCTCGGAGCTGCCCCGTGTCAGCCGGAGGGGTGGAGGTTTCTCCGTGTCTTGGTCTCCTCACTGCAGAGTTTATGGAAATTAAATGGATTTTTATTCCCACACGGAGCCTGTTGTTTGTGAACAGCCACACGGAGCCATCCCAGGGGGGTTTGGGGTGGCATGAGGGGGACCTCAGCGTGGTTGTGGCCCCTGGGGGTGGTTTTCTCCCAAAAAAAAATAAAGACCCCACAAAAATGTTTGGGGAGCTTGGGATGTAGCTGGTTTCAAGCAGGAATTCGGGGAATCCTCGGTTGTGTGACAGGAACGTCGCCGAGCTCGGCAGAAGGTGCTTGGCCCGATCCGGGGGGGTGAGACCTTCAAAGCATGGAATGGGTTGGGTTGGAAGGGACTGTGGAATTCCAACCCCCTGCCACGGGCAGGGACACCTCCCGCTATCCCAGGTTGCTCCAACCCGGCCTTGGGCACTTCCACAGCTTCTCTGGGAATCCCATCCCAGCCACTCCCCACCCTCCCAGCCAAGAATTCCTTCCCGATATCCCATCTAACCCTCTGGCACTGGGAAGCCATTCCCTGTGTCCTGTCCCTCCATCCCTCATCCCAAGTCTCTCTCCAGCTCTCCTGGATTCTCTTTAGGCCCTGGAAGGGGCTCCAAGGTCTCCCTGGAGCTCTTCCCTTCTCCGGGCTGGCTCCAGCTCCGTTTCTGGCTTCTGTGGAGCTTTGCTAATTAATTAATTAATTGGGTGCCTGGAGAAGGTTCCCACTCAGGTCATGCCTTGGCAGCACCATAACTTGGGAATCTGTGGAATCTCTCTTGGCTCGGTGCCACCGGCCTCTGGGGCAACCAAATCCTGGGGAACGGGGTCAAAGCCACAGGATCCAGAGGCTCAGCATCCAGATGTTTCCCCCAAAACCCACGTTTTGCCTGGAAAAGGCCTTTTCACCCTCAAAGCAGTTCCCAAATCAGCTGGAACATTCATTGTATCCGTGCAGGTGCCAGCAGGCAAAGGGAGCTGAATTAGGGCCCGGAAAAGGTTTGGATCCTCGCTGGATAGTTTGAGTTTCCACTCCCTGGAGCTGGGAGTGGGTCTAGGCTTCCATCCCATTCCCGTGGAGCCGGAGAGGGACCTGTCTGTGGGATCACGGTGGAGGTTTTTAGGTTGGTCGACCTCCTCCCTGTATTTTTGGGAATAAAACTCTCACGGCGCCCGGGAAGGTCCCTCGTGTCCCACTGCAGGGATGTGGCCACTCTCCCAGCTCCGGGAGGCTGCAATTGGGATCAGCCCATCCCCAAAACCCCAGCCCTGGTGCCACACAGAGGGCACGGTGCCCGTGAGGGCGGGTGGCACCTTCATCCTTGGCGACGGCAGCACCAACTCCATCCCCGGGGGGAGCAGAGCTGGTGTGGCACCGGCACCATCCCGGGCACCCACAGCTGGGTGGTGACCCCGTGGCAGCTCCCACACCCCCCAGGGACCGAAGGCACCAAGAGGAGCCACCCACAGCTGGGTGGTGACCTGTGGTGGCTCCCACACCCCTCAGGGACTGAAGGCACCACGAGGAGCCACCCACAGCTGGGTGGTGACCCCGTGGTGGCTCCCACACCCCCCAGGGACCGAAGGCACCATTCCAGGCACCCACAGCTGGGTGGTGACCCCGTGGTGGCCCCCACACCCCCCAGGGACCGAAGGCACCACGAGGAGCCACCCATGGCTGGGGGGTGACCCTGTAGTGACTCCCACACCCCCCAGGACCGAAGGCACCCGGAGGAGCCACCCATGGCTGGGTGGTGACCCCGTGGTGACTCCCACACCCCCCAGGAACCAAAGGCACCCGGAGGAGCCACCCACAGCTGGGTGGTGACCCTGTAGTGGCTCCCACACCCCCCAGGACTGAAGGCACCTGGAGGAGCCACCCATGGCTGGGGGGTGACCCTGTAGTGACTCCCACACCCCCCAGGACCGAAGGCACCCGGAGGAGCCACCCATGGCTGGGTGGTGACCCCATGGTGGCTCCCACACCCCCCAGGGACCAAAGGCACCTGGAGGAGCCACATGTGCCCCCTTATTTATTTGCTCGCGGCCCCGCTGAGGTAACACATGCCCGATGCCACCTTCCCACCCCCCTCCAGCTTCTCCCGAGGGCATCAGGATCTCCTGGAAGAGGCCGGTTTTGGTCCCCATCACCCTTTCCTGGGACAAGAGCCGGGCCAACTAGTCCTTGGCCATGTCCCAGGCGCGGTTGGTGGCCGCCTCCACGGCGTTCATGACGGTGGCCCGGAGCGCTCCCTTCTCCAGCTGGTGCAGGGCGTGGATGGTGGTGCCCCCGGGGGTGCAGACGTCCCCCCGCAGCTTTGCCGGGTGTTCCCCGGTCTCCAGCAGCATCTTGGCAGCGCCCTACGGAAAAAAGGACACCTCCAAAATCATCCGACCCCCTCCGGGAAGCGCCGTCCCGGCGAGGGATCGGCCTGTGGCCTTCGCCGCTGCCGCCTTCTGAGGGTGGCCTCGTTTTTTGGGGGGGCCAAGAAGGGGAAGGGAGGCAGGAGGGGAGTCAGAACCTCCTCTCTCACCCTCATGGGGGTCCCAAAAGCAGCAGCCCTAAAATCAGCAACCCCAAAACCAGCAATCCCCAAAACCCAACACCTCCAAAACCAGCAGCCCTAAAATCAGCATCCTCAAAATCAGCATCCCTAAAATCAGCATCCCCAAAACCCAGGAACCCCAAAACCAGCACCCCCAAAATCAGCACCCTCCAAAAACAGCACCCCCAAAACCAGCAACCCCAAAACCAGCACCGCCAAAACCAGCATCCCTAAAATCAGCATCCTCAAAACCCAACACCCCCAAAACCAGCAGCCCTAAAATCAGCATCCTCAAAACCAGCAGCCCTAAAATCAGCATCCCCAAAACCCAGGAACTCCAAAACCAGCATCCCCAAAAACAACACCCCCCAAAAACAGCAACCCCAAAACCAGCAGCCCTAAAACCCAGGAACCCCAAAAGCAGCATCCCTAAAATCAGCATCCCCCAAACCAGCCAAAACCAGCACCCTAAAAAAGAAAAAACAGCACCTCCAAAACCAACACTCTCAAAACCCAGCAACCCCAAACCCAGTGACCCCAAACCCAGGACCTCAAACCCAGGACCCTGAACCGAGCACCCTAAAAAACAGAAACCCCCAAACCAGCAACCCCTAAAACCAGCAACCCCAAAAACAACAACCCCAAAATCAGCAACCCCCAAACCAGCACCCCAAAACCAAGAGCCCCAAGACCAGCAACCCCAAAATCAGCACCCCCAAAACCCAGGAACCCCAAAACCAAAAGCCCCAAGACCAGCAACCCCAAAACCAGCTAAACCAAAACCAGCACCCCAAAACCAACACCTTCAAAACCAGGAACCCCAAACCCAGCACCCCAAAACCAGCACCATCAAAAGCAGCACCCCCAAACCCAACACCTCTAAAACCAGCACCCCAAACCCAGCACCTGAAAAACCAGTACCCCCAAACCAGCAACCCCAAACCGAGGAACCCCAAAACCCAGCAACCCCAAAACCCAGACCCCAAACCCAGTACCCTAAAAACCAGCAACCACAAACCCAGCACCCCAAAACCAGCACCTCCAAAACCAGCACCCCCAACACCAGCAACCCCAAACCCAACACCCTCAAAACCAACACCCTCAAAACCGAGCACCCCAAAACCAGCACCCCAAAACCAGCACCCTAAAAAACCCAGGAACCCCAAACCCAGCAACCCAAACACCAGCACCCCAAAACCAGCAACCCCAAACCAAGTACCCTAAAAAACCCAGGAACCCCAAACCCAGCACCCCAAAACCAACACCCCAAACCCAGCACCCCAAAAGCAGCAGCTCCTCCCTCATCCCGACGGCTTTCGTGGAGCCCAGGGCTGGGCGGGAAGCACGGGAAAGGTGAGAAGGGAACGGGAAGGCCGGGAAGGGAGTGGGAAAGGTGGGAAGGGAGTGGGAAAGGCAGGAAGGGAGCAAGAAAAGTGGGAAGGGAGTGGGAAAGGCGGGAAGGGAGCGGGAAAGGCGGGAAGGGAACAGGAAAGGTGGGAAGGGAACGGGAAAGGCGGGAAGGGAACAGGAAAGGCGGGAAGGGAGAGGGAAAGGTGGGAAGGGAACGGGAAAGACGGGAAGGGAGCAGGAAAGGTGGGAAGGGAGCAGGAAAGGCGGGAAGGGAACGGGAAAGGTGGGAAGAGAACAGGAAAGGTGGGAAGGGAGTGGGAAAGGCGGGAAGGGAACGGGAAAGGTGGGAAGGGAGCAGGAAAGGCGGGAAGGGAACGGGAAAGGTGGGAAGGGAGCAGGAAAGGCGGGAAGGGAACGGGAAAGGTGGGAAGGGAGCAGGAAAGGCGGGAAGGGAACGGGAAAGGCGGGAAGGGAACGGGAAAGGCGGGAAGGGAGCGGGAAAGGCGGGAAGGGAGCGGGAAAGGCGGGAAGGGAACGGGAAAGACGGGAAGGGAGCAGGAAAGGTGGGAAGGGAGCAGGAAAGGCGGGAAGGGAATGGGAAAGGCGGGAAGGGAACGGGAAAGGTGGGAAGGGAGTGGGAAAGGCGGGAAGGGAGCGGGAAAGGCGGGAAGGGAACAGGAAAGGTGGGATGGGAATGGGAAAGGTGGGAAGGGAGCAGGAAAGGTGGGAAGGGAACGGGAAAGGTGGGAAGGGAGCGGGAAAGGTGGGAAGGGAGCAGGAAAGGCAGGAAGGGAACGACGCCACCTGTTCCCGACTCACCAGCAGCGTCTGCGCCGCGATCCTGCCGGCCAAGGCTCCCGGCATTCCCATCTTCACCGCACCCTCGGCCAAGGCTTCGGCGAACAGGTACACCTGGGGGGGGACAACGGGGACATCCGGGGTGAGCCGGGGGGCGAGGAGAGCCCCCCCATCCCGACGGGGCGGGAATTCCGCCCCGGCGCTCACATAGGCCACGCCGCTGCCGCTGAGGCCGGTGTGGATGTCAATGTAGGATTCAGGAACCTCCTCGCAGAGCCCGCAGGACGTCAGGAGGTTCTTCAGGAGAACCGATTCCTTGTCGCCGGCGCTGCTGCCCCGGGAGAAGACCATGGCGCCCGCCTGCACCACGCACGGCAGGTTGGGCATCAGCCGGAGAACCTTCGTCCAGGGCGGGAGCAGCTGCGGAGAGACGGGATGGGAGAAGGGGAGACGGCACTGGGAAGGACCCAAAGGGGTCCTGGGCACCGGGGGGGGTCACCCAGAGGGGCTGGGGGAGAAGTGGGGAGGTGGGGAAGGAGCTGGAGGGGAACCGGGTGGGGACAAGGCCACGGGGGTGTGTCCTCTGTGGGGCTGGGGGGGAAAGGGAGAGGGAGAAGGAGAAGGAGAAGGAGAAGGAGGAGGAGGAGGAGGAGGAGGAGGAGGAGAGAGGAAGAATAGAGGGAGGAAAAGGAGGAGAAGGAAAACAAGAAGAGGACAAGGAGAAGAAGAGAAAGAAGCAGGAGAGGAGGAGAAGGAGGAGAAGGAAAAGGAGAGGAGAATGAGAGATGGAGAAGGAGAAAATGAGAAGAGAAGGAGAGAAGAAGGAGGAGGAGAAGGAGGAAAAGGAGGCAGAGGAGGAGAAGGAGAAGGAGAAGGAGAAGGAGAAGGAGAAGGAGAAGGAGAAGGAGAAGGAGAAGGAGAAGGAGAAGGAGAAGGAGAAGGAGAAGGAGAAGGAGAAGGAGAAGGAGAAGGAGAAGGAGAAGGAGAAGGAGAAGGAGAAAGAGAAGGAGAAGAAGGAGGAGGTGGAGGAGAAGGAGAACGAGGAGGAGGAGGAGGAGGAGGAGGAGGAGGAGGAGGAGGAGGAGGAGGAGGAGGAGGAGGAGGAGGAGAAGGAGGAGGAGGAGGAGGAGAAGGAGGAGGAGAAGGAGAAGGAGAAGGAGAAGGAGAAGGAGAAGGAGAAGGAGAAGGAGAAGGAGAAGGAGAAGGAGAAGGAGAAGGAGAAGGAGAAGGAGAAAGAGAAGGAGAAGAAGGAGGAGGTGGAGGAGAAGGAGAATGAGGAGGAGGAGGAGGAGGAGGAGGAGGAGGAGGAGGAGGAGGAGGAGGAGGAGGAGGAGGAGGAGGAGGAGGAGGAGGAGGAGGAGAAGGAGGAGGAGGAGGAGGAGGAGGAGGAGGAGGAGGAGAAGGAGGAGGAGGAGGAGGAGAAGGAGGAGGAGAAGGAGAAGGAGAAGGAGAAGGAGGCTCACCCTCTGCAGTGTCTGGATGGTGACTCCGGCCACCAGGGAGACCACGATGTGGTGGGTGCCCACGGCAGGCCGGATCTCCTCCAGGACCCCCGGGAGCACGTGGGGTTTGGTGGCCAGGAAGACCAGGGTGCTCCTCTGCACCACCTCCAGGTTGCAGTGTGTGGTCCTGCACCCCAACTCCTGCCCACGGGACAGGGAGAGGTGTCACAGCCCTAAAAGCAGCACCTCAAAACCCATCAAACCCAAAAACCAGCAACCCCTTAACCAGCACCCTAAAACCCATCAAACCCAAAATCAGCACCCCCAAAATCAGCAACCCCAAAACCAACACCCTGAAACCCAGCATCCCCCAAACCAGTAATCCCAAAATCAGCAACCCCAAACCAGCACCCTAAAAATCAGCATCCCCCAAACCAGCATTCCTAAGATCAGCACCCCTAAAACCCAGCACCCCAAAAACCCAGCACCCCAAACCCAGCAACCCCAAAACCAGCATTCCTAAAATCAGCAACCCTAAAACCCAGCACTCCAAACCAGCATCCTAAAAATCAGCAACCCCAAAAACAGCACTGTAAACCCAGCAACCCCAAAACCCAGCAACCCCAAAATCAGCAATCCCAAAAGCCAGAAACCCAAAACTCAGTAGCCCCCAAATCAGCAACCCCAAAACCCAGCAACCCCAAAATCAGCAACCCCAAACCAGCATCCTGAAAATCAGCAACCCCAAAACCAGCATTCCTAAAATCAGCATCCCTAAAACCCAGCACCCCAAACCCAGCAATCCCAAACACAGCAACCCCCAAAATCAGCAACCCCAAACCAGCAGCCTAAAAATCAGCAACCCAAAAACCAGCACCCTAAAGCCAGCAACCCCAAAACCCAGCAACCCCTTAACCAGCACCCTAAAAATCAGCATCCCCCAAACCAGCATTCCTAAGATCAGCATCCCTAAAACCCAGCACCCCAAACCCAGCACCCCAAACCAGCATTCCTAAAATCAGCAACCCTAAAACCCAGCACCCCAAACCAGCATCCTAAAAATCAGCAACCCCAAAACCAGCACCGTAAACCCCAAAACCCCAAAACCCAGTAACCCCAAAATCAGCAATCCCAAAACCCAGAAACCCCAAAACTCAGTAGCCCCCAAATCAGCAACCCCAAAACCCAGCAACCCCAAAACCCAGCAACCCCAAAATCAGCAACCCCAAAACCAGCATTCCTAAAATCAGCATCCCTAAAACTCAGCACCCCAAACAAGCATCCTAAAAATCAGCAAACCCCAAACCAGCACCCTAAACCCAGTAACCCCAAAACCCCAAACCCCAAAACCAGCAATCCCAAAACCCCAAAACCAGCAATCCCAAAATCAGCACCCTCAAAACCAGCACCCTAAACCCAGTAAACCCAAAACCCAGTAACCCCAAAATCAGCAACCCCAAAACCAGCACCCCAAACTCCGCACCTCCAAAACCCCAAAACCAGCAATCCTGAAATCAGCACCCTCAAAACCAGCACCCTAAACCCAGCAACCCCAAACCCAGTAACCCCAAAATCAGCAACGCCAAAACCCAGTAACCCCAAAACCCAGTAAGCCCAAAATCAGCAACCCCAAACCCCAGTAACCTCAAACCCCAGTAACCCCAAAATCAGCAACCCCAAAACCAGCACCCTAAACCCAGCAACCCCAAAACCCAGTAACCCCCAAATCAGCAACCCAAAAACCCCAAACCCCCAAAACACAGTAACCCCAAATCAGCAATCCCAAAACCCAGAAACCCCAAAACTCAGTAACCCCAAAATCAGCAACCCCAAAATCAGCAACCCCAAAATCAGCAACCCCAAAATCAGCAACCCCAAACCAGCATCCTGAAAATCAGCAACCCCAAAACCCAGCACCCCAAACCCAGCAACCTCAAACCCAGCACCCTAAACCCAGCAACCCCAAAACCCAGTAACCCCAAAATCAGCAACCCTACCTATAACCCAGCAACCCCAAAACCCAGTAACCCCAAAATCAGCAACCCCAAAACCCCAAAACCAGAAATCCCGAAATCAGCACCCTCAAAATCAACACCCTAAAACACAGCACCCCCAAAAACCAGCCCCCCCCAAACCCAGCACCCCCGGACACGGATGTAGGGACACAGCTCGGGGTCCTGTGCCTGGATCTCACCCCGATCTGGGAAGGATGAGCCAAAGGGGTGGGAAAAGGGGGAAAAGGCCCCACTCACCCTCCAAGCTTCCAGGTTTTTATCGGAGGGAGCGCTGGCCAGGATGTTGCCGGCCGGGACCTTCCCTTGGGATACGCAGGGACAGGGGCAGGATTAGGGTCCTGAGCACCCAGGGCGGCCCCAGGGTGGTGGGGACCCCCCCCCCCCCACCGAGCTCCACAGGGATGTGATTCCCTCCCCCAGTCCCTGCAGGATCCCGGCAGGATTAAAGGGGGATGGGGATGGATCCTGCTGGGAACACCGCGGGGACAATCGGGGACACCTGGGGAGGAGGGAAGGGCTGTGGCTCCACTGTCTGGGGGGCAGGGACAGCGGGGAGGGGGCAGGACAGGACTGTCCACATGTCCCCACTGATCTGTGGGGCAGGGACAGCAGGGAGGGGGCAGGACAGGGATGTCCCCATGTCCCCACACTGTTTTATAGGACAGGGACATCGGGGAGGGGGCAGAACAAGGATGCCCCCATGTCCCTGCACTGATCTGTGGGACAGGGATATCAGGGAGGGGGTAGGACAGGGATGTCCCCATGTCCCCATTGATCTGTGGGACAGGGATATCAGGGAGGGGGCAGGACAGGACTGTCCCCATGTCCCTGCACTGATCTGTGGGACAGGGATCCCAGGGAGAGCAGGGATCCCAGGAGAGGGGCAGGACAGGGATGTCCCCATGTCCCCACTGATCTGTGGGACAGGGAAAGCAGGGATTCCAGGGGAATAGGACAGGACAGGACTGTCCCCATGTCCCCATTGATCTGTGGGACAAGGACACCAGGGAGGGGGCAGGACTGTCCCCATGTCCCTGCACTGATCTGTGGGACAGGGATCCCAGGAAGAGCAGGGACCCAGGAGAGGGGCAGGACAGGGATGTCCCCATGTCCCCATTGATCTGTGGGACAGGGACAGCAGGGAGGGGGCAGGACAGGGATGTCCCCATGTCCCTGCACTGATCTGTGGGACAGGGACACCAGGAAGAGCAGGGACCCAGGAGAGGGGCAGGACAGGATTGTCTCCATGTCCCCACTGATCTGTGGGGCAGGGACAGCAGGGAGGGGGCAGGACAAGGATGCCCCCATGTCCCCCCCACTGATCTGTGGGACAAGGACACCAGGAAGGGGGCAGGACTGTCCCCATGTCCCTACACTGATCTGTGGGACAGGGATCCCAGAAAGAGCAGGGACCCCGGGAGAGGGGCAGGACAGGACTGTCCCCATGTCCCTCCACTGGAGGTCAGAGACGCAGAGGAGGGACCACGAGCGGGCTGTCCCCATGTCCCTGAACGGGAGGACACAGCCCCGGGGGAGGGCAGGGACTCTACTGAGAGGGACAGGGCTGTCCCCATGTCCCCTCCTCTCCCCATGGGACATGGACCCCGCAGATCCCAGACCAGGACTGTCCCCATGTCCCCTCCCCTCTCAGTGGATCAGGGACCACCCAGATCCCCCGGGTAGGAGCCAGACCAGGACTGTCCCCATGTCCTCTCCCCTCTCAGTGGATCAGGGACCACCCAGATCCCCCGGGCAGGAGCCAGACCAGGACTGTCCCCATGTCCCTGTACTGAAGGTCGGAGACCCTGGGGATGGCAGGGACCCCGAGGGAGGGGCCAGACCAGGACTGTCCCCATGTCCCCTCCCACCTCCGTGGATGAGGGACCCCCCAGATCCCCCGTGGAGGTGCCAGACCAGGACTGAGGGACAGGGATCGCGGGGAGGGGGACAGGACAGGGCTGTCCCCATGTCCCCTCCCATTTCCGTGGGACGGGCCCCCCCCCCAGTTCCCCCCGGTGAGGGACCAGTCCAGGGCTCTCCCCACGTCCCCACGTCCCCACGTCCCCTCCCCGTGGGTCAGTGACCCGCCACATCCCCAGACCGGGACTGTCCCCATGTCTCCTCCCCGTGTGACAGTGACACGCGGAGGTAAGAGGAGGGAGGGTCTGTCCCCACGCCCCCTCCCCTCCCCGTGGCTGAGGGTCCCTCCCGACCCCTCCGAGCCCCTCCGGGCCGTACCCGCCTGCAGGAGCCCCCGGGCGAGCCCCCCGGCCATCCTCCCCGCGCCCACGAACCCGACCCACAGCGGCGGCTCCTCCATCGCCCCCGGCCCGCCGCGGGACACGCCCCCTCGCAGAGACCACGCCCACATCGCCCCGCCCACCACATGGCCCCGCCCGCCCCGCCCCTCTCTCCTATTGGCTGAGCCGCCTATAAAGGGGCGGGGCTTAGCCGAGGGGGGGGATCTGCGCAGCCGCGCGGCCGCCACGTGGTTGGTTGGGGGGGGGTCCTGAGGGGGGTCCTGAGGGGGGTCCCGACAGGTCGCGATATGTTCCCCCCCCCCCCCTTCCCCCCAGGGTGCTCGGCGGAGCCCTCGGAACATGTGGGAATACCGGGGGGGGTCGCTCGGTGGGGTGGGACCCCCAAATTTGTCTGTGGGCGCGCGGGGGGGTTTCCCGCCCTCTTCTCCCCACGGGACCCCCATAGGCACCCCTGGACTATCGGCGGTCCCCCAAATTTGGGACGGGGGTCTCACAATTTGTCCGTGGGCTGGGGGGTGTTTCCCACCCTCTTCTCCCTAAAGGACCTCCTATGGGCACCCCTGGGACTATGGGAAGGTCCCCCAGATTTGGGACGGGGTCCCCACAGTTTGTCCGTGGGTTTGGGGGGTGTTTCCCACCCTCTTCTCTCTATGGGACCCCCTACGGGCACCTCTGGGACTATGGGGCTGTCTGTCCCCTTAGTGGGGGGGGTCCATCGATTTGGGACGATGTTTTCCACCCTCTTCTTCCCATTGGACCCCCATGAGCACCCCTGGGACTATGGGGGATACCCCACATTTGGGGAGGGTCCCACAGTTTGTCCGTGGGCTTGGGGGGTGTTTCCCACCCTCTTCTCCCTATAGGACCCCTTATGGGCACCCCTGGGACTATGGGGGGGTCCTCCAAATTGGGGTGGGTGTGTCTCACCCTCTTCTCCCCACGGGACCCCCATAGGCACCCCTGGGACTATGGGGGGTCCCCCAAATTTGGGACAGGGGTCCCACAGTTTGTCCGTGGGCTTGGGGGGTGTTTCCCACCCTCTTCTCTCTATAGGACCCCCTATGGGCACCCCTGGGTCTATGGGGGGACCCCCAAATTTGGGACGGGGGTCCCACAGTTCGTCCGTGGGCGTGGGGGGTTTCCCACCCTCTTCTCTCCACGGGACCCTGCCGGCACCCCTGGGTTTATGGGGGGTCCCCTCAGGTTGGATGGGTCCCTCAAATTTGGGGTGGGGAAGTCCCCAAATTTGTCCATGGATGTCCTCCCCATTCCAAGGTGTTTCCCACCCCCTTCTCCCCATAGGACCCCCATCGGCACCCCTGGGACTATAGGGGGTCCCCTCAGTGGGGTGAGTCCCCCAAATATGGGGTGGGGAGGTCCCCAAATTGTCCATCGATTTTGGTGGGGGGGTGTTTCCCATCCTCTTCTCCCTATAGGACCTCCTACGGGCACCCCTGGGACTATGGGGGGGTCCCCTCAGTGGGGTGGGTCCATCGATTTGGGGTGGTGTTTCCTACCCTCTTCTTCCCATTGGACCCCCTTGGGCACCCCTGGGACTAGGGGGGGTCCTCCAAATTTGGGATGGGGGTCCCACAGTTTGTCTGTGGGCTTGGGGGGTGTTTCCCACCCTCTTCTCCTTATAGGACCTCCTATGGGCACCCCTGGGACTATGGGGCTGTCCCCTTAGTGGGGTGGGTCCATTGATTTAGGGGGGTGTTTCCCACCCTCTTCTCCCTGTAGGACCCCCTTGAGCACCCCTGGGACTATGGGGGGGTCCTCCAAATTTAGGACGGGGTTCCCATAGTTCGTCCGTAGGCTTGGGGGGGTTTCCCACCCTCTTCTTCCCATTGGAACCCCTATGGGCACCCCTGTGACTATGGGGGGGTCCCCTCAGTGGGATTGGTCCCCCAAATTTGGGGTGGGGGGGTCCCAAAATTTGTCCCTGGATCTGAAGGGCTTCTCCCAACCTTCTTCTCCCCACAGGACCCCCCCATTCCCACGATGCTGCCCTGGAGCTCCCGGGCTCTGCTGCTCCTCTGCGCCGGGATTTTGGGGGGGCTGGGCCTCGCTGCCCCCTCAGAGGAGGTGGGGACCCTCCACTAGGGAACTGGGGACCCCCTCAAGACACCACGGGTGACAACCAGTGCCAGGATGAAGCCCCAGCCCGGGAGGTGTCACCCCTGGACTCCTGTCACCATCCAGGGTGGGACCCCCCCCCGGCTGGGAAATGGGGGTCCCCGGGACCCCCCCACCCCAGGCCTCGCCTTGCTCGGTGTGGGGGAGTTTTTGGGGGTGTAAAGGTCAAGTTCTGGGGCGGTTCTCACACTCTTTTTCGTGTTTTTCACCCCAAATTCCCCCCTCTCTGGGCCCCCACCCTGCACTGGGAGCACCCCGGGGGGCTGAGGGCTCATTTTGGGGTGTCCATGGGCACCTCCCTGAGGGGTGGGGGGGGCTTGGGGTCATCCCCCCTTCACCAACTTCCTGAATATTCCCCACAGGAGGAGCTGGGGGAGACCTGGATGAGGCTGGCGCTGGATGAGACCCCCGTGGTCCAGCTCCTGGAGGACGTCGCCCACCAGATGGGTACGAGCTGGCACGGGAATGCTGAGACATCCCCCACCTTGGGATTGATGCAGAGATGTTGAGAATCCCCCTGTCCCACCTTGGGGTTGATCCAGGGATGCTGAGACATCCCCTGCCTTGGGATTCATCCAAGGAATTCTGAGGCATCCCCATATCCCACCTTGGGATTGATCCAAGGATGCTGAAAATCCCCCTGAGTTTGGGATTGATCCAAGGATGCTGAAAATCCCCCTGAGTTTGGGATTGATCCAGGGGTGCTGAGACATTCCCATATCCCACCTTGGGATTGATCCAGGGATGCTGAAAATCCCTCTGAGTTTGGGATTGATCCAAGGCTGCTGAGACATTCCCCTGTCCCACTTTGGGACTGATCCAAGGATGTTGAGAATCCCCCTGTCCCACCTTGGGATTGATCCAAGGATGCTGAGAATTCCCCATATCCCACCTTGGGATTGATCCAAGGATGCTGAGACATCTCCATATCCCACCTTGGGATTGATCCAAGGATGTTGAGAATCCCCCTGTCCCACCTTGGGATTGATCCAGAGATGTTGAGAATCCCCCTGTCCCACCTTGGGATTCATCCAAGGAATTCTGAGACATCCCCATATCCCACCTTGGGATTGATCCAAGGCTGCTGAGACATCCCCATATCCCACTTTGGGATTGGTTCAAGGATGCTGAGACATCCCCTGCCTTGGGATTGGTTCAAGGATGCTGAGAATCCCCCTGGGTTTGGGATTGATCCAAGGATGCTGAGAATCCCCCTGTCCCACCTTGGGATTGATCCAACCTCTTATCCCTCCTCCACAGGGAATGGGAGCAGCCAGGGGGCTGCAGACCTCGGGGAAGGACACCGGGTTTTCCCATCCCACCTCCCTCAGGAGCAGGAAAGACCTTGGGATGTTTATCCCCGACGAGGTGGGACCCCAGCAAACCCCATTCCCAGCTTTTTTCACTTTCCCAAGCTCATCCCACCACCACATCCATCTTTCCCACCTGCAGAAAGTGCCCTGGTCCTTCGGGAGGTGATGGAGAACCTGCAGAGGCTCAACCAGAGCCTGGAGCTGATGTTGGAGGTCTTGGAGGACGCACCGAGCCGGCTGGAAAACCACCTGGAGCGCCTCACGGCCATTCCCAACCCGGATGGTGAGCGGGAATAGGGGCTGGAGCGCAGATGGGAGCCAGTGGGTGCCAATTCCAGGTTTTTCCATCCCATCCCACAGGTCAGAGCCCAAGTGCCGCCTCCACCTTCATCCCACCCGGCTCCTACTCGGCGCTGCTGGTTCTTCTCCTGGTGCTGGCGCTGCTCTGGGTGATCCTCCTCCTCCTCTTCCTGGCCTCCAGTGCCCTCGGAATCCTGGAGCTCTCCGCTCTCCTGGCCCTTGCTGTGGCAGGTGGGGACGGATGTGGGGACGCCTGGATGGGGACAGACCACCCTGGAGGTGCTCTGCCCTCTCCCACCCTCCTGTTGTCCTGCAGGACAGCAGCTGGTGGCATCCAGAGGGATCCAGCCAGGGGTTTCCCGGGAAAAAATCCCTCACCGGCTCACCTCCACCCCAGAGAGGTAGGAGAGGGTTGAGGGGGTGGGCGTGGCACCCTTGGGAGCTGGTGGGACCTGTCCTGGGCATTCCACCCTGGGTGTCCCATCCTGGAAGTCCCATCCTGGAGCCACCTGGCAGAGGTTCCCGGGAAGGGACAGGACACACCTTGATGGCTTTCCCATGGATTTTGGGCCCCTCACCCGAGCTCCCTGCCCAATTTCTGCTCAGAAATCCCATCCTTGGTGTCCCATCCTGGAGACATCTGGCAGAGGTTTTTGGGAAGGGACGGGACAAACATCTTAATGGCTTTCCTATGGATTTTGGGCACCTCATCCCAGCTCCCTGCCCTCTTTCTGCTTGGATGTCTCCTCCCAGATGTCCCATCCTGGAACCATCTGGCAGAGGTTCCCAGGAAGGGACAGGACACACCTTGATGGCTTTCCCATGGATTTTGGGCACCTCATCCCAGCTCCCTGCCTTGTTTCTGCTTGGGTGTCCCATCCTGGAGCCACCTGGCAGAGGTTCCTGGGAAGGGACAGGACACAGCTTGATGGCTTTCCTATGGATTTTGGGCACCTATTTGTGCCTGGGTGTCCCATCCTGGGTGTCCCATCCTGGGTGCCCCATCCTGGGTGCCCCATCCTGGATGCCCCATCCTGGAGCCTCCTGGCAGAGGTTCCCAGGAAGGGACAAGACACACCTCGATCGTCCACCTTGATGGACATCTTGGTGGCTTCCCTACGGATTTGGGGCACCTCATCCCAGCTCCCTGCCCTGTTCCTGCTCGGAGAAGGGGGTGGAGAGGCTGGAGAGCTGCTCGTGGGCCATCGTGGTGGTGACATAGGAGCCAATTTTCCTTCTTCCCACACAGGGAATGCGACCTGGAGCTGCTCCAGGAGGAGATGGACAGGATGGAGATGAGCTGCGTGCAAGGTGACCACGCTGTGGGAGCTGTGGGGATCCAGGACACGGATCCAAAGCCCTGGCGTGTCCCCCCCATCCAGTGTCCCCATCCAGTGTCATCCCAGAGCGTCCCCAAGCTCTGCCAGGGCACGTGGCACCATTCCAAGTGTCCCCAACCTCCGCCTGGAGCACTGGGAGGTGTCTCCATGTTCTTCCAGAGCCCTTGTACCCGGAGCAGCCCCAGGACATTCCCGGCTCCGTAGGATGGGTGTCACCTGTTCCTGGTGGCCGGAGGACGATGCGGAGCTCGCGTGGGGTAAGTGGTGCTGGAGGGGATGACCCCAAATTGGGGTTGTCCCTCAAAAACCTGCTCTTCGGGAATGGGTTTTGGTTACGGAATCATGGGATGGGTTTGGGGATTTGGGAATGGATTTTGGTCAGGGAATCATGGGATGGGACTGGGGATTTGGGAATGGATTTTGGTCATAAAATCATAGGATGGGTTTGGGGATTTGGGAATGGATTTTGGCCACAGAATCAGGGGATGAGTTTGGGGATTTGGGAATGGATTTTGGTCAGGGAATCAGGGGATGGGATTGGGGATTTGGGAATGGATTTTGGTCATAAAATCATAAGATGGGTTTGAGGATTTGGGAGTGGATTTCGGTCATGGAATCAGGGGATGGGTTTGGGGATTTGGGAATGGATTTTGGCCACAGAATCACAGGATGGGTTGGAAGGGCCTCCTAAACCCTTTCTTCCCCACCAGGCGATGCTGGAGCCGGTCACGGACACCGGGAAGCGCCGGGAGCCCAATCCCTGCATCCCAAGGGCCACCACGTGAGCTCTGACCACCCGGGCCGTCCCTCCCCCAGGGCCTGGTGTCACCCCAGCGTGGGCTGTGGCCTCCTGGGGGGGGCTGACGGGCGTGTCCCCTGCAGGTCCCTGCTGTCCCCACGCTGCCCGTGCCGGGCGCTCACCAGGGCCGGGCAGCGATGCCGGAAGAAAGCCGTTCCCGGGAAGGACTTGTGCCACATCCATGCCTCCGGCAGCAGCTTGGCCACGGATTCATCCCCTGCTTTTGACCCTCCACCCCCTCCCTGAGGGCTTTTAAACCCCCTTTCTTTTTTTTTTTTGGCTCTCCCAGATCCTGGCGGAGACTTGTGGATGCCGTTGGCTGTTGGTTCGGGGCAGAGGCTCCTCATCCCGCCAGTTTTAGGTTATTTGCATATATTTGGTCATTTGCATATATTTTAATAAACGCCACATTTCCAGCTGGAGTCTTTCCCACTCTGGTCCCCCCTTATCCCGTGGGATCATCCCCATGTGCCAAGAGCCAGCAGCAAATCCCTCGGCTGCCGTCCCTGTGCCGTGGAATCCCGATCCCCTTCCCATTATTAGGCCTAATTCCAGGTAATTAGCGCAGCTCATTAACAGCTCACCATCCTCTTGGACACCACCACGGTGGCTCCTTCCTACCACCTAATTTGGGATCCCTTTGGGATACTCCGACCTTCCCGCCCCTCCCTGCCCTGGGCGTCCCGCGCCGCTCCCGGCACGGGGCAGGAATGTGGGAGCTGCTCCCTGGGCTCCTGTTTTTTTCCCTTTGGAATTGTCCCTGTCACCCCCCCCAGCCCCGTCCTCTGCCCCAGCAAAGGACAACCCTGAGTTGGAAGAGGATGATCCCGGTGATCCCGGTGCCGTCACTTCCTGGCGTCGGCGTAGTTGGCGTCGAACCAGGCACAGGTTTCCTTCACAGCTGCGGAGGGAGAAGGTGGGATTGGGAATGGATTTGGGTCATAAAATGGGATGGGTTTGGGAAGGGATTTTGGTCATAGAATCGTGGGATGGGATTTGAGATGGATTTTGGTCATAAAATCATGGGATGGGTTTGGGGATGGATTTTGGTCATAGTCATGGAATGGGATTGGGGATTTGAGAATGGATTTTGGTCCCAGAATCATGGGATGGGTTTGGGGATTTGGGAGCAGATTTTGGTCACAGAATCATCGGACGGGTTTGGGGATTTGGGAATGGATTTTGGTCATGGAATCATGGGATGAGTTTGGGGATTTGGGACTGGATTTTGGTCATGGAATCATGGGATGGGTTTGGGGAATGGGACTGGATTTTGGTCATGGAATCATGGGATGGGTTTGGGGAACAGGACTGGATTTTGGTCATAGAATCGTGAGATGGGATTGGGGATGAATTTTAGTGTAAAATCATGGGATGGGTTTGGGGGTTTGGGACTGGATTTTGGTCATAAAATCATGGGATGGGTTTGGGGTTTTGGGACTGGATTTTGGTCACAGAATCATAAAGTGAGATTTAGAATGGATTTTGGTCATGGGATCAGGGATGGATTTGGGAATGGATTTTGGTCAGGGAATCATAGGATGGGATTGGGAATGGGACTGGACTTTCCTCACAGAATGGTGGGATGGGTTTGGGGAATGGGACTGGATTTTGGTCATGGAATCATGGGATGGGTTTGGGACTGGATTTTGGTCATGGAATCGTGGGATGGGTTTGGGGGTTTGGGATGGATTTTTGGTCGTAAAATCATGGAATGGGTTTGAGGATTTGGGAATGGATTTTGGCCACAGAATCATGGGATAAGTCAGGGATTTTGGGAGCAGAATTTGGTCACAGAATCATGGGATGAGTTTGGGGATTTGGGAGCAGATTTTGGTCATAGAATCATGGGATGGGACTGGGAATAGATTTTGGTCATAAAATCATGGGATGGGATTGGTGATTTGGGAGTGGATTTTGGTCAGGGAATCATGGGATGGGTTTGGGGATTTGGGAGCGGATTTTGGCCAGGGAATCATGGGATGGGTTTGGGGATTTGGGAATGGATTTTGATCAGGGAATCATGGGATGGGTTTGAGGATTTGGGGACAGATTTTGGTCAGAATCGTGGGATGGGTTTGGGGATTTGGGAACGGATTTTCTTCACAGAATCATGGAATGGGCTGGATTGGAAGGGACTCTTTCAGGTCATCTCATCCAACCACTGTGCAAGGAGACACCTCCCACTATCCCAGCTTGCTCCAAGCCCCATCCAACCTGACCTTGGACACTTCCCAGGGACGGAGAAACCACCAACATCCCTGGACACCCCGTGCCAGTGTTCCACCACCCTCATCCCGAAGGATGGACCACCCTGATGCCCCCAAGGCTGGCAGAGGCAGGACCTCCATGTCCCCACCTCACCTTTCCTGAAGGGAGTGAACTGGAAGCCGGGCAGGTACCGCCGGAGTTTGGCGTTGCTGGCCGTCTTCTTGAACTGCCCGTCGGCCTTGCTGGGGTCAAACTGGGATGGCAGGGATTAAGGAGGGAAAACGGGCGTTGCTTTGCCCCCACCATGTCCTGGTGGAGCGTGGGATTCCCCCCCGGAGCCCTCTCGGGTGAAGGATACGAGGAGCTCTCCCCGGAAATCCATGGCCTCTGCCACGGCCTCCGCCGCCTCCCGGATGGACACCTCGTCTTCTTCTCCCACTGCGGGGAAGGACAGGATGGTGGCTGTTCCCTCGTGGAGAGGGGATGGACAGGAGGAGGTCTGGGGGGGGAAGGTTCACCTGACAAAATGATGGGCTCCACCTCGTCGTATTCCCGCAGGACCCAAAGGAAGAGCCGGGCCAGGTCCTGGGGGGAAGAGCAGACAACCCTTGGGGGGGTCACTGCTGTTCCCAGCGTTCCCATTCCCAAGGAACCCAACCCAGGACAAACCAGGTGGGCTCAGACCCCTCTGGATCCCATTCCAGCCTTTCCAGCCCCATTCCTTGCTTCCCAAAGCCCCACCCACCAGGGAGTAGATGATGAACTGTCTCCTGGCTTTGCCCTCCCATCCCAAGGGAAACCAACCCCGAGGATGGCCCAGGACAAACCAGGAGGACTCAGACCCCTCTGGGGTCCCACCACCAGTCTTTCCAGCCCCATTCCCTGCTTCCCAAGGCCCCACACCCCAGGGAGTAGATGAGGAACTGTCTCCTGGCTTTGTCCTTCCAGCCCCATTCCCTGCTTCCCAAACTAGGGAATAGTAGATGAACTGTCTCCTGCCTTTGCCCTCCCATCCCAAGGGAAACCAATCCCGAGGATGGCCCAGGACAAACCAGGAGGACTCAAGACCCCTCTGGATCCCATTCCCTGCTTTCCAAGGCCCCACCCACCAGGGAGTAGGTGAGGAACTGTCTCCTGGCTTTGCCCTCCCATCCCAAGGGAACCCAACCCTGAGGATAGCCCAGGACAAGCCAGGTGGGCTCAGACCCCTCTGGATCCCATTCCAGCCTTTCCAGCCCCATTCCCTGCTTCCCAAGGCCCCACCCACCAGGGAGTAGATGAGGAATTGTCTCCTGGCTTTGTCCTTCCAGCCCCATTCCCTACTTCCCAAACTAGGGAATAGTAGATGAACTGTCTCCTGCCTTTGCCCTCCCATCCCAAGGGAAACCAATCCCGAGGATGGCCCAGGACAAACCAGGAGGACTCAGACCCCTCTGGATCCCATTCCAGCCCCATTCCCTGCTTCCCAAGGCCCCACACCCCAGGGGTAGACGCACTTTTGGGTTTGCCTTCCCATTCCAAGCAAGCCCAACCCCAAGGATGGCCCAGGCAGGCTCAGACCCCTCTGGGTCCCATTCCAGCCTTTCCACCCCCATTCCCTGCTTCCCAAAGTCACACACCCCAGGGAGTAGATGATGAACTGTCTCCTGGCTTTGCCCTCCTATCCCAAGGGAACCCAACCCTGAGGATGGCCCAGGACAAGCCAGGCAGGCTCAGACCTCTCTGGATCCCATTCCAGCCTTTCCAGCCCCATTCCCTGCTTCCCAAGGCCCCACCCACCAGGGAGTAGATGAACTGCCTCCTGGGCTTTCCCGTTCCCCACACGGTCAGAGCGGAGCCAGACTCTGTGGGAGGAAGGAGTGCAGCCGTCACCACCTCGCGGAGCAGGTGGAGAGTTGGAAAACCCTTCCCAAAAAAAAAACCCCCCCAGGAGCGCTGCCACCCTCACGTTTGGCCAGGTGGACCTTGTGGATGAGCCCCGGCAGGACGTGGCCGTCCTCGATGTTGAAGTTGTCGTGCGGCCCGAAGACGTTGGTGGGAATGACGGCGGTGAAGCGCCGGCCGTGCTGCTCGGAATAACCCCTGGATGGCAGCAGGGGCGGGATATCAGCTACTGGAACGGCCCCACGAGACCCCAGCCAGCAGCACCGATCCCAGGTATCTCTCCCCAGCTTCCACCCCGGCGCCGTTTAAATCCCGGGAATCCCACAGGATTCCCGTTGCCTCGATAACCAAGGGGTGCTTCCACCCTGGGAAGGGGCTCCCGCGTGTCCCTCCCTCACCTGTTCTGGATGTCAATCATCCTCTTGGCATAGGAGTAGCCGAAGTTGGAGCTGTGAGGGGGCCCGTTGTGGATCTGGGAATACGGGAGCGGAGCGTTAAGCGGGGAAGGGACGTTCCCTGGAATGTCGTGCGGGGACGGGAGCGCTCACCATGGTCTCGTCGATGGGATACGTGGTCTTGTCTGGGAAGATGCAGGTGGAGAGGCAGGAGACCACCTTCTCCACCCCCATCTCGTGGGCCGAGTGCAGGACGTTGTCGTTGATGTGGATGTTTGTCCTCTGGGGAAAGGAGAGATTTATCGGGATTCTGGGATGGAGATTCCCCAAATCCCTTCGTCGCTGGGCAAGCGCCGGCTTGTTAACAACTCCCAGAGCCACCGGAGCTCTTGGCTCTGGAAGCAGAACGAGCCCCCCTATCCCTGTGTCCCCATATCCCCCGTCCCGGGGATCCTGACGGTGCCGGTTTTCCAGGGGCTCACCCAGAAATCCAGGTTGGAGCGGATGTTCTTGAAGAGGCCCCCGACCATGGCGGCCAAGTGGATGACGTGGGTGGGCCGGTGCCTCTCAAACAGGGCCTTGGTCTCGGAGCTGCTCCTGGAAGGGGAAATTTGGGAGCTCTGGGGGCGTCAACGGAGCAGGTCGGGGCGTTTCCGAGGGAAAACCCAATCCTGGGATGGGAATCCGAGGGAAAACCCAAGCCTGGGAGGGGAATCCGAGGGAAAACCCAAGCCTGGGAGGGGAATCCGAGGGAAAACCCAAGCCTGGGAGGGGAATCCGAGGGAAAACCCAAGCCTGGGAGGGGAATCCGAGGGAAAACCCAAGCCTGGGAGGGGAATCCGAGGGAAAACCCAAGCCTGGGAGGGGAATCCGAGGGAAAACCCAAGCCTGGGAGGGGAATCCGAGGGAAAACCCAAGCCTGGGAGGGGAATCCGAGGGAAAACCCAAGCCTGGGAGGGGAATCCGAGGGAAAACCCAAGCCTGGGAGGGGAATCCGAGGGAAAACCCAAGCCTGGGAGGGGAATCCGAGGGAAAACCCAAGCCTGGGAGGGGAATCCGAGGGAAAACCCAAGCCTGGGAGGGGAATCCGAGGGAAAACCCAAGCCTGGGAGGGGAATCCGAGGGAAAACCCAAGCCTGGGAGGGGAATCCGAGGGAAAACCCAAGCCTGGGAGGGGAATCCGAGGGAAAACCCAAGCCTGGGAGGGGAATCCGAGGGAAAACCCAAGCCTGGGAGGGGAATCCGAGGGAAAACCCAAGCCTGGGAGGGGAATCCGAGGGAAAACCCAAGCCTGGGAGGGGAATCCGAGGGAAAACCCAAGCCTGGGAGGGGAATCCGAGGGAAAACCCAAGCCTGGGAGGGGAATCCGAGGGAAAACCCAAGCCTGGGAGGGGAATCTGAGGGAAAACCCAAGCCTGGGCGGGGAATCTGAGGGAAAACCCAAGCCTGGGAGGGGAATCCGAGGGAAAACCCAAGCCTGGGAGGGGAATCTGAGGAAAACCCAATCCTGGGAGGGGAAATTTTGGGGTTTGGTGGGGTCAACAGAGGTGACTGGTGGGGTTTCCAAGGCAAATCCCAATCCTGAGATGGGATATTTTGGGGTTCTATGGGGTCAACAGAGCAGATTGTGGTGATTCCAAGGACAAACTCATTCTTGGGAGGAGAGATTTCAGGGGTCTGTGGCAGATTGTGGGGATTCCAAGGAAAAACCCAATCCTGGGATGGGAATCCAAGGAAAAACCCAGTCCTGGGATGGGATATTTTGGGGTTCTGTGAAGTCAACAGAGCAGATTGTGGCTTTTCCAAGGAAAAAACCAATCCTGGGAGGGGAAATTTTGGGGTTTGGTGGCAGACTAGGGTGTTTTCAAGGAAAAACCTAGTCCTGGGATGAGATATTTTGGGATTTAGTGAGGTCAACAGAGCAGATTGGGGCTTTTCCAAGGAAAAACCCAATCCTGGGATGGGAAATATTGGGGTTTGGTGGCACCAACAGAGCAGCTTGTGGCGATTCCAAGGACAAACTCATTCTTGGGAGGAGAGATTTCAGGGGTCTGTGGCAGATTGGGGGGGTTCCAAGGAAAAACCCAATCCTGGGATGGGAATCCAAGGAAAAACCCAATCTTGGGATGGGAAATTTTGGGGTGTTTGGTGGGGTCAACAGAGCAGATTGTGGGGTTTCTGAGGAAAAATCCAATCCTGGGATGGGATATTTTGGGATTTAGTGAGGTCAACAGAGCAGACTGGGGCTTTTCCAAGGAAAACCCCAATCCTGGGATGGGATATTTTGGGGCTCTGTGGGGTCAACAGAGCAGACTGTGGGCATTCCAAGGAAAAACTCATTCTTGGGAAGAGAGATTTCAGGGGTCTGTGGCAGATTGGGGGAGTTCTAATGAAAAACCCAACCCTGGGATGGGAATCCAAGGAAAAACCCAGTCCTGGGATGGGATATTTTGGGATTTAGTGAGGTCAACAGAGCAGATTGTGGGAATTCCAAGGAAAAACCCAATCCTGGGATGGGATATTTTGGGGTTCTGTGGGGTCAACAGAGCAGACTGTGGGGATTCCAAGGAAAAACTCATTCCTGGGAGAAGAGATTTCAGGGCTCTGTGGCAGACTGGGGGGGGTTCCAAGGAAAAACCCAACCCTGGGATGGGAATCCAAGGAAAAACCCAGTCCTGAGATGGGATATTTTGGGGTTCTGTGGGGTCAACAGAGCAGATTGTGGTGATTCCAAGGACAAACCCATTCTTGGGAGGAGAGATTTCAGGGGTCTGTGGCAGATTGTGGGGATTCCAAGGAAAAACCCAATCCTGGGATGGGAATCCAAGGAAAAACCCAATCTTGGGATGGGAAATTTAGGGGTGTTTGGTGGGGTCAACAGAGCAGATTGTGGGGTTTCTGAGGAAAAATCCAATCCTGGGAGGGGAAATTTTGGGTTTGGTGGCAGATTGTGGGGATTCCAAGGAAAAACCCAATCCTGGGATGGGATATTTTGGGGTTCTGTGGGGTCAGCAGAGCAGACTGTGGGCATTCCAAGGAAAAACTCATTCCTGGGAGGAGAGATTTCAGGGGTCCGTGGCAGATTGAGGGGGGGGGGTTTCCAAGGCAAAACCCAATCCTGGGACGGGATATTTTGGGGTTCAGCAGAGCAGGTCGTGGGGGATCCCGAGGAAAATCCCGACTCACGTCAGGTTGGCGTCCCGGGAGGACACAAAGATCCAACGCTCGTCCGGCCGCCCCTCCCCATCTTCCACCACCTTCTGGATGGCCTTTCCCACCAAGCCGGTGCCCCCCGTCACCAGGATGCGCTTGGTCACCTCTGTCATGGCCCAGGTCCTGCGGGGGGGCACGGGGGGGGGCATTTTCTGGGGCGGTTTTTGGGTGTTTCTGGGAGAAGGGAAGCGGGAGGGGAGGGGAGGGGTGGGGCGGGCTCTGACGTGGCACCCGCAGTCGGCAGGTGGGGACAGTGGAGGTGGCACCCGGGTGGTGGCACCTGAGGGTGGCACCCGGGCCCAGGGCCAGACCTGCCACATGGGGACACCTGGGACGAGCGGGAGGGGCGGCTGCAGCCTCAGGGCTGGGTCCCAAATCTCCCTCTGCACCCCCAAAATCACCCCCAAATCAACCCGTGCACCCCCAAATCTACCCCTGCACCCCCAGATCACCCCCATGCTTGGGCCCCAAATCACCCCTTGCACCCCTAAATCTCCCCCTGCACCCCCAAATCACCCCCAGGGCTAGGCCCCAAATCACCCCTGCACCCCCAAATCTCCCCCTGCATCCCCAAAATCACCCCCAAATCTCCCTCTGCACCCCCAAATCACCCCCAGGGCTGGGCCCCAAATCACCCCCTGCACCCCCAAATCACCCCCATGCTTGGGCCCCAAATCTCCTCCTGCACCCTCAAATCAACCCCTGCACCCCCAAATCAGCTCCAGGGCTGTGCCTCAGATCACCTCTCCCATCCCAAATCAACCCCTGCACCCCCAAATCACCCTCTGTACTCCCAAAATCACCCCCAAATCTCCCCCTGCTCCCCCAGATCACCCCCTGTAACCCCAAATCACCTCCAGGGCTGGGCCCCAAATCTCCCCCTGAGCCCCCAAATCAACCGCAGGGCTGGACCCCAAATCACGCCCTGCACCCCTAAATCACCCCCAAGGCTGGACCCCAAATCTCCCCCTGCACCCTCAAATCACCCCCAAATCAACCCCTGCACCCCCAAATCACCCTCTGTACCCCTCAAATCACCCCCAAATCTCCCCCTGCACCCCCAGATCACCCCTGCACCCCCAAATCACCCCCAAATCTCCCCCTGCACCCCCAAATCACCCCCAGGGCTGGGCCCCCAATCAACCCCTGCACCCCTGAATCACCCCCTGCACCCTCAAATCTCCTCCAGCACCCCCAAGGTTCTGCCACAAATGGTCTCCTGCACCCCCAAATCACCCCCTGTACCCCAAATCTCCCCTTGCACCCCCAGGGCTGCCCCCACAAATCCCTCCCTGCACCCCAAATAACCTCCTGCATCCCCAGGGCTGCACCCCAAATAACTCCCTGCACCCCAAATCCCTCCCTGCACCCCAGGTCTCCTCCTGCGCCCCAAGTCCCAGTTCTGCTCCTCATGCTTCTCCTGCACCCCAAACCCCAGCTCTGCACCCACGTGTGCATCCCAAACCTCCCCTACGCCCCAAACCCCAGGTCTCCACCCCAAAACCCAAGCCTGCACCCAGGTGTGCTCCCTGTATCCCAAATCCCAGCTGTGCACCCCAAATCCCAGCTGTGCACCCACGCGTGCACCCCAAACCTCCCCTGCGCCCCAAACCCCAGGTTTCCACCCCAAAAACCAAGTCTGCACCCAGGTGTGCGCTCTGCACCCCAAATCCCAGCTCTGTACCCTGTCCTAATCCCCTCCGCCCCCCAAATCCCACTCCTGCACCCCCCTCCACCCGCTGCGCCTCCCCCCCTCCCAACCCCGAACCTCCCCCCCCCCCGCCCTCCTGCCCCCCCCCCACTTTGGAGACCCCTCCCGCTTCTATTCCCCCCCGACCCCCCAGTTTGGGGGTGCTCCTAAACCCCCAAATGGCCCTTTAATGGGGCGGGGGGCGCGTCTCACCCTCGGCTGCGCTCGGGGCCGCTCGGCTGCGCTCGGAACCGCTCGGGAGGTGCTCGGCTGCGCTCGGGACTACTCGGGTCGGCTCGGACGGGGCTCGGCTGCGCTCGGGTGAGTTCGGGTGCGCTCGGCTGTGTTCGGGTCGGCTCGGAGGGGGCTCGGCCGCTTCCGCCGACGTCACCGGGCGCTGACGCGTGGCTTGTCGGGAAATGTAGTCCCTGCCCGGGTGCAGGAGCAGGGAATGGGGTGCAGGGAAGGGAAGAGGGCTGAGGGGAGGAGGTGGAAGGAAGGAAGGGTGCAGGGGAAAAAAGCGGGGAAAAGGAGATAAGGGAAGGTTTGGGAAGGGAAGGTTTGGGAAGGGAAGGTTTGGGAAGGTTTGGGAAGGGAAGGTTTGGGAAGGGAAGGTTTGGGAAGGGAAGGTTTGGGAAGGGAAGGTTTGGGAAGGGAAGGTTTGGGAAGGGAAGGTTTGGGAAGGGAAGGTTTGGGAAGGGAAGGTTTGGGAAGGGAAGGTTTGGGAAGGGAAGGTTTGGGAAGGGAAGGTTTGGGAAGGGAAGGTTTGGGAAGGGAAGGGAAGGTTTGGGAAGGGAAGGGAAGGTTTGGGAAGGGAAGGGAAGGTTTGGGAAGGGAAGGGAAGGTTTGGGAAGGGAAGGGAAGGTTTGGGAAGGGAAGGGAAGGGAAGGGAAGGGAAGGGAAGGGAAGGGAAGGGAAGGGAAGGGAAGGGAAGGGAAGGGTGGGCAATGAACAGGGAAACGGGAAGGGAGCGAGGTGCAGGAGCAGGGAAGGGGATTCAGGAGAAGGAATGGGGGTGCAGGGAAGTGGGAAGAGAAAGGGTGCAGGGGAAGGAAAAGGGGGTGCAAGGACAGGGAAGGGGAGATGGGAAGGGGCTACAAGGGGGTGCAGGGAAGGGAAAAGGTGCAAGGACAGGGAAGGGGAGATGGGAAGGGGCTACAAGGGGATGCAGGGACAGATAAAGGGACTCAGGGCAGGGGGTGCAGGGAAAGGAAAGGGATTCAAGGAAGGAATGGGAAGGGGGTGCAGGGGCAGAAAAGGGGGCTCAGGGAAGGGAAAAGGGGTGCCCAGTTTCCCCCCTTCCCTCAAAGGGGCTCGTCAAAGGGGATTTTGATGAGAACAGGTTTTATTCATCTGTAATGCACTTAAACTGAGATTAAAAAGGAGCAGAGCATTCCCGTGGTGGGGGAGGGTTTGTAAGGCACCCCCCCCCCCCACCCCCACTTCCAGCCGGCATTTCCTTCGGGATTTCCTTGAGGCAAAGGCAGGGCCTTTGCTCTAAATTAGAATCTGAAAGTGGAATTAAGGGAGACCCGGCCAGGAATTCCCACTTTTCCCCCTCAAAGCCCTGGATGGCCCCAGTGTAGAGGAGTAGTAGAATATCACAGCTTTTTCCTACCTTCTCTCCCGGGTGAGACCTGGAAATGTGCCCTTTTCCTTTAGGAAAGTTGCAGGGAAAACTGAATCCTTGGGGACCCCTTTCCTGGAAGTTGGGGGGGGGGGTGTAATTTTTTTCCCCCTGCACATTAAAAGATGTCACCTTATCCCTGTGTCCCAAGGAAGTGTCAGTCCTCATTCCCAGCTGGCTGAGTTCCCACCCCTCCCAGGCCTTTTCCAGCTCCAAAATCCCACTCCCAGGAGCGACTTCAGTCCTGGTTTTATTTCCCCCCTTCCATGCCACGGGATTCCCTGGCTGATCTCCCACGGGGAGCCCAGGAAGGAGCACTGAAGGTCCTTCTCCATGTCTGTCCTGCATCTTCCACGAGACACCGAGGTTTGGCAGGAAAAAAACCTCACGTGGATGTTGGGATGAGTCACAATCCACATTTCCACCTCACTCCGGGGTAAAATTATGGAATAAAAGGGTTTGGGGTTGGAAGGGACCTTTCAAAATCATCTCATTCCTCCCACTAGACCAGTTTGCTCCAAGCCCTGTCCAACCCAGCCTTGAGAACTTCCAGGGATGGGACAAAAAAGCTTAGGAAGGTTTTCTGGGTGCTGGTGGGAGGATAAGACCTTCCTGCTGCCTCCTTTGGAGGCTATTTAGGGATAACCCCTGTTCCAGCCAAGGAATTACTGGGAGGCGGCGCAGCCAGAGCTGCTGCGACAGCACCCGAATAACCACGGTGCTGCATTAAATATGGTAATTTTGGAGGCTTAAACATGCTAATTCCAGAGCTAATGACCAAAAAAAAAACATTGGAGCACGAGGGAAGATCACAAGGGAAAGGGCTGAAGTCGCGGTGACCGCACGGGATGGAGCAGGACTCGCTTGCTCATCAAATATCAGCCCAGATAGCATCTCACAAGGTCTTGGGATTCAAGGATGAAAGCCTGGAGCAGACCCATTAGCTCATCTGGGCAGGGCGTCTGTGTGATCCAGAGGACATCCCAGGACCTTCCAGCAGGATGAAGCTCGGGTGGCTCGGTTGGATCCCGTCAGAGATGCCGTCCCGCCGCTCCGCCTGACGCCGCCGTTCCCAGAACGAAGCTTCCCCGTGGTGACCTATTTCTCTGGGACTGGTTGGGTTTTGGGTCCAGCCCCACTCCCTGCTCTGCCCTCCCCATCCCTCCCAGGAAAGGGGGGCAGGTGGGTATGGAATTCCCGGGTGCAGCCTATCCCAGGTGGAAGCTGGCTTGGGATGGGGCTTCGCAGCTGCAGCTCCAGGAGCCCAGGTGAGACACCCCCAGCTCTGAGCATCCCTCTCCCATAGAATTCCAGCTTTGTGGCTCTTTTTTAACTCCCAGTGACCCTCTTTCCAAGTCCTGTCCTGCAGCAGACCCCGTGCCAGTTTTTGTAGGGATTGGGGGTTGCTTCCCACCAGCGTGCAGCCCTTTGGCAATGGGAATTATCCAAAAACATGGGACAGTTTCGCAGACACGGAGGGATGGGATGGGGATGGCAGTGGTGGCCACAGATATTCCTAGACTTGCAATTCATGGAATTGGGAGAACTTGCTGCCTGGGAATGTCCTTGCCATCATCATTTTGGATTCGGTCAAGTCCAGGCCTCTTGAAGGGAGACCAGCATTCCTCTGCTCCCTGACGGGGTTTGGAATTGTTCCGGGCGCTGGGTGGATGTGAATCCCACTGGGAGAACCACTGGAAGAGGTGCCACCTGGAGGGTGTCCTCCAGCACATCCCCCTGCTTGGCGTCACCTAAGGATGGGGAGGAGAGAACTGGGAAGGGGCCGTGGATTTCCCGGGGTGGATGGGAGAGAGGAATGTGGGCCACGTGGATCTGAGCCTCCTCCCAGTGCTCCCTTGAACCCGTGTGAGCTGACTGTGCCCGAAACGAGCGTCTCTGGCACAGGTTTGGGGTGAGGCAGACACCCCGCCAGGCCTGGCTGCTCAGACACGTCGCAGGGCTGCAGGGAGGAGGAATCCTGCCCCCGTTCCAGTCCAAGGGTTGATGTCAAGCTGGATGAACTCCAAGGTGAGCGACTGCAACAGTACAGAGTACTGAAATTTGTCTTTTTATTGGTTAGGCTTGACCTTAGGATGAGCTCAAGTTGGTCAACGAGGCTAACGAGGTTTCTCTGCAGTGCCGTTTACACTAAATCAAAAAATAAAACCAGATCCAAACCCATACCCTCTCTCCTTTCTAAGTGGCAGGTGATGTTTAGTTTTGGTTTTAGGGAAGGGCTTTTTTCCTCACCAAATGCTCCCTCTTTGAACCAAACCGGAATCCAGCTGTGTGTGGAGCTCTGTGCATTCCAGCTGCTCCAGAGATGTAATTTTAATTGGCATTTGATGAATATTTTAGTGCTGTCATCAGCCCTGGAGACTCTGAGCTCCTGTGTCAGCCCAGAGCTCACCTGTTTGCCAGGAGCCATTTTACAGAGAAAAAAATAAGCACATCAAAGGAGGAGAAAGAGAGAACGTCACTGGTGAGAAGCAATTTGGGGCAGCCAAAGATCTTTACGACCCAAAACTCGATGTTTCGGTGTCCAAGCTGGGAAGGAGAGACGCAGGAAGGTGGCACAAGGGAATGTGACGGTGCAGCCTGTCAGGAGCTGCAATCTTCCCAGCAGGGTGCCAGGCTTGTCCCTGCCCCTGGTTCCAAGGTCTCCAGGCTGTGCCTGAGGAATGCCCAGTGACAGTGACCTCACAAAGGGGACTTGCTGTGGGACGTGAGAGCAGAGGGATGGGGGCTTGGGGTCACGTGCACAGGTGATGCAGGGTCCCTGGAGAGGGAGGCTGGTGGAGCAGAGACCCCCGGAATGGGTCCCTGTGGGGCCCTGCAGTGAGCAGGGGATGGTGGCCGGGGCATCTCCACCAGGGATCAGTTGAAGACCCACAACACGGTGAGATCCTGGCCCAGGGACTCCCAGGCAGGAGGAATGGGGAGCGGGCAGCCAGAGGGACAGTGCAACAAGGGCCCAGAGCTGGGTGAGCTGAGGACCCCGTGGAAGGGTGGGTGGTGAGCTGGACAGCCTGCATGGGTTCCCCAAGGTCCTTGGAGCACGAGGGGACAAGGGGCCTTGTGTGGGTGGTCCTGGGACGTGTCTGTGAGGGGAGATGGTGTAAGAGGGACTGCAGGTGTTTGTGGTGGGAGCAAAGGGTTGGGGTGTCCCAGGGAGCGTTGTCATGTCAAAGCCTGAGTGTGATGAGTGATGTAACTTTGTGACAGACCCTCAGGAGCCAGTCAGTGCTGCTGGTGCTGGTGGTGCTGGTGATGTATTTCCTAGGAGGGGTCTCGTGCCCTATTTCGACGCAACCCAATGGCCTGTTGAGGCCTGGCTGTGTAAGAGGTGAAACTGGAAAAGCCCTGCTAAAATAAAGGAGGCAGAGACATCTCAGGCTTTGATGCAGGAGAAGTTTATTGAGTCAAAAGAGTGAAGAGAGAAGAGGAACAAATGGGAGGGGTGCGGTGTGAGGTGCAAGTAGGGCGACCATCAGCCGAGGTGCTTTGCTTGCAGGAGATATTGGTGCAAGAGTGAGAAGGGCAGGTGCAGGGGTGTCAGCTGTGGTGTCAAGGACCCGTCAGCAGGTACCAGAGCAGCCCCGGCCTGCCAGGCCAGAGCAGCCCAGGCCGTAGCCAAAGCCACGGCCATAGCCCAGGCCGTAGCCGCTGGCCCCAAAGCCGCCGGAGATGGGCTGTCCCTGGACGTTGAGCTCCGTGCCCAGGGCAGCCCCTGCGGTGGATCCAACGAAGGAGCTCTGGGGGAAGGAGGTCATGATGGGCCCTGGGAAGGTGACGCGGACGGGGGAGGGCTGGATGAGGACGGTGGAGTCCTGGCACTGCCTGACACAGGGCTTGTTGCAGCTGTTGGCCAGCGGGGTGGGTCCGCAGGGGCGGCAGAGGTCGTAGCAGGCCATGGGTGTGGTGTGGAGGGGCCCTGGGAGGGCAGGCAAGAGAAGGTGAGAGAAGGTGAGAGCAGAGAGGGGTGGTGGGCAGCTGCGGGCGCTGGGGGTGCTCGGGGCGGTGTTGCAGGAGGGCTGGGCAGTGGGGAGGCTGGTGTGGGGCTGTGGGGAGGCGTGAGGGCTGCTGAGGCTGGGTCTGAGCGTGCTGGCAGAGAGGGGCCAGGGGGGCGGTGTGGCAGGAGCAGGAGGGGGTTGTGAGGGGCTGGAGGCTCACCTGGTGGCGGGCAGAGAAGGCAGGAGAAGGCTTGAGGAGAAGCGTGGCAGGGAGAGAGGCGCTGGACCGGCTTTTATGCTGCTCCCTCAGGGGCGGCACAGCCTTGGCCCAGCCCTGTCAGCTGGCGGCAGCTTTGAGGAGTTGGGATTTGGGAGCATTTCCAAGGAATTTGAGTGTTGTGGCATTTTGGAACCATGAGCCAAGCACTGGAGAAGTAGGGTGTCAGCAGTGAGGTCACCCCATGTTCCTCGTGTGCTGTGGTTTGTGGGTGTGTTGTGATGAGAGGCCCCATTCCCTCACAACCCTGCCAGCTTGCTTTGGCTTTGGAGGTGTGCTCGGGCTGAGGAGCTGCCCCTTCCATTGCATTTGCTCCTTGCCCACCTTTCTCCCAGCTGGCTCAGCCTGTCCTTAGGTCGGGCCTTTCTCACGGGGTTTGCTCTGGGATGGGCTCGTTTACACCCCGGGGTCCCAGGGCTTGTGCTCCCCAGTGACGCATCCAAAGAAGACTGGAAAGAGGATGTGGGGAACTACAGGCCTTTCAGTGTGACCCGAGTGCTGGGGAAGGTTGTGGAGCAGGTCACCTTGTGTGCCATCACACGGCAGTTGTAGGACAAAGAGGGGGTCTGGCCCAGCCATGATGGGTTTGTGAAAGGCCGGTGCTGCTTGAGCAAGGTTAGCTCCTTGTAGGCCAAGGTAAGCCCCTGAGTGGGTGAGGTGGAGTGTGTTTTCCTTTCCACAGTGCTCCCTTTCCGTGTGCTCCTCTTGCAGACGTGTCCTTGTGGCGGCAGCTTTGAAGGGAGAGTTGGTATTTGGGAGGTTGTGCCTGGAATGTGCTTGTGGGGGCACTTGGCAGGTGCAGACACTGCCCAGGAGAGGTGGGGTGTCCTCTGTGAGGTCACCTGATGTCACTCCCATGCTGTGGGTTTGAGGAGTTCTGGGATTCCATGTCCTGCCCTTGAGGCCGTGCCCGTCTGACCTTGGTGGCAGCTTTGATGAGTTGGAATTTGGGAGGGTTGGACGGTTGGAGGTGTGTCAGGGAGGGCTGAAGAAACAAAAAGGCCAAGGAAATTGGTGGTGTCATCAGTGAGGTCCCCCCGTGTCCCTGGTGTGCCGTGGTTTGTGGGGACCTTGTGAAGATGAGGCCCCAAAGGCTGCCAGGCAGAGCTGCCCCCCTGGAGCCCAGGGCAGAGTTTGCAGGGGGTTTGTCAGGCGAGCAGTGAGTGTTGCTGGGCAAGGGGAAGCCCTGCAGGAAGGTTTGCTGTGTCACTGGGTGCACCTGTGCCCTCAGGGCCTGAGGTGCTGCAGCCAGGAATGCTGAGGGAGCTGCCTGATGTGCTGGGGAGGCCACTCTGCTCCTCTTGCCATCAGCTGCTCATGGTGCCAGTGCCTGGCAGTGCTTCCTGAGGGCTGAAAGAGAGCTCCTGGCTTGGTTTGTGGAGGAAGAGCAGCAGTGACTCCCTGGCTAACTGGCATGTGGTCAGGCTGCCCTCATTGCCAGGGTTATGGTCCCTTGGGATCTCTCACATTTACAGGACATGATACTCTCTCATTGAAACCATGTTTTGTGACCTCAGTAAGAAAAGCATTAAACAAACAACAGTGTGGGTTTGTTCCCTTTTTGCCCAGGCTGGTCTGTGACATCAGGTCACTTGTTCAGGCCATAAGGTTTCATAACTTGTAAGATATAATTCTTAATATCTTTTTCTTGTGAGGAATATTCTATAATAAGCAGAAGAATGCCAATGTGCTTCTCTCTCCTCGTCTGTCCTGCTCTGGGTGTTCCTGAATCATATGGAGAAGCCTCAGAGCCTGAGCAGAGCAGCTGCTGGTGGATCTGCTCCAGCTGCTTTTGTGGCTGAGCTGATGTTCTGAACCTTGCACACTGGAGGTTTGACCTCCCCCATTTCCATCAGGATCATGGATTAAGTGCAAGCTCTGCAAGAGTCTGGATGACACCAAGCTGAGTGTTGTGGTTGGTTGTCGAGAGGGAAGGGATGGCAGCCAGAGGGGCCTGGACAGGCTGGGGAGGAGGACCTGTGTGATGCTCCTGGAATTCAAGAGGGCCAAGAGCTTGTGGGTTGTGTCAGTCCCTAACAGGGCTCCAGGCTGGTGGTGGCTGGTTTGAGAGCAGCCCTGTGGAGAAGGCCTGGAGGGTATTGGTGAGTGAAGAACTGACTGGGAGCCAGGAACGTGTCCTGGCAGCCCAGAAAGCCTCCGTGTGCTGGGCTCCTGGCCACAGTGTGGGCAGAAGGGAGAGGGAAGGGATTGTGCCCCTCTGCTCCTTTCTGGGGAGATTGGAGTTGTGTGTTCAGCTCTGGGAGCCTGAGGAGAAGGAAAGCAGGGACCTGTTGGTGGGATGCAGAGTAGAGCCTTGGGGATGATGAAGGGCTGGAGCCCCCAGTGTCCATGGAGACTGAAGGCAGCCCAGACTGGGAGTTTGTGTGGGAGGTGTGGGTGGTGTGTCCAAGGCAATGTTTGGGCAAGGGAAGAGTTTGTGTCCCATTGTGGAAGGCCCTTCTGTACCAGTCTCTGTTGATCCCTGGGAAATATTTCCTAGGAGAGAGCTGGTCATTTTTCCAACCATTTGATGGCATCTGTTGCCAGAGCTCTGTGGCAAATGAAGTTCTAAGAGTCTTGGAGGAAGAAAGGATGAGGAGGCCTGTCATGTTTTGCTGCAGGAGAACTTTATTGAGGGAAAGACTGAAAGGGTAGAGGAGAGAGTGGAAGGGAGAAGGTCTGAGGTGCTGTAGGGCGACCATCAGCTGAGGTACTTGTGTTATAGGAGATTTTGGCAGAGCCTGAGCTCGTGGTGTGAGGGAAGTTGTGGAGGGCCCTCAGCAGGTGGAGCATCCCAGACCTCCCAGGCCAGAGCAGCCCAGGCCGTAGCCAAAGCCATGGCCATAGCCCAGGCCGTAGCCTCCGGCCCCAAAGCCGCCGGAGATGGGCTGTCCCTGGACGTTGAGCTCCGTGCCCAGGGCAGCCCCTGCGGTGGATCCAACGAAGGAGCTCTGGGGGAAGGAGGTCATGATGGGCCCTGGGAAGGTGACGCGGACGGGGGAGGGCTGGATGAGGACGGTGGAGTCCTGGCACTGCCTGACACAGGGCTCGTTGCAGCTGTTGGCCAGCGGGGTGGGTCCGCAGGGGCGGCAGAGGTCGTAGCAGGCCATGGGTGTGGTGTGGAGGGGCCCTGGGAGGGCAGGCAAGAGAAGGTGAGAGAAGGTGAGAGCAGAGAGGGGTGGTGGGCAGCTGCGGGCGCTGGGGGTGCTCGGGGCGGTGTTGCAGGAGGGCTGGGCAGTGGGGAGGCTGGTGTGGGGCTGTGGGGAGGCGTGAGGGCTGCTGAGGCTGGGTGCGAGCGTGCTGGCAGAGAGGGGCCAGGGGGGCGGTGTGGCAGGAGCAGGAGGGGGTTGTGAGGGGCTGGAGGCTCACCTGGTGGTGGGCAGAGAAGGCAGGAGAAGGCTTGAGGAGAAGCGTGGCAGGGAGAGAGGCGCTGGGCCGGCTTTTATGCTGCTCCCGCAGGGGCGGCACAGCCTTGGCCCAGCCCTTGGGGCATTTCTCAGGCAGCAGCTCTTGCCTGGCCCAGCCTGGTGAGTCCTGAGCTGGGCACTGTTTTCTGTCCCCACCTCTGCAATGTCATGTCCTGCCCTTGAGGCCGTGTCCATCTGACCTTGGCGGCAACTTTTGAGATTGAGCTGTAATTGGGAGGATTTGCATGGGAAGTGCATTTCAGGGAGGTTTGTAAACCTGAGCAAAGCTTTGGAGGCAGAGGTGTCATTAGTGAGGTTACCTCATGCCACTCGTCTGCTGTGGTTTGTGGTTCTGTTGTGCAGAGTGAATCCACTTCTGTGTAACTGGATGTAAATAAATCATTTTACTGCACCCAGGAATGCTGAGGAAGCTGCTTTTTGTTCCTGGGAGGTCACTCTCCCGTAGCCTGGAAAGGTCATGGTGCCTGGGAGCACTTCCTGATGGCTGAAGGAGAGCTCATTCCCCCTTGTCTTGAACGGGATGCAGAGGGATGATCTGGAAAACTCAAGGTTGGTCAGGGTGAGCTCCTACCCACTGTTATGTTCCATTTGGATCTTCCAGAATTGTCCAACAGCAGATTCTGTCATCTCAACCGTGTTTCTTCAGCTCGTGAATAATCCAGTGACCAAACAGCAAACTCAGGCTGGATAATTTTTTTGCCCAGGCTGGTCTATGACCTTAATTTACGTGTCCTGTATTTTTGTCATAAGGTTTTTTTGAACCTGTAAGTTTTGCTATCTTGCAGCTCTGAGCCAAAGGCAATAATTGCTATTAGAAGGTCAGTGGGCTCCTCTTTACTCCTCTGCCATGGTGTGAGTGATCCCGTGTGACCCGAGGAAGCATGAAAGCCTCAGCAGTGCAGCTACTGCTTCAGGATCTGCTTCAGGAGCTGTTTTGGGGAACTGATGTTCTGAACCTTCCAGGTTGGAGCTTTGGTCTTACACCATTTCCATCTGTTCATATTTTCTGATACCACTGCCAGAGGCAATGAAGAGCCTTCAGGAGAGGGCAATTTGCAGGGGACAGTGGCTGCACAATGGCCTTTGGCTCTTGCTGGCCACTTGTCCTGCTTGCAGAGCATGGATCAAAGTGTGGGAGAGAAGTGGCGCTGCCCTGGAGCCCTGGGGCCCAGCGCTGGGGATGGGTCAGCAGGCAGATGGAGCCCCAGTCACTGTCCCCCTTGGAGCTCTGTCATCCCCCAGGGCTTCCCCCAGGGCTGCCTGTGCTGCTCCTCCACAGCTGGACAATTGTCTTGTCCAGGAGGGTGCAGGGAGGGACAGAAGCATCAATCTGACTAAAAGCCCAACAAACTGCATCCACCACATTCCCTTCAGGCCTGAGTGGAGGGGCATAAACACAGAAGGATATGAAATGAGGCAGGAGAGACTTTCCCTTAGTGAGCCCCCCCTGACTGTTGCTGATGGTTGCATTGTCCTTTCAAAGCCTTCCAGTTCCACCCTGTAGGATCTTCTGCCCAATTTTCCAGGTGCTGCGGATAGAGGGACAGGTTTGCAGTTGCCTGCCTCTTCCCTGAGTGCCTTTGCTAAGTGGGGCTGAGTTGGGCTGATTGCAGCCTGCCAGGAGCTGTGCTGAGTGCCAGCAGCTGCTGAAATGCAGGGGAGCTGAGTGTGCTGAGGGTTGTCCCCCAGGGCAGCAGAGGTGTTGGGGAGGAAGAGAAGGGGAGGCAGGAAGGGGCTGTGTGTCTGGGCGTTGCTGGGGCTGCAGGGCCTGGCAGGCAAGAGGCAGCTGGGCCAGTGCAGGGCTGGGCTGGGGGTGCCAGGGAGTGTGGGGGTCTCAGGGATCCCCCCAGAGAGGGGGGTTGTGTCACTGGGTGTGCAATAGTCCCTGGGGAAAGGTGGGGTGAAGCCTGGAGTGCTGAGGGAGGGACCTGATTTTCCAGCACTGCACAGAGATGAATGTGATGGAATTCAGCAGGGAAAGGCCAAGTCCTGTTCCTGCAGAGGACTCTTCCTTGTGGCAGCAGTGGCTGGGGAGCAATTAGTCAAAAAGCATCCCAGCAGAGATGGACCTTGTGGTAATGGTGGAGAACCACAGGATCCTGGACTGAGTGACTCAAGAGCAGTGTAGGGCCACAGGGGTTTTGAAGGGGTGCAGGAACTTTTCATAAGTGGAGAGGGTGAGAGAGTTGGGAACACTTAGTCAGGAGTCCAAAATGTGCCCTGGGTCATCTTAGGTGTGTATGAATCCGTGATGGCAGGAACGAAGGGAAGGTAGCCTGGCTCTTGAGAGTCCTGCCCAGTAGCAGAAGAGGTGGCCATGAGCACAAGTTAAAATGAATGGAATTCCAAGGGCAAAGAAGGCAGTTTGTGGGTGTTCATAGTGTGGAAGAGGTTGTGGAGTCTCCATCCTGAGAGATCTAAAACTGAACTGGCCACGGAACTAGAAATCCTGCTCTCTGTGGCTCTGCTTGTGAAGAGGGGTGAAGCACTTGCTCTCCAGAGTTTTTCCAAACTGAATGATCTTGTAACTCTGTTTGCTGGAGGGTTTGAGAGTCGTGGTGGGGAAGAGAGTTTGGGCAGTGTGTTCTGGCCCAGAGAGACTTTGGCAGAGGCGTGTGCAGGAGAGCCTTGTTGCGCGGAAGCCTTTGATGCAGGTGATGGGTTTGTCCCATATTTTGGAAGGCCCCCCACCCTGTGCCAGTCTGTGTGTTAGTGCTGGTGGCACAATTGTTAAGAAAGGCCTTCTGACCCTTTTCCACCAACCCTGATGGCCTCTTGAGCCCTGGTGTTGTACTCCTTAAGCTTGTGAGACAACTGGAAGAAAAAATGAAGAGGAGACATCAGAGGCTGTGATGCAGGAGAACTTTATTGAGACTAAAGAGTAAAAAGAAAGGAGCAGCCAGAGGAAGGGATCCAGTCTGAGGTGCAAGTAGGGCGACCATCAGCTGAGGTCCCTCCCTTGCAGAAGATTTGTGCAGAGCCCTGAGATCTTGCTGCTCCCCTTGTTGGGAGCAGCCCAGCAGAGGTGGCCGCTGGTGTGTGGCTTGTGAGAAGGTGTTTGCAGCAGAGGGGACTGGCCAGAGCCGAAGGGACACTGGAGAGAAGGAAGGGAAAGAAGAGGAGGAGGGAGCTGGGCCATGTTTGCAGGCAGTGTGGGCTGGCCCCTTGGCTGCTTCCTTGCTTGGAACCCTGAGAGCAGGAGCTGGAAGTGCTGAGCCCATTCAACAGCCTTGGGGTGGAGATGAATCCCTGTTCCATGTGGTGACTTGCAGGTCGTGGGTGGTTGTTGTTGGGGCAGCTGTTTGGGGCCTCAGCAGATGCCAGAGCAGCCCCTCTTGGAGTAGCAGCCCAGGCCTCCCAGGCCGCAGCCAAAGCCACGGCCATAGCCCAGGCCGTAGCCAAAGCCGCCGGAGATGGGCTGTCCCTGGACGTTGAGCTCCGTGCCCAGGGCAGCCCCTGCGGTGGATCCAACGAAGGAGCTCTGGGGGAAGGAGGTCATGATGGGCCCTGGGAAGGTGACGCGGACGGGGGAGGGCTGGATGAGGACGGTGGAGTCCTGGCACTGCCTGACACAGGGCTCGTTGCAGCTGTTGGCCAGCGGGGTGGGTCCGCAGGGGCGGCAGAGATCATAGCAGGCCATGGGTGTGGTGTGGAGGGGCCCTGGGAGGGCAGGCAAGAGACGGTGAGAGAAGGTGAGAGCAGAGAGGGGTGGTGGGCAGCTGCGGGCGCTGGGGGTGCTCGGGGCGGTGTTGCAGGAGGGCTGGGCAGTGGGGAGGCTGGTGTGGGGCTGTAGGGAGGCGTGAGGGCTGCTGAGGCTGGGTGCGAGCGTGCTGGCAGAGAGGGGCCAGGGGGGCGGTGTGGCAGGAGCAGGAGGGGGTTGTGAGGGGCTGGAGGCTCACCTGGTGGTGGGCAGAGAAGGCAGGAGAAGGCTTGAGGAGAAGCGTGGCAGGGAGAGAGGCGCTGGACCGGCTTTTATGCTGCTCCCGCAGGGGCGGCACAGCCTTGGCCCAGCCCTGTCAGCTGGCGGCAGCTTTGAGGAGTTGGGATTTGGGAGGGTTGGATTGTTGGATGTGTGTCATGGAGGGCTAAAGAAAACACCTAGAGCCCAGGAGAGGTTTGATGTCATCAGTGAGGTTATTTTTTGGCCCTCGCGTGCTGTAATTTCTGGATGTGTTGAGAATTGTGCATCCTGTTTTTCAGTGTGACTGGGTGTCCATCAGTCATTGTGTCGCACCCAGGAATGCTGAGGGAGCCATTTGATGTCCTGGGGAGGTCACTCTCCATCAACTTGGAAAGGTCATAGTCCTTTGGAGCAATTCTTAAGGGATGAAAGAGAGCTCATCCCCTGGAATCGTGATTGAGATCAAGAGAGAGGACCTGAAAAACCTGAGGCTGCTCAGGCTGAATTCAGGCTGGTCCGGTTCCATTCCTATGGTCCATTTGGACTTCTGAAATTTTCATCATAAGATACTTGGTCATTTAAACTTTATTTCTTGACCTCCTGAAGAAATGCAATAAACAAACACTCAATGGGGCTCCATCCCTTTTTGCCCTGGGTGGTCTCTGACGCCATTTCCCTTATTCCGTATTCAAGCCATGAGATTTCACAATGTATAATTCCTAAGTTGTATTATTCTCTACCTGTGAGGAAAAACTATAATTACTACTGGATGGTCAGTGGGCTCCTCTTTCCTCTTCTGTCATTTTACTGATGTTCCTGTGTGGAATTCTGGGATTCCATGTCCTGCCCTTGAGGCCGCATCCATCTGACCTTGGCGGCAGCTTTGAGGAGTTGGGATTTGGGAGTGTTCGATGGTTGGATGTGTGTCAGGGAGGGCTGAAGAAACAAAAAGGCTAAGGAAATTGGTGGTGTCATCAGTGAGGTCACCCCGTGTCCCTCAGGGGCTGTGGTTTGTGGCTGAGTTGTTTAGAGGGGCCCCATTTTCTCTCAGCCCTGTCGGGCTGGTCTGGGCTGTGCAGCCGTGCTGGGTGTGAGGGGCTGCCCCTTCAATCCCATTCATTCCTTCCAGCCTCACTGCCAGCTCACTGAGCCTGTCTTTGAGCCTGCCCTTTGGCACTGGCTGTGCTCTGCTGTCAGCAAGTTGACCCTTTGGGGTCACAGGGCTTGTGCTCTGGTTGAAGACGAGCATCCAAAGAAGAGTTTGTGCCAGGCATGAGGGGCTTCTCCTTCCATTTTGTTGGATTCCTCTCCAGCTTTCTCCCAGCTCACACAGCCTGGTTTTAGGCTCAGCCTTGCCCACTGGGTGTGCTCTCTGGGGGTCTGGTTGCCTCTACTGCTGCTAAGGTTGGATCTGAGTGGATCAGGTTCAGCTGACAAGGTTTTGGTCTCAAGAGTTCTGCAGGTGTGGCTTCTGGGAGAAGGTTCCAGAAGCTTCCCTGGTGTCTGACACAGCAAGTTCCCACTGGCTCTGTGTTGGATCAGCTGCTGGACAAAGCAGAGGAAATCCTCATTGATGCAGCCAATCTGTGATGACAACCTGATCTGGAAGGGGCACAATTAGTGCTCAAGAGGAGCTGGAAGAGAGGAGAGAAAACATGGGAGAGGAAGAAGTCTGGGTGATGAAGGGCAGTGCCGAGGGAGGGGAGGAGGTGGCCCAGGGACTGTAGCAGAATGTGCTGTGCAGCCTGTGGAGCAGAGCATGGTGGGTGAGGCTGTCCCCCCACAGCCCCTGGAGGTGCAGGGTGGAGCAGAGATGCAGCTGCAGCCCCAGGAGGAGCTGCCAGCAGAGCCAGGGAGTGCCCAAAGAGGCTGTGAGGCCGTGGGGAGGGCGAGCTGGAACAGGCTCCTGGCAGGACCTGTGGCCCCCTGGAGAGAGGAGCCCGCCATGGAGGAGGTTTGTTGGCAGAACTTGGGAGCCCCTCCAGAGCCCCGTTGGAGCAGCGTGTTCCTGAAGGCCTGAGCCCGTGGGAGGGAGCCAGGCGGGAGCCGTTTGTATGGAAATGCAGCCCATGGGAAGGCCCCCGTTGGAGACTGTGTGTGTGGGATGGAGCCCACGCTGGAGCAGGGGCAGAGTGTGAGGAGGAAGGAACAGCAAAACCAACATGGGATGAACTGACCCCAAGCCACCTTGTCCATTGCCCTGAGCCACTTGGGGAGAGGGGGCAGAGAACTGGGGAGTGAAGTTGAGCCTGGCTGAAGGGAGGGGTGAAGGGAAGGTATTTAAGGTTTGGTTTTCTGTCCCATTATCTTACTTGAAGGTTTGATTTTTAATGAATTAAAATAATTTCCTTGAGTGTAGTCTGTTTTGCCCACGATGGTGATTGGTGACTGAACTCCCTGTCCTTAACTCCACTCAGGAGCCTTTCTCCATATTCTTCTCTCTTCTGTCCACCAGAGGGAAGGGACTGCGAGAGGGGCTTGGTGGGCACTTGGTGTCCTGCAAAGATCAACCCCAACCCCGCAGAGTCCCAAGTTGTCAGCAGAGCAGGGTGCCAGGCTTGTCCCTGCCCCTGGTTCCAAGGTCTCCAGGCTGTGCCTGAGGAATGCCCAGTGACAGTGACCTCCAAAAGGGGACTTCCTGTGGGACATGAGAACAGAGGGATGGGGGCTTGGGGTCACGTGCACAGGTGATGCAGGGTCCCTGGAGAGGGAGGCTGGTGGTGCAGAGAGCCCCTGAATGGGTCCCTGTGGGGCCCTGCAGTGAGCAGGGGATGGTGGCCGGGGCATCTCCACCAGGGATCAGTTGAAGACCCACAAGAAGGTGAGATCCTGGCCCAGGGACTCCCAGGCAGGAGGAATGGGGAGCGGGCAGCCAGAGGGACAGTGCAACAAGGGCCCAGAGCTGGGAGAACTGAGGACCCCGCTGAAGGGTGGGTGGTGAGCTGGACAGCCTGCATGGGTTCCCCAAGGTCCTTGGATCACGAGGGGACAAGGACATGGGGCCTTGTGTGGGTGGTCCTGGGACGTGTCTGTGAGGGGAGATGGTGTAAGAGGGACTGGAAGTGTTTGAGGTGGGAGCAAAGGGTTGGGGTATCCCAGGGAGTGTTGTCATGTCAAAGCCTCTGTGTGATGAGTGATGGGCTGGTGTAACTTTGTGACAGACCCTCAGGAGCCAGTCAGTGCTCCTGCTGGTGGTGGTGGTGACATATTTCCTAGGAGGGGTCTTGTGGCCCTTTTCCACCCACCCCGCTGGCCTGTTGAGGCCTGGCTGTGTAGGGGGTGAAGTTGGAAAAGCCCTGGTAGAATAATGGAGGCAGAGACGTCTCAGGCTTTGATGCAGGAGAACTTTATTGAGAGAAACAAGTGAAAAGAGAGGAAATGGCAATGGGAGGGATGCGGTGTGAGGTGCAAGTAGGGCGACCATCAGCCGAGGTGCTTTGCTTGCAGAAGATATTGGTGAAAGGCTGAGAAAGACAGGTCCAGGGGTGTCAGCTGTGGAGTCAAGGACCCTCAGCAGATGCCGGAGCAGCCCAGGCCTGCCAGGCCAGAGCAGCCCAGGCCGTAGCCAAAGCCACGGCCATAGCCCAGGCCGTAGCCAAAGCCGCCGGAGATGGGCTGTCCCTGGACGTTGAGCTCCGTGCCCAGGGCAGCCCCTGCGGTGGATCCAACGAAGGAGCTCTGGGGGAAGGAGGTCATGATGGGCCCTGGGAAGGTGACGCGGACGGGGGAGGGCTGGATGAGGACGGTGGAGTCCTGGCACTGCCTGACACAGGGCTCGTTGCAGCTGTTGGCCAGCGGGGTGGGTCCGCAGGGGCGGCAGAGGTCGTAGCAGGCCATGGGTGTGGTGTGGAGGGGCCCTGGGAGGGCAGGCAAGAGAAGGTGAGAGAAGGGGAGAGCAGAGAGGGGTGGTGGGCAGCTGCGGGCGCTGGGGGTGCTCGGGGCGGTGTTGCAGGAGGGCTGGGCAGTGGGGAGGCTGGTGTGGGGCTGTGGGGAGGCGTGAGGGCTGCTGAGGCTGGGTGCGAGCGTGCTGGCAGAGAGGGGCCAGGGGGGCGGTGTGGCAGGAGCAGGAGGGGGTTGTGAGGGGCTGGAGGCTCACCTGGTGGTGGGCAGAGAAGGCAGGAGAAGGCTTGAGGAGAAGCGTGGCAGGGAGAGAGGCGCTGGGCCGGCTTTTATGCTGCTCCCTCAGGGGCGGCACAGCCTTGGCCCAGCCCTGTCAGCTGGCGGCAGCTTTGAGGAGCTGGGATTTGGGAGGGTTGGATTGTTGGATGTGTGTTAGAGCGGGCTGAATAAACAACCAAGCCCAAGAGAGTTTTGATGTCATCTGTGAGGTGATTTTGTGGCCCTCGTGTGCTGTGGTTTGTGGATGTGTTGTGCATTGTGGATCTTCTTGTTCTGTCTCACTGAATGTCCATCAGTCATTGTGTTGCACCCAGGAAAGCTGAGGCAACCGTTTGATGTCCTGGGGAGGTCACTCTCCATCAACTTGGAAACGTCATAGTTTTTTGGAGCGCTTCTTGAGGGATGAAAGAGAGCTCATCCCCTGGAATCTTGATTGAGATCAAGAAGGAGGTCCTGGAAAACAAGGCTGTTCAGGCTGAATTCAGGCTGGTCCGGTTCCATTCCTATGGTCCATTTGGACTTCTGAAATTTTCCTAACAAGGTACTTGGTCATTTAAACTTTATTTCTTGACCTCCTGTAGATTTGCAATAAATACACCAAATCGGGCTCAATCCCTTTTTGCCCTGGCTGGTCTGGGATTTCCATTCCCTTCTTCCACATTCAAGCCAGGAGGTTCCGTAACGTATAACCCGTCAATTTTAACATCCTGTAGCTGTGAGCAAAAACTATAATTGCTAGTGAATGGTCAGTGTGCTCTGCTCTCCTCTTCTGTCATTTTGCAGATGTTCCTTTGTGGAATTCTGGGGTTCCATGTCTTGCCCTTGAGGCTGCGTCCATCTGACCTTGGGGGCAGCTTTGAGGAGTTGGAATCTGGGAGGGTTGGATTGTTGGATGTTTGTCAGGGAGGGCTGAAGAAACCACCAGAGCCCAGGAGAGGTGTGATGTCATCAGTGAGGTGATTTTATGGCCCTCGTGTGCTGTGGGCTGAGTGGGTGAGGTGGGGTGTGTTTTCCTTTCCACAGTACTCCCCTTCCGTGTGCTCCTCTTGCAGACGTGTCCTTGTGGCGGCAGCTTTGAAGGGAGAGTTGGTATTTGGGAGGTTGTGCCTGGAATGTGCTTGTGGGGGCACTTGGCAGGTGCAGACACTGCCCAGGAGAGGTGGGGTGTCCTCTGTGAGGTCACCTGATGTCACTCCCGTGCTGTGGGTTTGTGGAGTTCTGGGATTCCATGTCCTGCCCTTGAGGCTGTGCCCGTCTGACCTTGGTGGCAGCTTTGATGAGTTGGAATTTGGGAGGGTTGGAGAAACAAAAAGGCCAAGGAAATTGGTGGTGTCATCAGTGAGGTCCCCCCGTGTCCCTGGTGTGCCGTGGTTTGTGGGGACCTTGTGAAGATGAGGCCCCAAAGGCTGCCAGGCAGAGCTGCCCCCCTGGAGCCCAGGGCAGAGTTTGCAGGGGGTTTGTCAGGCGAGCAGTGAGTGTTGCTGGGCAAGGGGAAGCCCTGCAGGAAGGTTTGCTGTGTCACTGGGTGCACCTGTGCCCTCAGGGCCTGAGGTGCTGCAGCCAGGAATGCTGAGGGAGCTGCCTGATGTGCTGGGGAGGCCACTCTGCTCCTCTTGCCATCAGCTGCTCATGGTGCCAGTGCCTGGGAGCACTTCCTGAGGGCTGAAAGAGAGCTCCTGGCTTGGTTTGTGGAGGAAGAGCAGCAGTGACTCCCTGGCTAACTGGCATGTGGTCAGGCTGCCCTCATTGCCAGGGTTACGGTCCCGTGGGATCTCTCCCATTTACAGGACATGATACTCTCTCATTGAAACTGTATTTCATGACCTCATTAAGAACAGCAATAAACAAACAACAGTGTGGGTTTGGTCCCTTTTTGCCCAGGCTGGTCTGTGACATCAGTTCACTGGTTCACCATTCAGGCCATAAGGGTTCATAACTTATAAGCCCTAATTCTTAATATCTTTTTCTTGTGAGGAAAAACCTGTAATTACCAGAGGAGGCTCAATGTGCTTCTCTCTCCTCTCTCTCGTCCTGCTCTGGGTGTTCCTGAATCATATGGAGAAGCCTCAGAGCCTGAGCAGAGCAGCTGCTGGTGGATCTGCTCCAGCTGCTTTTGTGGTTGAGCTGATGTTCTGAACCTTGCACACTGGAGGTTTGACCTCCCCCATTTCCATCAGGATCATGGATTAAGTGCGAGCTCTGCAAGACTGTGGATGACACCAAGCTGAGTGTTGTGGTTGGTTGTCGAGAGGGAAGGGATGGCAGGCAGAGGGGCCTGGACAGGCTGGGGAGGAGGATCTGCACAAACCTCAGGAAATTCAAGAGGGCCAAGAGCTTGTGGGTTGTGTCAGTCCCTAACAGGGCTCCAGGCTGGTGGTGGCTGGTTTGAGAACAGCCCTGTGGAGAAGGCTTGGAGGGTATTGGCGAGTGAAGAACTGACTGGGAGCCAGGAACGTGTCCTGGCAGCCCAGAAAGCCCCCGTGTGCTGGGCTCCTGGCCACAGTGTGGGCAGAAGGGAGAGGGAGGGGACTGTGCCCCTCTGCTCCTTTCTGGGGAGATTGGAGTTGTGTGTTCAGCTCTGGGAGCCTGAGGAGAAGGAAAGCAGGGACCTGTTGGTGGGATGCAGAGTAGAGCCTTGGGGATGATGAAGGGCTGGAGCCCCCAGTGTCCATGGAGACTGAAGGCAGCCCAGACAGGGAGTTTGTGTGCGAGGTGTGGGTGGTGTGTCCAAGGCTGTGTTTGGACAAGGGAAGAGTTTGTGTCCCATTGTGGAAGGCCCTTCTGTGCCAGTCTCTGTTGAGGCTTGTGAAATATTTCCTAGGAGAGAGCTGGTCCCTTTCCCAACCATCCGATGGCATCTGTTGCCAGAGCTCTGTGCCAAATGAAATTCTAGGAGGTTTGGAAAAAGAAAGGATGAGGAGGCCTGTCACGTTTTGCTGCAGGAGAACTTTATTGAGAGAAAGAGTGAAAGGGCAGAGAAGACAGTGGAAGGGAGAAGGTCTGAGGTGCAGTAGGGCAACCATCAGCTGAGGTACTTGTATTGTAGCAGATTTTGGCAGAACCGGAGGTCGTGGTGTGAGGGAAGTTGTGGAGGGCCCTCAGCATGTGCCAGAGCAGCCCAGGCCTGCCAGGCCAGAGCAGCCCAGGCCTCCCAGGCCGTAGCCAAAGCCACGGCCATAGCCCAGGCCGTAGCCTCCGGCCCCAAAGCCACCAGAGATGGGCTGTCCCTGGACGTTGAGCTCCGTGCCCAGGGCAGCCCCTGCGGTGGATCCGACGAAGGTGCTCTGGGGGAAGGAGGTCATGATGGGCCCTGGGAAGGTGACGCGGACGGGGGAGGGCTGGATGAGGACGGTGGAGTCCTGGCACTGCCTGACACAGGGCTCGTTGCAGCTGTTGGCCAGCGGGGTGGGTCCGCAGGGGCGGCAGAGGTCGTAGCAGGCCATGGGTGTGGTGTGGAGGGGCCCTGGGAGGGCAGGCAAGAGAAGGTGAGAGAAGGTGAGAGCAGAGAGGGGTGGTCGGCAGCTGCGGGCGCTGGGGGTGCTCGAGGCGGTGTTGCAGGAGGACTGGGCAGTGGGGAGGCTGGTGTGGGGCTGTGGGGAGGCGTGAGGGCTGCTGAGGCTGGGTGCGAGCGTGCTGGCAGAGAGGGGCCAGGGGGGCGGTGTGGCAGGAGTAGGAGGGGGTTGTGAGGGGCTGGAGGCTCACCTGGTGGTGGGCAGAGAAGGCAGGAGAAGGCTTGAGGAGAAGCGTGGCAGGGAGAGAGGCGCTGGGCCGGCTTTTATGCTGCTCCCGCAGGGGCGGCACAGCCTTGGCCCAAACCTGTCAGCTGGCGGCAGCTTTGAGGAGTTGGGATCTGGAAGGGTTGGATTGTTGGATGTGTGTAAGGGAGGACTGAATAAAGAATTAGAGCCCAGGAGAGGTTTGATGTCATCAGTGAGGTGATTTTGTGGCCCTCGTGTGCTGTGGTTTGTGGATGTGTTGTGGATTGTGGATCCTCTTGTTCTGTGTGACTGGATGTCCTTCAGTCATTGTGTTGCAACCAGGAATGCTGAGGGAGCCATTTGATGTCCCAGGGAGGCCACTCTCTATCAGCTTTCTAAAGTCATTCTTCCTGGGATTGCTTCCTGGTGGATGAAGGAGAGCTCCTGGCCTTGTCTATTGAATGGGATCAAGAGAGAGGATCTGGAAAACTTGAGTCTGCTCCGGCTGAACTTGTTCCTTTGTTGTGCTCCATTGGGATGTCTCAAATTTACAGAACAATTTTCTCTTTCATTTAAACTGTATTTTGGGGCCTGGTTAAGAAATGCAATAAACAAAGACCCAACAGGGCTCGATCCCTTTTTGCCCCGGCTGGTCTGGGATTTCCGTTCCCTTCTTCCACATTGAAGCCAGGAGGTTCCAGAACCTGTAACCTGTCAGTCTCAGCCTTGTGTTGCTGTGAGCAAAAGCCACTAATTGCTGGCAGAGAGCTGGTGTGCTGCTCTCTCCTTTTGTGTCCTGGTGCAGACATTCCTTTGGGGAATCACCTCTGTGATTGCGTGTCCTGCCCTTGAGGCCGTGTCCATGTGACCTTGGGAGCAACTTTGAGGTGAGTGCTGTGTTTGGGAGGATTTGCCTGCCAAGTGTGTGTCAGGCAGGGCTGGAGATGTGAGCAAAGCTTTGGCAGGTGGGTGTCATTGGTGTGGTCAGCCTGTAGCCCTGCTGTGCTGTGGTTTGTTGGTTCTTTGTGCCGGCAGGGCCCCCTCTTGTTCTATGTGCTGGACGTACATCAGTCAATGTTTGGAAGCCAGGAATTCTGAGGGAGGCATTTGATGTCCTGGGGAGGCCACTCTGCATGACCTTGGAAAGGTCACAGTGCCTAGGAGCACTTCCTGATGAATGAAGGAGAGCTCATGGCCTTGTCTCTTGAATGGGATCCAGAGAGAGGAACTGGAAAACCAGAGGCTGCTCAGGCTGAACTTTTCCCATTGCTGTGGTCCTTTTGGATTTCTCAAGTTTACAGGACAACGTACTCTGTCATTTAAAGTGTATTTCTTGACCTCCTGAAGAAATGCAATAAGCAAACACCCAACAGGGCTCGATCCCTTTTTGCCCAGACTGGTCTGTGCCATCAATTCCTTCCTTCCACATTCAAACCACGAGATTTCTTAAGTTCTAAGTTGTAAGAAAACTAATACGTTGTAATATCCTGTACCTGTTAGCAGATAACTCTATTTACTAGAGGAAAATTGGCATACTTCTCTCTCCTATGCTGTCACAAGAAAGGCATTCCATGTGAAATTCCTTGATTCCATGTCCAGCCCTTTAGGCCGTGTCCATCTGACCTTGGCAGCAGGTTTGAACTGTGAGTATTAGAGGGCAAAGTCTGGAGTTGATGGTGCGTGTCAGGGAGGGCTGAAGATGTGAGCAAAGCATTGGAGAGATGGGGTGTGATGAGTGAGGTGCCCCCATGTCCCTGGTGTGCTGTGGTTTCGGGGTGTGTTGTAAGGAGGGGCCTCAAAGCATCCCAGCCCTGTCAGGCTGCTCTGGAGTTTCACACGTGTTGCCCCTTCCCTCACCTTCCATCCCTCTCCCCTTTGCTTCCACCTGGCTAAACCTGACACTGGACCTGACTTTTCCTGCTGACTGTGCTCTCTGTGGGTTTTGGTGCCCCTCCTGCTTTGAAGGTTTTGATAACTGGGGCCTTTAGGGCCCTGTCCTGGGCTGAGTGGCAGGGAGCGAGGTCCCTTCTCTGGGCATCTTTTCTGTCTGAGGGGCAGCAAGAGGATTTGGAGGTGTCCAGGGTATTTGGACACAAGCATTGCGTGATGGCAGAGAGTGCAAACAAGGCCGGGCTGTGTCAGTGGCCAGTGTGGTGGGGTGAGAAGTGTGTGCAGGGCTGGGCCCAGAGCCTTGGGCTGAGTGTCCCAAAGTGCAGGTGGGAACAAGTGTGCAGTGCTGTAGCCCAGGAGCTGCATCCATTGGGCCACAACTGCAACCATGAGTGGTGATGGCCATGGCCACGTGCTGGAGTTGAACAGGGGCAGGGGCAAAGTCCTGTTTGTGGGGAGGGGTCAGCCCAGGTAGGAGGAAAGGCTGGAGATCAACTGGATCAACTATTTTCATAGAATTAATCTCTTCTTAGGACCAGATTTTGTGTGGCTGGTGGAGAACAAATGGCCCAAGAGGTGGCCATGAACCAGTGTGGGAAAAGGAGTCTGCAGGGGAGGATTGGGCAAGGTGTGATCAAGCAGTGGGAGGTGACACTTGCTGCCTCCTCAGCACTGGTGATGTGCCATGTGAGGTCTGTGGGCAGTGCTGGGCTGTGCAGTGGAAGAAGCTGATGGACTTGGGGAATGCAGAGCAGTTGAGGAGCATCAAGATTCTAAAGAGGCCGGAGGATGTTGGCTAGAGGAGAGGCTGAGAGAGCTGGGACTGGCAGGAGGAGACAGGGCTGGCCAGGGGAGTGTCATGAGTGTGTGTGAATCCCTGCTGGCAGGGACTGAAGTGGAGGGAGCCCAGCTCTTGTCAGCAGAACACACGGGCAGGACAAGGGGCCCTGGACACAAGGGAAACAGGTGGAATTGCGTGGACAAAGAAGACAAGCCTTGTTGTGTGTGAGAGAGGTCAGAGAGTGGCAGAGGAGGTGGAGTCTGTGTGCCTGGAGCTGTAATGCTGAACTGGCCATGGTCCTGGCCAAGCTGCTCTTTCTGGGTTGTCTGAGCAGGAGGGTTGAAGCACTTGCACTGCATCCTGGCCAAGTGGCTGATGTTGTGTCTGTGCTGGGCAGGTTGAAGAGTCGTGGTGGGGAAGAGAGTTTGTGCAGTGTGTGCTGGCGCAGAGAGACTTTGGCAGAGGCGTGTGCAGGAGAGCCTTGTTGTGTGGAAGCCTTTGGTGTGGCAGGTGATGGGTTTGTGCCATGTTGTGGCAGGGCCCCTCCACCCCTGTTCCGTTGCCCATCTGTATTAGTGGTGGTGACAGATTTGCTAAGAAAGGTGTTGTGACCTTTTTCCAGATTCTCACTGGCTGTAGAGCCCTGGCCTTGTGCTGAGTGAGGATGTAAAACCACTGGAATGAAAAAAGAAGAGGCCTGAGAGACTTTGATGCAGGAGAATTTTATTGAGTCAAAGGAGTGAAGAGACAGGAGCAGGGAGTGGGATGGGCGAGGTGTGAGGTGCAAGTAGGGCGACCATCAGCCGAGGTGCTTTGCTTGCAGGAGATATTGGTGCCAGAGTGAGAAGGGCAGGTGCAGGGGGTGTCAGCTGTGATGAACCCTCAGCAGATGCCGGAGCAGCCCAGGCCTGCCAGGCCAGAGCAGCCCAGGCCTCCCAGGCCATAGCCAAAGCCACGGCCATAGCCCAGGCCGTAGCCAAAGCCGCCGGAGATGGGCTGTCCCTGGACATTGAGCTCCGTGCCCAGGGCAGCCCCTGCAGTGGATCCAACGAAGGTGCTCTGGGGGAAGGAGGTCATGATGGGCCCTGGGAAGGTGATGCGGACGGGGGAGGGCTGGATGAGGACGGTGGAGTCCTGGCACTGCCTGACACAGGGCTCGTTGCAGCTGTTGGCCAGCGGGGTGGGTCCGCAGGGGCGGCAGAGGTCGTAGCAGGCCATGGGTGTGGTGTGGAGGGGCCCTGGGAGGGCAGGCAAGAGAAGGTGAGAGAAGGTGAGAGCAGAGAGGGGTGGTGGGCAGCTGCGGGCGCTGGGGGTGCTCGGGGCGGTGTTGCAGGAGGGCTGGGCAGTGGGGAGGCTGGTGTGGGGCTGTGGGGAGGCGTGAGGGCTGCTGAGGCTGGGTGCGAGCGTGCTGGCAGAGAGGGGCCAGGGGGGCGGTGTGGCAGGAGCAGGAGGGGGTTGTGAGGGGCTGGAGGCTCACCTGGTGGTGGGCAGAGAAGGCAGGAGAAGGCTTGAGGAGAAGCGTGGCAGGGAGAGAGGCGCTGGGCCGGCTTTTATGCTGCTCCCGCAGGGGCGGCACAGCCTTGGCCCAGCCCTGTCAGCTGGCGGCAGCTTTGAGGAGTTGGGATCTGGGAGGGTTGGATGGTTGGATGTGTGTCAGAGAGGGCTGAATAAAGAATTAGAGCCCATGAGAGGTGTGATGTCATCAGTGAGGTGATTTTGTGGCCCTTCTGTGGTGTGGTTTATGGGTGCTTTGTGCTGACTGGGCCCCCTCTTATTCTGTGTGACTGGATGTCCATCAGTCATTGTGTCACACTCAGGAATGCTGAGGGAGCCATTTGATGTCCTGTGGAGGCCACTCTCCATCAATTTGGAAAGTCATAGTCCTTTGGAGCAATTCTTGAGGGATGAAAGAGAGCTCATCCCCTGGAATCGTGATTGAGATAAAGAGAGAGGTTCTGGAAAACTTGAGGCTGCTCAGGCTGAATTCAGGCTGGTCCAGTTCCCTTGCTATGGTCCATTTGGACTTCTGAAATTTTCCTGGCAAGGTACTTGGTCATTTTAACTTTATTTCTTGAGCTCCCAAAGAAATACAATAAACAAAGACCCAATGGGGCTCCATCCCTTTTTGCCCTTCCTGGTCTGTGATGCCAGTTCCCTTCTTCCACATTCAAGCCATGAGGTCTCCTAACTTTGAACCTGTAAGTTGTAACATCCTGTACCTGTGAATAAAAAATTATAATTCTTGTTGATTGTTCATTGGGCTCCTCTCTCCTCTTGTGTCATGGTGCGGACATTCCTTTGTGGAATTCTGTGATTGCATGTCCTGCCCTTGAGACCGTGTCCATCTGACCTTAGCAGCAGCTTTGAGGAGTTTGTTTTTGGGAGGGTTGGATTATCGGATGTTTTTCAGGGAGGGTTGAAGAAACAAGCAGAGCCCCGGACAGGTGTGATGTCATCAGTGAGGTGATTTTATGGCCCTCGTGTGCTGTGGGCTGAGTGGGTGAGGTGGGGTGTGTTTTCCTTTCCACAGTGCTCCCCTTCCGTGTGCTCCTCTTGCAGACGTGTCCTTGTGGCAACAGCTTTGAAGGGAGAGTTGGTATTTGGGAGGTTGTGCCTGGAATGTGCTTGTGGGGGCACTTGGCAGGTGCAGACACTGCCCAGGAGAGGTGGGGTGTCCTCTGTGAGGTCACCTGATGTCACTCCCGTGCTGTGGGTTTGTGGAGTTCTGGGATTCCATGTCCTGCCCTTGAGGCCGTACCTCTCTGATCTTGGTGGCAGCTTTGATGAGTTGGGATTTGGGAGGGTTGGATGGTTGGATGTGTGTCAGGGAGGGCTGAATAAACAAAAAGGCCAAGAAAATTGGTGGTGTCATCAGTGAGGTCCCCACGTGTCCCTGCTGTGCCAGTCCTGAGCTGGGCGCTGTTTTCCGTCCCCTCCTCTGCATTGTCATGTCCTGCCTTTCAGTCCGTGTCCATCTGACCTTGGCGGCAACTTTTGAGATTGAGCTGTAATTGGGAGGATTTTCATGGGAAGTGCATTTCAGGGAGGTTTGTAAACCTGAGCGAAGCTTTGGAGGCAGAGGTGTCATTAGTGAGGTTACCTCATGCCACTCGTCTGCTGTGGTTTGTGGTTCTGTTGTGCAGAGTGAATCCTCTTCTGTGTAACTGGATGTAAATAAATCATTTTCCTGCACCCAGGAATGCTGAGGAAGCTGCTTTTTGTTCCTGGGAGGTCACTCTCCCGTAGCCTGGAAAGGTCATGGTGCCTGGGAGCACTTCCTGATGGCTGAAGGAGAGTTCATTCTCCCCCTCTCTTGAACAGGATGCAGAGGGATGATCTGGAAAACTCAAGGTTGGTCAGGGTGAGCTCCTACCCACTGTTATGTTCCATTTGGATCTTCCAAAGTTGTCCAACAGCAGATTCTGTCATCTCAACTGTGTTTCTTCAGCTCATGAGTAATCCAGTGACCAAACAGCAAACTCAGGCTGGATAATCTTTTTGCCCAGGCTGGTCTATGACCTTAATTTACGTGTCCTGTATTTTTGTCATAAGGTTTTTTTGAACCTGTAAGTTTTGCTATCTTGCAGCTCTGAGCCAAAGGCAATAATTGCTATTAGAAGGTCAGTGGGCTCCTCTTTACTCCTCTGCCATGGTGTGAGTGATCCCGTGTGACCCGAGGAAGCATGAAAGCCTCAGCAGTGCAGCTGCTGCTTCAGGATCTGCTTCAGGAGCTGTTTTGGGGAACTGATGTTCTGAACCTTCCAGGTTGGAGCTTTGGTCTTACACCATTTCCATCTGTTCATATTTTCTGACACCACTGCCAGAGGCAATGAAGAGCCTTCAGGAGAGGGCAATTTGCAGGGGACAGTGGCTGCACAATGACCTTTGGCTCTTGCTGGCCACTTGTCCTGCTTGCAGAGCATGGATCAAAGTGTGGGAGAGAAGTGGCGCTGCCCTGGAGCCCTGGGGCCCAGCGCTGGGGATGGGTCAGCAGGCAGATGGAGCCCCAGTCACTGTCCCCCTTGGAGCTCTGTCATCCCCCAGGGCTTCCCCCAGGGCTGCCTGTGCTGCTCCTCCACAGCTGGACAATTGTCTTGTCCAGGAGGGTGCAGGGAGGGACAGGAGCATTGACCTGACTAAAAGCCCAACAAACTGCATCCACCACATTCCCTTCATGCCTGAGTGGAGGGGCATAAACACAGAAGGATATGAAATGAGGCAGGAGAGACTTTCCCTTAGTGAGCCACCCTGACTGTTGCTGATGGTTGCATTGTCCTTTCAAAGCCTTCCAGTTGCACCCTGTAGGATCTTCTGCCCAATTTTCCAGGTGCTGCGGATAGAGGGACAGGTTTGCAGTTGCCTGCCTCTTCCCTGAGTGCCTTTGCTAAGTGGGGCTGAGTTGGGCTGATTGCAGCCTGCCAGGAGCTGTGCTGAGTGCCAGCAGCTGCTGAAATGCAGGGGAGCTGAGTGTGCTGAGGGTTGTCCCCCAGGGCAGCAGAGGTGTTGGGGAGGAAGAGGAGGGGAGGCAGGAAGGGGATGTGTGTCTGGGCGTTGCTGGGGCTGCGGGGCCTGGCAGGCAAGAGGCAGCTGGGCCAGTGCAGGGCTGGGCTGGGGGTGCCAGGGAGTGCGGGGGTCTCAGGGATCCCCCCAGAGAGGGGGGTTGTGTCACTGGGTGTGCAATAGTCCCTGGGGAAAGGTGGGGTGAAGCCTGGAGTGCTGAGGGAGGGACCTGATGTCCTGGCCATGGAGGAATCTCCTGGAGTTCAGTGAGGAAAGATGCCAAGTCCTGTTTCTGGGGCAAAAGACCAGAACAGGGACACCAAGACACAGAATTATCTGGAGGATTTTTCCTAGAGGAGAAGCTGAGAGGGCTTGGACTGCCAGGGGACAAGGAGAGACTGGGGGTGTCATCAGTGTGTAAATCCCTGATGGCGGGGAATGAAGCCCAGGGAGCCCAGCCCTTGTCAGCAATGCACTGGTGCACGACAAGAAGCCCTTGCCCAGGTGACAAGAGGTGGAATTCCATGGGAAAGGAAACCAAGCCTCCTTCAGCATGTGGGTGTTGACAGAGTGGAAGAGGTGGTGGGTCCTCTGTCCTGGGGGATCTAAAGCTGAACTGCACATGGTCCTGGAAAGCCCACTGATGCTGTCCCTGCATGAGCAGGGGGTTGAATCAGCTGCACTGAAGAATTGCTGGCCAACAGGAGGATTTTGTGGCTCTGTTTGCTGGCAGGGTTGAGGAGTCCTGCTGGGGAATAGTTTGTGCAGGGTGTGCTGGATGCCAGAGCCCTTGGTGTGGCGTGCACAGGTAAGAGCAGTGTTGTGTGGAAGCCTTTGGTGTAGCAGGTGAAGGGTTTGTGTCATGTTCTGGAAGGGCCCCCACCCTGTGCCAGTCTGTGTGTTGGTGGTGGTGTCCTATTTGTTAAGAAGGATGTTGTGGCTCTTGTGCACCCCCCAAAGTCCTGTTGAGGCGTGGCTTTGTGCCAAGGGAGTTTGTGAGACCACTGGGAGAAAAAATGACAAGGAGTCATGAGAGGGTGTGATGCAGGAGAACTTTATTGAGATTAAAGAGTAAAAAGAAAGGAGCAGCCAGTGGAAGGTAGAAGGTGTGAGGTGCAAGTAGGGTGACCATCAGTGGAAGTGCTTTGCTTGCAGGAGATATTGGTGCAAGAGTGAGAAGGGTAGGTGCAGGGGGTGTCAGCTGTGGTGGCAAGAACCCTCAGCAGATGCCGGAGCAGCCCAGGCCTCCCAGGCCGCGGCCAAAGCCACGGCCATAGCCCAGGCCGTAGCCTCCGGCCCCAAAGCCGCCGGAGATGGGCTGTCCCTGGACGTTGAGCTCCGTGCCCAGGGCAGCCCCTGCGGTGGATCCAACGGCGGAGCTCTGGGGGAAGGAGGTCATGATGGGCCCTGGGAAGGTGACGCGGACGGGGGAGGGCTGGATGAGGACGGTGGAGTCCTGGCACTGCCTGACACAGGGCTCGTTGCAGCTGTTGGCCAGCGGGGTGGGTCCGCAGGGGCGGCAGAGGTCGTAGCAGGCCATGGGTGTGGTGTGGAGGGGCCCTGGGAGGGCAGGCAAGAGAAGGTGAGAGAAGGTGAGAGCAGAGAGGGGTGGTGGGCAGCTGCGGGCGCTGGGGGTGCTCGGGGCGGTGTTGCAGGAGGGCTGGGCAGTGGGGAGGCTGGTGTGGGGCTGTGGGGAGGCGTGAGGGCTGCTGAGGCTGGGTGCGAGCGTGCTGGCAGAGAGGGGCCAGGGGGGCGGTGTGGCAGGAGCAGGAGGGGGTTGTGAGGGGCTGGAGGCTCACCTGGTGGTGGGCAGAGAAGGCAGGAGAAGCTTGAGGAGAAGCGTGGCAGGGAGAGAGGCGCTGGGCCGGCTTTTATGCTGCTCCCGCAGGGGCGGCACAGCCTTGGCCCAGCCCTGTCAGCTGGCGGCAGCTTTGAGGAGCTGGGATTTGGGAGGGTTGGATTGTTGGATGTGTGTCAGAGAGGACTCAAGAAACAACCAAGCCCAAGAGAGGTTTGATGTCATCAGTGAGGTGATTTTGTGGCCCTTGTGTGCTGTGGTTTGTGGATGTGTTGTGCATTGTGGATCTTCTTGTTCTGTCACTGAATGTCCATCAGTCATTGTGTTGCACCCAGGAATGCTGAGGGAACCGTTTGATGTCCTGGGGAGAACACTCTCCATCAACTTGGAAACGTCATAGTTTTTTGGAGCACTTCTTGAGGGATGAAAGAGAGCTCATCCCCTGGAATCTTGATTGAGATCAAGAAGGAGGTCCTGGAAAACAAGGCTGTTGAGGCTGAATTCAGGCTGGTCCGGTTCCATTCCTATGGTCCATTTGGATTTCTGAAATTTTCATCACAAGATACTTTGTCATTTAAACTTTATTTCTTGAGCTTCTGAAGAAATGCAATAAACAAAAACCCAGCGGGGTTTTATCCCTTTTTGCCTTGGTTGGTCTGTGATGCCAGTTCCCTTCTTCCGCATACAAGCCAGGAGATTTCACCATGTGTAAGTCCATTGTATTATCCTGTACCTGAGAGCAAAAACTGTAATTACTAGTGGATTGTCAGTGGGTTCCTCTCTCCTCTTCTGTCATTTTACTGATGTTTCTTTGTGGAATTCTGTGATTCCATGTCCTGCCCTTGAGGCCACGTCCATTTGACCTTGGGGGCAGCTTTGAGGAGTTGGTTCTTGGGTGATTTACATGAAATATGGGGGTCAGGGCATTTGTCTGATGTGACCAAAGCACTGGAGAGGTGGGGTGTCATCAGTGAGGTCACCCCGTGTCCCTCAGGGGCTGTGGTTTGTGGGTGAGTTGTTTAGAGGGGCCCCATTCCCTCTCAGCCCTGTCGGGCTGGTCTGGGCTGTGCAGCCGTGCCGGGTGTGAGGGGCTGCCCCTTCAATCCCATTCATTCCTTCCAGCCTCACTGCCAGCTCACTGAGCCTGTCTTTGAGCCTGCCCTTTGGCACTGGCTGTGCTCTGCTGTCAGCAAGTTGACCCTTTGGCGTCACAGGGCTTGTGCTCTGGTTGAAGACGAGTGTCCAAAGAAGAGTTTGTGCCAGGCATGAGGGGCTTCTCCTTCCATTTTGTTGGATTCCTCTCCAGCTTTCTCCCAGCTCACACAGCCTGGTTTTAGGCCCAGCCTTGCCCACTGGGTGTGCTCTCTGGGGGTCTGGTTGCCTCTACTGCTGCTAAGGTTGGATCTGAGTGGATCAGGTTCAGCTGACAAGGTTTTGGTCTCAAGAGTTCTGCAGGTGTGGCTTCTGGGAGAAGGTTCCAGAAGCTTCCCTGGTGTCTGACACAGCAAGTTCCCACTGGCTCCATGTTGGATCAGCTGCTGGACAAAGCAGAGGCAATCCTGGAGGATGCAGGGATTCTGTGATCACAGCCTGTTCTGGAAGGGGCACAATTAGTGCACAAGAGGAGCTGGAAGAGAGAAAACATGGGAGAGGAAGAAGTCTGGGTGATGAAGGGCAATGCAGAGGGAGGGGAGGAGGTGGCCCAGGGACTGTAGCAGAATGTGCTGTGCAGCCCGTGGAGCAGAGCATGGTGGGTGAGGCTGTCCCCCCGCAGCCCCTGGAGGTGCAGGGTGGAGCAGAGATGCAGCTGCAGCCCCAGGAGGAGCTGCCAGCAGAGCCAGGGAGTGCCCAAAGAGGCTGTGAGGCCGTGGGGAGGGCGAGCTGGAGCAGGCTCCTGCCAGGACCTGTGGCCCCCTGGAGAGAGGAGCCCACCATGGAGGAGGTTTGTTGGCAGAACTTGGGAGCCCCTCCAGAGCCCCGTTGGAGCAGCATGTTCCTGAAGGCCTGAGCCCGTGGGAGGGAGCCAGGCTGGAGCCGTTTGTATGGAAATGCAGCCCATGGGAAGGCCCCCGTTGGAGACTGTGTGTGTGGGATGGAGCCCACGCTGGAGCAGGGGCAGAGTGTGAGGAGGAAGGAACAGCAAAACCAACATGGGATGAACTGACCCCAAGTCACCTTGTCCATTGCCCTGAGCCACTTGGGGAGAGGGGGCGGAGAACTGGGGAGTGAAGTTGAGTGTGGCTGAAGGGAGGGGCGAAGGGAAGGTATTTAAGGTTTGGTTTTCTGTCCCATTATCTTACTCAAAGATTTGATTTTTAAGGAATGAAATGAATTTCCCTGGGTGGAGAGTGTTTTGCCCATGATGGTGATTGGTGACTGAACTCCCTGTCCTTAACTCCACTCAGGAGCTTTCTCCATCTTCTTCTCTCTTCTGTCCACTGGAGGGAAGGGACTGAGAGAGGGGCTTGGTGGGCACTTGGTGTCCTGCAAAGATCAACCCTAACCCCGCAGAGCCCCAAATTGTCAGCAGAGCAGGGTGCCAGGCTTGTCCCTGCCCCTGGTTCCAAGGTCTCCAGGCTGTGCCTGAGGAATGCCCAGTGACGGTGACCTCCCAAAGGGGACTTGCTGTGGGATGTGAGAGCAGAGGGAAGGGGGCTTGGGGTCACGTGCCCAGGTGATGCAGGGCCCCTGGAGAGGGAGGCTGGTGGTGCAGAGACCCCCTGAATGGGTCCCTGTGGGGCCCTGCAGTGAGCAGGGGATGGTGGCCGGGGCATCTCCACCAGAGATCAGTTGAAGACCCACAAGAAGGTGAGATCCTGGCCCAGGGACTCCCAGGCAGGAGGAATGGGGAGCGGGCAGCCAGAGGGACAGTGCAACAAGGGCCCAGAGCTGGGTGAGCTGAGGACCCCGCGGAAGGGTGGGTGGTGAGCTGGACAACCTGCATGGGTTCCCCAAGGTCCTTGGAGCATGAGGGGACAAGGACATGGGGCCTTGTGTGGGTGGTCCTGGGACGTGTCTGTGAGGGGAGATGGTGTAAGAGGGACTGCAGGTGTTTGTGGTGGGAGCAAAGGGTTGGGGTGTCCCAGGGAGTGTTGTCATGTCAAAGCCTCCGTGTGATGAGTGATGGACTGGTGTAACTTGGTGACAGACCCTCAGGAGCCAGTCAGTGCTGCTGCTGCTGGTGGTGCTGGTGAGATATTTCCTAGGAGGGGTCTTGCGGCCCTTTTCCACATACCCCAATGGCCTGTTGAGGCCTGGCTGCGAAGGAAGTGAACTTGTAAAAGCCCTGGTAGAATAATGGAGGCAGAGGCGTCTCAGGCTTTGATGCAGGAGAACTTTATTGAGACAACAGAATAAAAAGAAAGGAGGAGCCAGTGGAAAAGAGAAAGTCTGAGGTGCAAGTAGGGCGCCCATCAGCCGAGGTGCTTTGCTTGCAGGAGATATTGGTGCAAGAGTGAGAAGGGCAGGTGCAGGGGTGTCAGCTGTGATGGCAAGGACAGTCAGCAGGTGCCGGAGCAGCCCAGGCCTGCCAGGCCAGAGCAGCCCAGGCCTCCCAGGCCGTAGCCAAAGCCACGGCCATAGCCCAGGCCGTAGCCTCCGGCCCCAAAGCCGCCGGAGATGGGCTGTCCCTGGACGTTGAGCTCCGTGCCCAGGGCAGCCCCTGCGGTGGATCCAACGAAGGAGCTCTGGGGGAAGGAGGTCATGATGGGCCCTGGGAAGGTGACGCGGACGGGGGAGGGCTGGATGAGGACGGTGGAGTCCTGGCACTGCCTGACACAGGGCTCGTTGCAGCTGTTGGCCAGCGGGGTGGGTCCGCAGGGGCGGCAGAGGTCGTAGCAGGCCATGGGTGTGGTGTGGAGGGGCCCTGGGAGGGCAGGCAAGAGAAGGTGAGAGAAGGTGAGAGCAGAGAGGGGTGGTCGGCAGCTGCGGGCGCTGGGGGTGCTCGGGGCGGTGTTGCAGGAGGACTGGGCAGTGGGGAGGCTGGTGTGGGGCTGTGGGGAGGCGTGAGGGCTGCTGAGGCTGGGTGCGAGCGTGCTGGCAGAGAGGGGCCAGGGGGGCGGTGTGGCAGGAGCAGGAGGGGGTTGTGAGGGGCTGGAGGCTCACCTGGTGGTGGGCAGAGAAGGCAGGAGAAGGCTTGAGGAGAAGCGTGGCAGGGAGAGAGGCGCTGGGCCGGCTTTTATGCTGCTCCCGCAGGGGCGGCACAGCCTTGGCCCAGCCCTGTCAGCTGGCGGCAGCTTTGAGGAGCTGGGATTTGGGAGGGTTGGATGGTTGGATGTGTGTCAGGGAGGGCTGAATAAAGAATTAGAACCCAGGAGAGGTGTGATGTCATCATTGATGTGATTTTGTAGTCCTCATGTGCTGGTGTTTTGTGGATGTGTTTTGGATTGTGGATCCTCTTATTCTGTGTGACTGGATGTCCATCAGTCATTGTGTTGCACCCAGGAATGCTGAGGGAACCATTTGATGTCCTGAGGAGGCCACTCTCTATCAGCTTGCCACGGTCATTCCTTCTGGGAGCCCTTCCTGGTGGATGAAGGAGAGCTCCTGCCCTTGTCTCTGGAATGGGATCAAGAGAGAGGATCTGGAAAACCTGAGACCGCTCAGGCTGAACTTGTTCCATTGTTGTGCTCCATTTGGATTTCTCGAATTTTCAGAACAATGTTCTCTTTCATTTAAACTGTATTTTGGGGCCTGATTAAGAAATCCAATAAACAAAGACCCAACTGGGCTTGATCCCTTTTTGCCCAGGCTGGTCTGGGATTTCCATTCCCTTTTTCCACATTCAAACCATGAGGTTCCAGAACTTGTAACCTGTCATTCTCAGCCTTGTGTTCCTGTGAGCAAAAGCCACTAATTGCTGGCAGAGAGCTGGTGTGCTACTCTCTCCTTTTGTGTCCTGGTGCAGACATTCCTTTGGGGAATCACCTCTGTGATTGCGTGTCCTGCCCTTGAGGCCGTGTCCATGTGACCTTGGCGGCAGCTTTGAGGTGAGTGCTGTGTTTGGGAGGATTTGCCTGCCAAGTGTGTGTCAGGCAGGGCTGGAGATGTGAGCAAAGCTTTGGCAGGTGGGTGCCATTGGTGTGGTCAACCTGTAGCCCTGCTGTGCTGTGGTTTGTGGGTTCTTTGTGCCGGCAGGGCCCCGTCTTGTTCTGTGTGCTGGACGTACATCAGTCAATGTTTGGAACCCAGGAATTCTGAGGGAGGCATTTGATGTCCTGGGGAGGCCACTCTGCATGACCTTGGAAAGGTCACAGTGCCTGGGAGCACTTCCTGATGGATGAAGGAGAGCTCATGGCCTTGTCTCTTGAATGGGATCCAGAGAGAGGAACTGGAAAACCAGAGGCTGCTCAGGCTGAACTTTTCCCATTGCTATGGTCCTTTTGGATTTCTCAAGTTTACAGGACAACGTACTCTGTCATTTAAAGTGTATTTCTTGACCTCCTGAAGAAATGCAATAAGCAAACACCCAACAGGGCTCGATCGCTTTTTGCCCAACCTGGTCTGTGGCATCAATTCCCTCCTTCCGCATTCAAGCCACGAGATTTCTTAAGTTTTAAGTCGTAAGAAAACTAATACGTAGTAATATCCTGTACCTGTAAGCAGATAAATCTATTTACTAGAGGAAAGTTGAGATACTTCTCTCTCCTCCTCTGTCACAAGAAAGGCATTCCTTGTGAAATTCCTTGATTCCATGTCCTGCCCTTTAGGCCATGTCCATCTGACCTTGGCAGCAGCTTTGAACTGTGAGTATTAGAGGGCAAAGGCTGGAGTTGATGGTGCATGTCAGGGAGGGCTGAAGGTGTGAGCAAAGCTTTGGAGAGGTGGAGTGTGATGAGTGAGGTGCCCCCATGTCCCTGGTGTGCTGTGGTTTGGGGGTGTGTTGTGAGGAGGGGCCCCAAAGCATCCCAGCCCTGTCAGGCTGCTCTGGAGTTTCACACGTGTTGCCCCTTCCCTCACCTTCCATTCCTCTCCCCTTTGCTCCCACCTGGCTAAGCCTGACACTGGACCTGACTTTTCCTGCTGACTGTGCTCTCTGGGGGTTTTGGTGCCCCTCCTGCTTTGAAGGTTTTGATAGCTGGGGCCTTTTAGGCCCTGTCCTGGACTGAGTGGCAGGGAGCGAGGTCCCTTGTCTGGGCATCTTTTCTGTCTGAGGGGCAGCAAGAGGATTTGGAGGTGTCCAGTGTTGTTGGACACAAGCATTGCGTGATGGCAGAGAGTGCAAACAAGGCCGGGCTGTGTGAGTGGCCAGTGTGGTGGGGTGAGAAGTGTGTGCAGGGCTGGGCCCAGAGCCTTGGGCTGAGTGTCCCAAAGTGCAGGTGGGAACAAGTGTGCAGTGCTGTAGCCCAGGAGCTGCATCCATTGGGCCAAGACTGCAACCATGAGTGGTGATGGCCATGGCCACGTCCTGGAGTTGAGCAAGGGCAGGGGCAAAGGGAGGGGTCAGCCCAGGTAGGAGGAAAGGCTGGAGATCAACTGGATCAACTGTTTTCATAGAATTAATCTCTTATTAGGACCAGATTTTGTGTTCCTGGTGGAGAACAAATGGCCCAAGAGGTGGCCATGAACCAGTGTGGGAAAAGGAGTCTGCAGGTGGGAACTGGGCAAGTTGTGAACAAGCAATGGGAGGTGACTCCTGCTGCCTCCTCAGCACTGGTGATGTGCCATGTGAGGTCTGTGGGCAGTGCTGGGCTGTGCAGTGGAAGAAGCTGATGGACTTGGGGAATGCAGAGCAGTTGAGGAGCATCAAGATTCTAAAGAGGCCGGAGGATGTTGGCTAGAGGAGAGGCTGAGAGAGCTGGGACTGGCAGGAGGAGACAGGGCTGGCCAGGGGAGTGTCATGAGTGTGTGTGAATCCCTGCTGGCAGGGACTGAAGTGGAGGGAGCCCAGCTCTTGTCAGCAGAACACACGGGCAGGACAAGGGGCCCTGGACACAAGGGAAACAGGTGGAATTGCATGGACAAAGAAGACAAGCCTTGTTGTGTGTGAGGGAGGTCAGAGAGTGGCAGAGGAGGTGGAGTCTGTGTGCCTGGAGCTGTAATGCTGAACTGGCCATGGTCCTGGCCAAGCTGCTCTTGCGGGGTTGGTTTGAGTGGGAGGGTTGAAGCACTTGCACTGCATCCTGGCCAAGTGGCTGATGTTGTGTCTGTGCTGGGCAGGTTGAAGAGTCGTGGTGGGGAAGAGAGTTTGTGCAGTGTGTGCTGGCGCAGAGAGACTTTGGCAGAGGCGTGTGCAGGAGAGCCTTGTTGTGTGGAAGCCTTTGGTGTGGCAGGTGATGGGTTTGTGCCATGTTGTGGCAGGGCCCCTCCACCCCGGTTCCGTTGCCCGTCTGTGCTAGTGCTGGTGACAGATTTGCTAAGAAAGGTGTTGTGGCCTTTTTCCAGATTCTCACTGGCTGTAGAGCCCTGGCCTTGTGCCGAGTGAGGATGTAAAACCACTGGAATGAAAAAAAGAGGAGGCCTGAGAGACTTTGATGCAGCAGAATTTTATTGAGTCAAAGGAGTGAAGAGACAGGAGCAGGGAGTGGGATGGACGAGGTGTGAGGTGCAAGTAGGGCGACCATCAGGCGAGGTGCTTTGCTTGCAGGAGATATTGGTGAAAGAGTGAGAAGGGCAGGTGCAGGGGGTGTCAGCTGTGGTGGCAAGGAGCTTCAGCAAATGCCGGAGCAGCCCAGGCCTGCCAGGCCGCAGCCAAAGCCACGGCCATAGCCCAGGCCGTAGCCTCCGGCCCCAAAGCCGCCGGAGATGGGCTGTCCCTGGACGTTGAGCTCCGTGCCCAGGGCAGCCCCTGCGGTGGATCCGACGAAGGAGCTCTGGGGGAAGGAGGTCATGATGGGCCCTGGGAAGGTGACGCGGACGGGGGAGGGCTGGATGAGGACGGTGGAGTCCTGGCACTGCCTGACACAGGGCTCGTTGCAGCTGTTGGCCAGCGGGGTGGGTCCGCAGGGGCGGCAGAGGTCGTAGCAGGCCATGGGTGTGGTGTGGAGGGGCCCTGGGAGGGCAGGCAAGAGAAGGTGAGAGAAGGTGAGAGCAGAGAGGGGTGGTGGGCAGCTGCGGGCGCTGGGGGTGCTCGGGGCGGTGTTGCAGGAGGGCTGGGCAGTGGGGAGGCTGGTGTGGGGCTGTGGGGAGGCGTGAGGGCTGCTGAGGCTGGGTGCGAGCGTGCTGGCAGAGAGGGGCCAGGGGGGCGGTGTGGCAGGAGCAGGAGGGGGTTGTGAGGGGCTGGAGGCTCACCTGGTGGTGGGCAGAGAAGGCAGGAGAAGGCTTGAGGAGAAGCGTGGCAGGGAGAGAGGCGCTGGGCCGGCTTTTATGCTGCTCCCGCAGGGGCGGCACAGCCTTGGCCCAGCCCTGTCAGCTGGCGGCAGCTTTGAGGAGTTGGGATTTGGGAGGGTTGGATTGTTGGATGTGTGTCAGAGAGGGCTGAATAAAGAATTAGAGCCCAAGAGAGGTGTGATGTCATCAGAGAGGTGATTTTGTGACCTTTGTGTGCTGTGGTTTGGGGTTGTGTTGTGGATTGTGGATCCTCTTGTTCTGTGTGATTGGATGTCCATCAGTCATTGTGTCGCACCCAGGAATGCTGAGGGAGCCATTTGATGTCCTGGGGAGGCCACTCTCTGTCAACTTTGAAAGGTCGTATTCCTTTGGAGCAATTCTTGAGGGCTGAAAGAGAGCTCATCCCATGGAATTTGGATTGAAATCAAGAGAGAGGACCTGGAAAACTTGAGGCTGCTCAGGCTGAATTCAGGCTGGTCCAGTTCCATTCCTATGGTCCATTTGGACTTCTGAAATTTTCATCACAAGGTACTTGGCCATTTAAAGTTTTTTTTTTTACCTCCTGAAGAAATGCAATAAATAAACACCAAATTGTGCTCGATCCCTTTTTGCCCAGGCTGGTCTGGGATTTCCATTCCCTTCTTCCACATTCAAACCATGAGGTTTCATTACATATAACCTGTCAGTTGTAACATCCTGGAGCTGTGAGCAAAAACTATAATTCCTAGTGGATGGTCAGTGTGCTCTGTTCTCCTCTTCTGTCATTTTGCAGATGTTCCTTTGTGGAATTCTGTGATTCCATGTCCTGCCCTTGAGGTTGCTTCTGTCTGACCTCAGTGGCTGCTTTGAGGAGTTGGTTTTTGGGAGGGTTGGATTGTTGGATGAGTGTCAGGGAGGGCTGAAGAAACAAGAGCAGAGGAGAGGTTTGATGTCGTTAGTGAGGTGATTTTATGGCCTTCATGTACTGTGATTTCTGGGTGTGTTGAGAATTGTGGATCCTCTTCTTATGTACTATTGGATGTCCATCAGTCATTGTGTTGCACCCAGGAATGCTGAGGGAGCCATTTGATATCCTGGGGAGGACAGTCTCCAATGCCTTGGAAAGGTCACAGTGCCTGGGAGCCCCTCCTGATGGATGAAGGAGAGCTCATGGCCTTGTCTCTTGAATGGGATCCAGAGAGAGGAACTGGAAAACCAGAGGCTGCTCAGGCTGAACTTTTCCATTGCTATGGTCCTTTTGGATTTCTCACATTTACAGGACAATGTGTGCTGTCATTTAAAGTGTATTTCTTGACCTCCTGAAGAAATGCAGTAAGCAAACACCCAACAGTGCTCGATCCCTTTTTGCCCAGCCTGGTCTGTGGCATCAACTCCTTCCTTCCGCATTCAAGCCATGAGGTTTCATAAGTTATAAGTTGTAAGAAAACTAAAAGGTTGTAATATCCTGGACCTGTCAGCAAATAACTCTATTTACTAGAGGAAAGTTGGCAAGCTTCTCTCTCCTCTGCTGTCACAAGAAAGGCATTCCTTTGTGGAATTCCTCTATTCCATGTTCTGCTTTTGAGGGCGTGTCCATCTGACCTTGACAGTAGCTTTGAACTGTGATTATTAGAGGGCAAAGTCTGGAGTTGCTGGTGCATGTCAGGGAGGGCTGAAGATGTGAGCAATGCTTTGGAGAGGTGGGGAGTGATGAGTGAGGTGCCCCCGTGTCCCTGGTGTGCTGTGGTTTGGGGGTGTGTTGTGAGGAGGGGCCCCAAAGCATCCCGGGCCTGTCAGGCTGCTCTGGAGTTTCACACGTGTTGCCCCTTCCCTCACCTTCCATTCCTCTCCCCTTTGCTCCCACCTGGCTAAGCCTGACACTGGACCTGACTTTTCCTGCTGACTGTGCTCTCTGGGGGGGTTTGGGTGCCCCTCCTGCTTTGAAGGTTTTGATAGCTGGGGCCTTTTGGGCCCTGTCCTGGGCTGAGTGGCAGGGAGCGAGGTCCCTTGTCTGGGCATCTTTTCTGTCTGAGGGGCAGCAAGAGGATTTGGAGGTGTCCAGGGTTGTTGGACACAAGCATTGCGTGATGGCAGAGAGTGCAAACAAGGCCGGGCTGTGTCAGTGCCCAGTGTGGTGGGGTGAGAAGTGTGTGCAGGGCTGGGCCCAGAGCCTTGGGCTGAGTGTCCCAAAGTGCAGATGGGAACAAGTGTGCAGTGCTGTAGCCCAGGAGCTGCATCCATTGGGCCAAGACTGCAAAGTTGAGTGGTGATGGCCATGGCCACGTGCTGGAGTTGAGCAGGGGCAGGGGCAAAGTCCTGTTTGTGGGGAGGGGTCAGCCCAGGTAGGATGAAAGGCTGGAGATCAACTGGATCAACTGTTTTCATAGAATTAATCTCTTCTTAGGACCAGATTTTGTGTGGCTGGTGGAGAACAAATGGCCCAAGAGGTGGCCATGAATCAGTGTGGGAAAAGGAGTCTGCAGGGGAGGATTGGGCAAGGTGTGATCAAGCAGTGGGAGGTGACTCTTGCTGCCTCCTCAGCACTGGTGATGTGCCATGTGAGGTCTGTGGGCAGTGCTGGGCTGTGCAGTGGAAGAAGCTGATGGACTTGGGGAATGCAGAGCAGTTGAGGAGCATCAAGATTCTAAAGAGGCCGGAGGATGTTGGCTAGAGGAGAGGCTGAGAGAGCTGGGACTGGCAGGGGACAGGGCTGGCCAGGGGAGTGTCATGAGTGTGTGTGAATCCCTGCTGGCAGGGACTGAAGTGGAGGGAGCCCAGCTCTTGTCAGCAGAACACACGGGCAGGACAAGGGGCCATGGACACAAAGGAAACAGGTGGAATTGCATGGACAAAGAAGACAAGCCTTGTTGTGTGTGAGGGAGGTCAGAGAGTGGCAGAGGAGGTGGAGTCTTTGTAGCTGGAGCTGTAAGGCTGAACTGGCCATGGTCCTGGCCAAGCTGCTCTTTCTGGGTTGTCTGAGCAGGAGGGTTGAAGCACTTGCACTGCATCCTGGCCCAGTGGCTGATGTTGTGTCTGTGCTGGGCAGGTTGAAGAGTCGTGGTGGGGAAGAGAGTTTGTGCAGTGTGTGCTGGCGCAGAGAGACTTTGGCAGAGGCGTGTGCAGGAGAGCCTTGTTATGTGGAAGCCTTTGGTGTAGCAGGTGATGGGTTTGTGCCATGTTGTGGCAGGGCCCCTCCACCCCTGTTCCATTGCCCGTCTTTGTTAGTGCTGGTGACAGATTTGCTAAGAAAGGTGTTGTGACCTTTTTCCAGATTCTTACTGGCTGTAGAGCCCTGGCCTTGTGCTGAGTGAGGATGTAAAACCACTGGAATGAAAAAAGAGGAGGCCTGAGAGACTTTGATGCAGGAGATTTTACTGAGTCAAAGGAGTGAAGAGACAGGAGCAGGGAGTGGGATGGACGAGGTGTGAGGTGCAAGTAGGGCGACCATCAGGCGAGGTGCTTTACTTGCAGGAGATATTGGTGCAAGAGTGAGAAGGGCAGGTGCAGGGGGTGTAAGCTGTGATGAACCCTCAGCAGATGCCGGAGCAGCCCAGGCCTGCCAGGCCAGAGCAGCCCAGGCCTCCCAGGCCGTAGCCAAAGCCACGGCCATAGCCCAGGCCGTAGCCAAAGCCACGGCCATAGCCCAGGCCGTAGCCAAAGCCGCCGGAGATGGGCTGTCCCTGGACGTTGAGCTCCGTGCCCAGGGCAGCCCCTGCGGTGGATCCAACGAAGGTGCTCTGGGGGAAGGAGGTCATGATGGGCCCTGGGAAGGTGACGCGGACGGGGGAGGGCTGGATGAGGACGGTGGAGTCCTGGCACTGCCTGACACAGGGCTCGTTGCAGCTGTTGGCCAGCGGGGTGGGTCCGCAGGGGCGGCAGAGGTCGTAGCAGGCCATGGGTGTGGTGTGGAGGGGCCCTGGGAGGGCAGGCAAGAGAAGGTGAGAGAAGGTGAGAGCAGAGAGGGGTGGTGGGCAGCTGCGGGCGCTGGGGGTGCTCGGGGCGGTGTTGCAGGAGGGCTGGGCAGTGGGGAGGCTGGTGTGGGGCTGTGGGGAGGCGTGAGGGCTGCTGAGGCTGGGTGCGAGCGTGCTGGCAGAGAGGGGCCAGGGGGGCGGTGTGGCAGGAGCAGGAGGGGGTTGTGAGGGGCTGGAGGCTCACCTGGTGGTGGGCAGAGAAGGCAGGAGAAGGCTTGAGGAGAAGCGTGGCAGGGAGAGAGGCGCTGGGCCGGCTTTTATGCTGCTCCCGCAGGGGCGGCACAGCCTTGGCCCAGCCCTGTCAGCTGGCGGCAGCTTTGAGGAGTTGGGATTTGGGAGGGTTGGATTGTTGGATGTGTGTTAGAGCAGGCTGAATAAACAACCAAGCCCAAGAGAGGTTTGATGTCATCAGTGAGGTGATTTTGTGGCCCTTGTGTGCTGTGGTTTGTGGATGTGTTGTGCATTGTGGATCTTCTTGTTCTGTCACTGAATGTCCATCAGTCATTGTGTTGCACCCAGGAATGCTGAGGGAACTGTTTGATGTCCTGGGGAGAACACTCTTCATCAACTTGGAAACGTCATAGTTTTTTGGAGCACTTCTTGAGGGATGAAAGAGAGCTCATCCCCTGGAATCTTGATTGAGATCAAGAAGGAGGTCCTGAAAAACAAGGCTGTTGAGGCTGAATTCAGGCTGGTCCGGTTCCATTCCTATGGTCCATTTGGATTTCTGAAATTTTCATCACAAGATACTTTGTCATTTAAACTTTATTTCTTGAGCTTCTGAAGAAATGCAATAAACAAAAACCCAACGGGGTTTTATCCCTTTTTGCCTTGGTTGGTCTGTGATGCCAGTTCCCTTCTTCCGCATACAAGCCAGGAGATTTCACCATGTGTAAGTCCATTGTATTATCCTGTACCTGAGAGCAAAAACTGTAATTACTAGTGGATTGTCAGTGGGTTCCTCTCTCCTCTTCTGTCATTTTACTGATGTTTCTTTGTGGAATTCTGTGATTCCATGTCCTGCCCTTGAGGCCACGTCCATTTGACCTTGGGGGCAGCTTTGAGGAGTTGGTTCTTGGGTGATTTACATGAAATATGGGGGTCAGGGCATTTGTCTGATGTGACCAAAGCACTGAAGAGGTGGGGTGTCATCAGTGAGGTCACCCCGTGTCCCTCGGGGGCTGTGGTTTTGGGGTGAGTTTTTTAGAGGGGCCCCATTCCCTCTCAGCCCTGTCGGGCTGGTCTGGGCTGTGCAGCCGTGCCGGGTGTGAGGGGCTGCCCCTTCCATCCCATTCATTCCTTCCAGCCTCACTGCCAGCTCACTGAGCCTGTCTTGGAGCCTGGCCTTTGTCACTGGCTGTGCTCTGCTGTCAGCAAGTTTACCCTTTGGGGTCACAGGGCTTGTGCTCTGGTTGAAGACGAGCGTCCAAAGAAGAGTTTGTGCCAGGTGTGAGGGGCTTCTCCTTCCATTTTGTTGGATTCCTCTCCAGCTTTCTCCCAGCTCACACAGCCTGGTTTTAGACCCAGCCTTGCCCACTGGGTGTGCTCTCTGGGGGTCTGGTTGCCTCTACTGCTGCTAAGGTTGGATCTGAGTGGATCAGGTTCAGCTGAAAAGGTTTTGGTCTCAAGAGTTCTGCAGGTGTGGCTTCTGGGAGAAGGTTCCAGAAGCTTCCCTGGTGTCTGACACAGCAAGTTCCCACTGGCTCTGTGTTGGATCAGCTGCTGGACAAAGCAGAGGCAATCCTGGAGGATGCAGGGATTCTGTGATCACAGCCTGTTCTGGAAGGGGCACAATTAGTGCACAAGAGGAGCTGGAAGAGAGAAAACATGGGAGAGGAAGAAGTCTGGGTGATGAAGGGCAATGCAGAGGGAGGGGAGGAGGTGGCCCAGGGACAGTAGCAGAATGTGCTGTGCAGCCCGTGGAGCAGAGCATGGTGGGTGAGGCTGTCCCCCCGCAGCCCCTGGAGGTGCAGGGTGGAGCAGAGATGCAGCTGCAGCCCCAGGAGGAGCTGCCAGCAGAGCCAGGGAGTGCCCAAAGAGGCTGTGAGGCAGTGGGGAGGGCGAGCTGGAGCAGGCTCCTGCCAGGACCTGTGGCCCCATGGAGAGAGGAGCCCACCATGGAGGAGGTTTGTTGTCAGAACTTGGGAGCCCCTCCAGAGCCCCGTTGGAGCAGCGTGTTCCTGAAGGCCTGAGCCCGTGGCAGGGAGCCAGGCTGGAGCCGTTTGTATGGAAATGCAGCCCATGGGAAGGCCCCCATTGGAGACTGTGTGTGTGGGATGGAGCCCACACTGGAGCAGGGGCAGAGTGTGAGGAGGAAGGAAGAGCAAAACCAACATGGGATGAACTGACCCCAAGCCACCTTGTCCATCGCCTTGAGCCACTTGGGGAGAGGGGGCAGAGAACTGGGGAGTGAAGTTAAGCCTGGCTGAAGGGAGGGGCGAAGGGAAGGTATTTAAGGTTTGGTTTTCTGTCCCAGTATCTTACTCAAAGATTTGATTTTTAAGGAATGAAATGAATTTCCCTGGGTGGAGAGTGTTTTGCCCATGATGGTGATTGGTGACTGAACTCCCTGTCCTTAACTCCATTCAGGAGCTTTCTCCATCTTCTTCTCTCTTCTGTCCACTCGAGGGAAGGGACTGAGAGAGGGGCTTGGTGGGCACTTGGTGTCCTGCAAAGATCAACCCCAACCCCGCAGAGCCCCAAATTGTCAGCAGAGCAGGGTGCCAGGCTTGTCTCTGCCCCTGGTTCCAAGGTCTCCAGGCTGTGCCTGAGGAATGCCCAGTGACAGTGACCTCCCAAAGGGGACTTGCTGTGGGATGTGAGAGCAGAGGGATGGGGGCTTGGGGTCACGTGCACAGGTGATGCAGGGCCCCTGGAGAGGGAGGCTGGTGGTGCAGAGAGCCCCTGAATGGGTCCCTGTGGGGCCCTGCAGTGAGCAGGGGATGGTGGCCAGGGCGTCTCCACCAGGGATCAGTTGAAGACCTACAACAAGGTGAGATCCTGGCCCAGGGACTCCCAGGCAGGAGGAATGGGGAGCGGGCAGCCAGAGGGACAGTGCAACAAGGGCCCAGAGCTGGGTGAGCTGAGGACCCCGCGGAAGGGTGGGTGGTGAGCTGGACAACCTGCATGGGTTCCCCAAGGTCCTTGGAGCATGAGGGGACAAGGACATGGGGCCTTGTGTGGGTGGTCCTGGGATCTGTCTGTGAGGGGAGATGGTGTAAGAGGGACTGCAGGTGTTTGTGGTGAGAGCAAAGGGTTGGGGTGTCCCAGGGAGTGTTGTCATGTCAAAGCCTCCGTGTGATGAGTGATGGGCTGGTGTAACTTTGTGACAGACCCTCAGGAGCCAGTCAGTGCTGCTGGTGGTGGTGCTGGTGAGATATTTCCTAGGAGGGGTCTTGCGGCCCTTTTCCACATACCCCAATGGCCTGTTGAGGCCTGGCTGCGAAGGAAGTGAACTTGTAAAAGCCCTGGTAGAATAATGGAGGCAGAGGCGTCTCAGGCTTTGATGCAGGAGAACTTTATTGAGACAACAGAATAAAAAGAAAGGAGGAGCCAGTGGAAAAGAGAAAGTCTGAGGTGCAAGTAGGGCGCCCATCAGCCGAGGTGCTTTGCTTGCAGGAGATATTGGTGCAAGAGTGAGAAGGGCAGGTGCAGGGGTGTCAGCTGTGATGGCAAGGACAGTCAGCAGGTGCCGGAGCAGCCCAGGCCTGCCAGGCCAGAGCAGCCCAGGCCTCCCAGGCCGCAGCCAAAGCCACGGCCATAGCCCAGGCCGTAGCCAAAGCCGCCGGAGATGGGCTGTCCCTGGACGTTGAGCTCCGTGCCCAGGGCAGCCCCTGCGGTGGATCCGACGAAGGAGCTCTGGGGGAAGGAGGTCATGATGGGCCCTGGGAAGGTGACGCGGACGGGGGAGGGCTGGATGAGGACGGTGGAGTCCTGGCACTGCCTGACACAGGGCTCGTTGCAGCTGTTGGCCAGCGGGGTGGGTCCGCAGGGGCGGCAGAGGTCGTAGCAGGCCATGGGTGTGGTGTGGAGGGGCCCTGGGAGGGCAGGCAAGAGAAGGTGAGAGAAGGTGAGAGCAGAGAGGGGTGGTCGGCAGCTGCGGGTGCTGGGGGTGCTCGGGGCGGTGTTGCAGGAGGGCTGGGCAGTGGGGAGGCTGGTGTGGGGCTGTGGGGAGGTGTGAGGGCTGCTGAGGCTGGGTGCGAGCGTGCTGGCAGAGAGGGGCCAGGGGGGCGGTGTGGCAGGAGCAGGAGGGGGTTGTGAGGGGCTGGAGGCTCACCTGGTGGTGGGCAGAGAAGGCAGGAGAAGGCTTGAGGAGAAGCGTGGCAGGGAGAGAGGCGCTGGGCCGGCTTTTATGCTGCTCCCGCAGGGGCGGCACAGCCTTGGCCCAGCCCTGTCAGCTGGCGGCAGCTTTGAGGAGTTGGGATTTGGGAGGGTTGGATTGTTGGATGTGTGTCACGGAGGGCTGAAGAAACAACCAAGCCCAAGAGAGGTTTGATGTCATCAGTGAGGTGATTTTGTGGCCCTCGTGTGCTGTGGTTTCTGGATGTGTTGTGGACTGTGGATCCTCTTGTTCTGTGTGACTGGATGTCCATCAGTCATTGTGTTGCACCCAGGAATGCTGAGGGAGCCATTTGATGTCCTTGGGAGGCCACTCTCCATCCACTTGGAAAGGTCATAGTCCTTTGGAGCAATTCTTGAGGGCTGAAAGAGAGCTCATCCCCTGGAATTGTGATTGAGATCAAGAAGGAGGACCTGGAAAACTTGTGGCTGCTCAAGCTGAATTCAAGCTGGTCACGCTCGATTCCTATGGTCCATTTGGATTTCTGCAATTTTCATGACAAGGTACTTGGTCATTTAAGCTTTGTTTCTTGGCCTCCTGAAGATATGAAAGAAACAAACATTCACCGGGTCTGGATCCCTTGTTGCCCAGGCTGCTCTGTGATGCCATTTCCCTTCTTCCGCATTCAAGCCATGAGATTTCACAATGTATAACTCCTAAGTTGTAACATCCTGTACCTGTGAGCAAACACTATAATTACTAGTGGATGGTCAGTGGGCTCCTCTCTCCTCTTCTGTCATTTTGTGGATGTTCCTTTGTGGAATTCTGTGATTCCATGTCCTGCTCTCGAGGCTGCGTCCATCTGACCTTGGGGGCAGCTTTGAGGAGTTGGTTGTTGGGAGGATTTACATGAAATATGGGGGTCAGGGCATTTGTCTGATGGGACCAAAGCACTGGAGAGGTGGGGTGTCATCAGTGAGGTCACCCCGTGTCCCTCAGGGGCTGTGGTTTTGGGGTGAGTTGTTTAGAGGGGCCCCATTCCCTCTCAGCCCTGTCGGGCTGGTCTGGGCTGTGCAGCCGTGCCGGGTGTGAGGGGCTGCCCCTTCAATCCCATTCCTTCCTTCCAGCCTCACTGCCAGCTCACTGAGCCTGTCTTGGAGCCTGGCCTTTGTCACTGGCTGTGCTCTGCTGTCAGCATGTTTACCCTTTGGGGTCACAGGGCTTGTGCTCTGATTGAAGACGAGCGTCCAAAGAAGAGTTTGTGCCAGGCATGAGGGGCTTCTCCTTCCATTTTTTTGGATTCCTCTCCAGCTTTCTCCCAGCTCACACAGCCTGGTTTTAGGCTCAGCCTTGCCCACTGGGTGTGCTCTCTGGGGGTCTGGTTGCCTCTACTGCTGCTAAGGTTGGATCTGAGTGGATCAGGTTCAGCTGACAAGAGTTCTGCAGGTGTGGCTTCTGGGAGAAGGTTCCAGAAGCTTCCCTGGTGTGTGACACAGCAAGTTCCCACTGGTTCCATGTTGGATGAGCTGCTGGACAAAGCAGAGGCAATCCTCATTGATGCAGCCTATCTGTGATGACAACCTGATCTGGAAGGGGCACAATTAGTGCTCAAGAGGAGCTGGAAGAGAGGAGAGAAAACATGGGAGAGGAAGAAGTCTGGGTGATGAAGGGCAGTGCCGAGGGAGGGGAGGAGGTGGCCCAGGGGCTGTAGCAGAATGTGCTGTGCAGCCTGTGGAGCAGAGCATGGTGGGTGAGGCTGTCCCCCCGCAGCCCCTGGAGGTGCAGGGTGGAGCAGAGATGCAGCTGCAGCCCCTGGAGGAGCTGCCAGCAGAGCCAGGGAGTGCCCCAAGAGGCTGTGAGGCCGTGGGGAGGGCGAGCTGGAGCAGGCTCCTGGCAGGACCTGTGGCCCCCTGGAGAGAGGAGCCCACCATGGAGGAGGTTTGTTGTCAGAACTTGGGAGCCCCTCCAGAGCCCCGTTGGAGCAGCGTGTTCCTGAAGGCCTGAGCCCATGGGAGGGAGCCAGGTTGGAGCCGTTTGTATGGAAATGTAGCCCCCATTGGAGGCCCCCGTTGGAGAGTGTGTGTGTGGGATGGAGCCCACGCTGGAGCAGGGGCAGAGTGTGAGGAGGAAGGAAGAGCAAATCCAACATGGGATGAACTGACCCCAAGTCACCTTGTCCATTGCCCTGATCCACTTGGGGAGACGGGGCAGAGAACTGGGGAGTGAAGTTGAGCCTGGCTGAGGGGAGGGGTGAAGGGAAGGTATTTAAGGTTTGGTTTTCTGTCCCAGTATCTTACTCGAAGGTTTGATTTTTAAGGAATGAAATGAAATTCTCTGGGTAGAATCTGTTTGGCCCACAATGTTGATTGGTGATTGAACTCCCTGTCCTTAACTCTACGCAGGAGCCTTTCTCCATCTTCTTCTCCTCTGTTTTGTCCACCAGAGAGAAGGGACACAGAGAGGGACTTGGTGGGCACTTGGTGTCCTGCAAAGATCAACCCCAACCCCGCAGAGCCCCAAGTTGTCAGCAGAGCAGGGTGCCAGGCTTGTCCCTGCCCCTGGTTCCAAGGTCTCCAGGCTGTGCCTGAGGAATCCTCAGTGACAGTGACCTCCCAAAGGGGACTTGCTGTGGGACGTGAGAGCAGAGGGATGGGGGCTTGGGGTCATGTGCCCAGGTGATGCAGGGTCCCTGGAGAGGGAGGCTGGTGGTGCAGAGACCCCCTGAATGGGTCCCTGTGGGGCCCTGCAGTGAGCAGGGGATGGTGGCCGGCGCATCTCCACCAGGGATCAGTTGAAGACCTACAACAAGGTGAGATCCTGGCCCGGGGACTCCCAGGCAGGAGGAATGGGGAGCGGGCAGCCAGAGGAACAGTGCAACAAGGGCCCAGAGCTGGGTGAGCTGAGGACCCCGCGGAAGGGTGGGTGGTGAGCTGGACAGCCTGCATGGGTTCCCCAAGGTCCTTGGAGAACAAGGGGACAAGGACATGGGGCCTTGTGTGGGTGGTCCTGGGACGTGTCTGTGAGGGGAGATGGTGTAAGAGGGACTGCAGGTGTTTGTGGTGGGAGCAAAGGGTTGGGGTGTCCCAGGGAGTGTTGTCATGTCAAAGCCTCTGTGTGATGAGTGATGGGCTGGTGTAACTTTGTGACAGACCCTCAGGAGCCAGTCAGTGCTCCTGCTGGTGGTGGTGGTGACATATTTCCTAGGAGGGGTCTTGTGGCCCTTTTCCACCCACCCTGCTGGCCTTTTGACGCCTGGCTGTGAAGGAGATGAAATTGGAAAATCCCTGGTAGAATAAAGGAGGCAGAGGCGTCTCAGGTTTTGATGCAGGAGAACTTTATTGAGACAACAGAATAAAAAGAAAGGAGCAGCCAGTGGAAAAGAGCAAGTCTGAGGTGCAAGTAGGGCGCCCATCAGCCGAGGTGCTTTGCTTGCAGGAGATATTGGTGCAAGAGTGAGAAGGGCAGGTGTAGGGGGTGTCAGCTGTGGTGGCAAGAACCTTCAGCAGGTGCCGGAGCAGCCCAGGCCTGCCAGGCCAGAGCAGCCCAGGCCTCCCAGGCCGTAGCCAAAGCCACGGCCATAGCCCAGGCCGTAGCCTCCGGCCCCAAAGCCGCCGGAGATGGGCTGTCCCTGGACGTTGAGCTCCGTGCCCAGGGCAGCCCCTGCGGTGGATCCAACGGCGGAGCTCTGGGGGAAGGAGGTCATGATGGGCCCTGGGAAGGTGACGCGGACGGGGGAGGGCTGGATGAGGACGGTGGAGTCCTGGCACTGCCTGACACAGGGCTCGTTGCAGCTGTTGGCCAGCGGGGTGGGTCCGCAGGGGCGGCAGAGGTCGTAGCAGGCCATGGGTGTGGTGTGGAGGGGCCCTGGGAGGGCAGGCAAGAGAAGGTGAGAGAAGGTGAGAGCAGAGAGGGGTGGTGGGCAGCTGCGGGCGCTGGGGGTGCTCGGGGCGGTGTTGCAGGAGGGCTGGGCAGTGGGGAGGCTGGTGTGGGGCTGTGGGGAGGCGTGAGGGCTGCTGAGGCTGGGTGCGAGCGTGCTGGCAGAGAGGGGCCAGGGGGGCGGTGTGGCAGGAGCAGGAGGGGGTTGTGAGGGGCTGGAGGCTCACCTGGTGGTGGGCAGAGAAGGCAGGAGAAGGCTTGAGGAGAAGCGTGGCAGGGAGAGAGGCGCTGGGCCGGCTTTTATGCTGCTCCCGCAGGGGCGGCACAGCCTTGGCCCAGCCCTGTCAGCTGGCAGCAGCTTTGAGGAGTTGGGATTTGGGAGGGTTGGATGGTTGGATGTGTGTCAGGGAGGGCTGAAGAAACAACTCGAACTCAGGATTGGTGTGATGTCATCAGTGAGGTGATTTTGTGGCCCTCGTGTGCTGTGGTTTCTGGATGTGTTGTGGATTGTGGATCCTCCTGTTCTGTGTGACTGGATGTCCATCAGTCATTGTGTTGCACCCCGGAATGCTGAGGGAGCAATTTGATGTCCTGAGGAGGACACTCTCCAAGGCCTTGGAAAGGTCACAATGCCTGGGAGTGCTTCGTCATGGATGACGGAGAGCTCCTCCTCTTGTCTCTTGAATAGGATCGAGAGAGAGGATCTGGAAAACCAGAGACTGCTCAGACTGAACTTGTTCTATTGTTGTGCTCCATTTGGATTTCTCAAATTTACAGAACAATGTTCTCTTTCATTTAAACTGTATTTTTGACTTGATTAAGAAATGCAATAAACAAAGACCCAACAGGACTTGATCCCTTTTTTCCCCGGCTGGTCTGGGATTTCCATTCCCTTTTTCCACATTCAAACCAGGAGGTTCCATAACTTGTAACCTGTCATTCTCAGCCTTGTGTTGCTGTGAGCAAAAGCCACTAATTGCTGGCAGAGAGCTGGTGTGCTGCTCTCTCCTTTTGTGTCCTGGTGCAGACATTCCTTTGGGGAATCACCTCTGTGATTCCATGTCCTGCCCTTGAGGCCGTGTCCATGTGACCCTGGCATCAGCTTTGAGGTGAGTGTTGTGTTTGGGAGGATTTGCCTGCCAAGTGTGTGTCAGGCAGGGCTGGAGATGTGAGCAAAGCTTTGGCAGGTGGGTGCCATTGGTGTGGTCAACCTGTAGCCCTGCTGTGCTGTCGTTTATCGGTTCTTTGTGCCGGTGGGGCCCCGTCTTGTTCTGTGTGCTGGACGTACATCAGTGTCCTGGTTTAAAAGTTAACCAGCAGGGGGAATGAACCCAACTCAAAGGAGAGATTATAAGTCAGAATAACAATTTATTAAAATAATACAGTAAGTACAATAATACAAACAAACAATTGGTCTCAACCCACAAAAACCCAAATGTATGACCCAGTACCCTGGGGCCTGAACAAAGTGGTGTTCCTTGGGCCCTGTTTGAGTCCAAAGTAAAGGGAGAGGGGAAGAACCTGCTGGTGGGAGAGCTGCTGCAGTCTGGCCAGAACTGGTGATCGCAGTCCAGTGGTGGTCTAAGTCTGGTTGAGAGCGATGAGATGCAACCATCCTCTGGATCCCACGAGTGGGTTGAAAAATGTTCCAAAACTCCAAGATTATATATCCTCCAGTTCAGGCAGGAATGCTTGGTACTCTCCTCAGGGCGGGGAGTTCACAAAGGGTGTGAGGACAGAAACATCCTTCTATCTCACAGGCCTCTTAACACCTAGTTTATAGCCTGAGGAGTCAGGCTCTATGGGCAGAGGGTGCGAATAGTCTATTGACAACAATAGTCTAGTTTCTGGGAAATGACATGGGAGGCTATAGAATACAGTTTTGGGTTACACCCACCATACTCTATGGGCAGAGGGTGCGAATAGTCTATTGACAACAATAGTCTAGTTTCTGGGAAATGACATGGAAGGCTATAGAATACAGTTTTGGGTTACACCCACCATGATGAACTGATCTCAGCTGTCCTAACTAGGACAATCAGTCAATGTTTGGAACCCAGGAATTCTGAGGGAGGCATTTGATGTCCTGGGGAGGCCACTCTGCATGACCTTGGAAAGGTCACAGTGCCTGGGAGCACTTCCTGATGAATGAAGGAGAGCTCATGGCCTTGTCTCTTGAATGGGATCCAGAGAGAGGAACTGGAAAACCAGAGGCTGCTCAGGCTGAACTTTTCCCATTGCTATGGTCCTTTTGGATTTCTCAAGTTTACAGGACAACGTACTCTGTCATTTAAAGTGTATTTCTTGACCTCCTGAAGAAATGCAGTAAGCAAACACCCAACAGTGCTCGATCCCTTTTTGCCCAGCCTGGTCTGTGCCATCAATTCCCTCCTTCCGCATTCAAGCCACGAGATTTCTTAAGTTTTAAGTTGTAAGAAAACTAATACGTTGTAATATCCTGTACCTGTTAGCAGATAACTCTATATACTAGAGGAAAGTTGGCATACTTCTCTCTCCTATGCTGTCACAAGAAAGGCATTCCATGTGAAATTCCTTGTTTCCATGTCCTCCCTTTGAGGCTGTGTCCATCTGACCTTGGCAGCAGGTTTGAACTGTGAGTATTAGAGAGCAAAGTCTGGAGTTGATGGTGCATGTCAGGGAGGGCTGAAGATGGGAGCAAAGCTTTGGAGAGATGGGGTGTGATGAGTGAGGTGCCCCCATGTCCCTGGTGTGCTGTGGTTTGGGGGTGTGTTGTGAGGAGGGGCCCCAAAGCATCCCAGCCCTGTCAGGCTGCTCTGGAGTTTCACACGTGTTGCCCCTTCCCTCACCTTCCATTCCTCTCCCCTTTGCTTCCACCTGGCTAAGCCTGACACTGGACCTGACTTTTCCTGCTGACTGTGCTCTCTGGGGGTTTTGGTGCCCCTCCTGCTTTGAAGGTTTTGATAGCTGGGGCCTTTTGGGCCCTGTCCTGGGCTGAGTGGCAGGGAGCGAGGTCCCTTGTCTGGGCATCTTTTCTGTCTGAGGGGCAGCAAGAGGATTTGGAGGTGTCCAGGGTTGTTGGACACAAGCATTGCGTGATGGCAGAGAGTGCAAACAAGGCCGGGCTGTGTCAGTGCCCAGTGTGGTGGGGTGAGAAGTGTGTGCAGGGCTGGGCCCAGAGCCTTGGGCTGAGTGTCCCAAAGTGCAGGTGGGAACAAGTGTGCAGTGCTGTAGCCCAGGAGCTGCATCCATTGGACCAAGACTGCAAAAATGAGTGGTGATGGCCATGGTCACGTCCTGGAGTTGAGCAAGGGCAGGGGCAAAGTCCTGTTTGTAGGGAGGGGTCAGTCCAGGTCGAAGGAAAGGCTGGAGATCAACTGGATCAACTGTTTTCATAGAATTAATCTCTTCTTAGGACCAGATTTTGTGTTCCTGGTGGAGAACAAATGGCCCAAGAGGTGGCCATGAACCAGTGTGGGAAAAGGAGTCTGCAGGTGAGGATTGGGCAAGGTGTGATCAAGCAGTGGGAGGTGACTCTTGCTGCCTCCTCAGCACTGGTGATGTGCCATGTGAGGTCTGTGGGCAGTGCTGGGCTGTGCAGTGGAAGAAGCTGATGGACTTGGGGAATGCAGAGCAGTTGAGGAGCATCAAGATTCTAAAGAGGCCGGAGGATGTTGGCTAGAGGAGAGGCTGAGAGAGCTGGGACTGGCAGGAGGAGACAGGGCTGGCCAGGGGAGTGTCATGAGTGTGTGTGAATCCCTGCTGGCAGGGACTGAAGTGGAGGGAGCCCAGCTCTTGTCAGCAGAACACATGGGCAGGACAAGGGGCCCTGGACACAAGGGAAACAGATGGAACTGCATGGACAAAGAAGGTAAGGCTTGTTGTGTGTGAGGGAGGTGAGAGAGTGGCAGAGGAGGTGGAGTCTGTGTGCCTGGAGCTGTAAGGCTGAACTGGCCATGGTCCTGGCCAAGCTGCTCTTGCAGGGCTAGTTTGAGCAGGAGGGTTGAAGCACTTGCAGTGCATCCTGGCCAAGTGGCTGATGTTGTGTCTGTGCTGGAAAGGTTGAAGAGTCGTGGTGGGGAAGAGAGTTTGTGCAGTGTGTGCTGGCGCAGAGAGACTTTGGCAGAGGCGTGTGCAGGAGAGCCTTGTTGTGTGGAAGCCTTTGGTGTGGCAGGTGATGGGTTTGTGCCATGTTGTGGCAGGGCCCCTCCACCCCTGTTCCATTGCCCGTCTGTGTTAGTGGTGGTGACAGATTTGCTAAGAAAGGTGTTGTGACCTTTTTCCAGATTCTCACTGGCTGTAGAGCCCTGGCCTTGTGCTGAGTGAGGATGTAAAACCACTGGAATGAAAAAAGAGGAGACCTGAGAGACTTTGATGCAGGAGAATTTTATTGAGTCAAAGGAGTGAAGAGAGAGGAGCAGGGAGTGGGATGGACGAGGTGTGAGGTGCAAGTAGGGCGACCATCAGCCGAGGTGCTTTGCTTGCAGGAGATATTGGTGCAAGAGTGAGAAGGGCAGGTGCAGGGGGTGTCAGCTGTGATGAACCCTTTAGCAAATGCCAGAGCAGCCCAGGCCTGCCAGGCCAGAGCAGCCCAGGCCTCCCAGGCCGTAGCCAAAGCCACGGCCATAGCCCAGGCCGTAGCCAAAGCCGCCGGAGATGGGCTGTCCCTGGACGTTGAGCTCCGTGCCCAGGGCAGCCCCTGCGGTGGATCCAACGAAGGAGCTCTGGGGGAAGGAGGTCATGATGGGCCCTGGGAAGGTGACGCGGACGGGGGAGGGCTGGATGAGGACGGTGGAGTCCTGGCACTGCCTGACACAGGGCTCGTTGCAGCTGTTGGCCAGCGGGGTGGGTCCACAGGGGCGGCAGAGGTCGTAGCAGGCCATGGGTGTGGTGTGGAGGGGCCCTGGGAGGGCAGGCAAGAGAAGGTGAGAGAAGGTGAGAGCAGAGAGGGGTGGTGGGCAGCTGCAGGCGCTGGGGCTGCTCGGGGCGGTGTTGCAGGAGGGCTGGGCAGTGGGGAGGCTGGTGTGGGGCTGTGGGGAGGCGTGAGGGCTGCTGAGGCTGGGTGCGAGCGTGCTGGCAGAGAGGGACCAGGGGGGCGGTGTGGCAGGAGCAGGAGGGGGTTGTGAGGGGCTGGAGGCTCACCTGGTGGTGGGCAGAGAAGGCAGGAGAAGGCTTGAGGAGAAGCGTGGCAGGGAGAGAGGCGCTGGGCCGGCTTTTATGCTGCTCCCGCAGGGGCGGCACAGCCTTGGCCCAGCCCTGTCAGCTGGCGGCAGCTTTGAGGAGTTGGGATTTGGGAGGGTTGGATGGTTGGATGTGTGTCAGGGAGGGCTGAATAAACAAAAAGGCCAAGAAAATTGGTGGTGTCATCAGTGAGGTCCCCACGTGTCCCTGCTGTGCCAGTCCTGAGCTGGGCGCTGTTTTCCATCCTCTCCTCTGCGTTGTCATGTCCTGCCTTTCAGTCTGTGTCCATCTGACCTTGGCGGCAACTTTTGAGAGTGAGCTGTAATTGGGAGGATTTGCATGGGAAGAGCATTTCAGGGAGGTTTGTAAACCTGAGCGAAGCTTTGGAGGCAGAGGTGTCATCAGTGAGGTTACCTCATGCCACTCGTCTGCTGTGGTTTGTGGTTCTGTTGTGCAGAGTGAATCCTCTTCTGTGGAACTGGATGGAAATAAATCATTTTACTGCACCCAGGAATGCTGATGGAGCTGCTTTTTGTTCCTGGGAGGTCACTCTCCCGTAGCCTGGAAAGGTCATGGTGCCTGGGAGCACTTCCTGATGGCTGAAGGAGAGCTCATTCTCCCCCTCTCTTGAACAGGATGCAGAGGGATGATCTGGAAAACTCAAGGTTGGTCAGGGTGAGCTCCTACCCACTGTTATGTTCCATTTGGATCTTCCAAAATTGCCCAATAGCATATTCTATCATTTAAACCGTGTTTCTTCAGCTCATGAATAATCCAGTGACCAAACAGCAAACTCAGGCTGGATCATTTTTTTGCCCAGGCTGGTCTATGACCTTAATTTACGTATCCTGTATTTTTGTCATAAGGTTTTTTTGAACCTGTAAGTTTTGCTATCTTGCAGCTCTGAGCCAAAACACAATAATTGCTATTAGAAGGTCAGTGGGCTCCTCTTTACTCCTCTGCCATGGTATGGGTGTTCCTGTATGAGCTGGGAAAGTGTGAAAGCCTCAGCAGTGCAGCTTCTGCTTCAGGATCTGCTTCAGGAGCTGTTTTGGGGGGGCTGATTTTCTGAACCTTCCAGGCTGGAGCTTTGGTCTTACACCATTTCCATCCGTTCCTGTATTCTGACCACACTGCCAGTGGCAAAGAAGAGCCTTGAGGAGAGGGCAATTTGCAGGGGACAGTGGCTGCCCGATGGCCTTTGGCTCTTGCTGGCCACTTGTCCTGCTTGCAGAGCATGGATCAAAGTGTGGGAGAGAAGTGGCGCTGCCCTGGAGCCCTGGGGCCCAGCGCTGGGGATGGGTCAGCAGGCAGATGGAGCCCCAGTCACTGTCCCCCTTGGAGCTCTGTCATCCCCCAGGGCTTCCCCCACTGCTGCCTGTGCTGCTCCTCCACAGCTGGACAATTGTCTTGTCCAGGAGGGTGCAGTGAGGGACAGGAGCATCAACCTGACTAAAAGCCCAACAAACTGCATCCACCACATTCCCTTCATGCCTGAGTGGAGGGGCATAAACACAGAAGGATATTGTCGTGGTTAGAATCTTGTTTTACCCCCGAGGCTAGAAAAGTGGTAGACCCCAAGGGGTGGAAACCCCTGGAAGTTTTGGAATTCTGTCCAATGGGCGCTCCTGCAGAAATGTAAACATATCACAAGCTCACCGGAAGAGATGAATTGTAGTTTGGGTTGTTGTAGGAGAGGTGGCCATGTTGTAGAGCCACGAGGAAGGGGCTCTGAGCCCCTTGGGCCCTCTGGGCCCTCCCAGCCCCTGGCTGGGGGGGGCTGCAGGGACCTGGAACAGCATAAAGCTGGGCTAGGTGCCTGTAGTTATGCCGGGAGATGTTTTTTCTCCATGGGCGCAGAGCAGCAGCAGGCACTGACCAGAGAAACCGTGGCAGAGAGCCAGAGATAAGACCAAGAAGCAACAGAAACAACATGCAGCACCAGAGAAGACTCCTGTAAAGAGAGCCGAGGAGAAAGAGAGCCAGCAGTCTGAGAGACAGAGTTCTGGGGGTAAGACTGTACCAGATCCCCTAAAACTCCCTTGAGACCCCTCTTGGAGAAGAGGGACATGGACTCCTATTTAGGAGAAGAGTTTTAGACATGCAGCACCAGAGAGAGAGAGGAGCTGAGAAGCTCAGAGCGTCCTGGAGTTGGACCGGGATGGCCAGAGGAATGTGGGGGGAGTTGACCTTGGCTCCCCCCCCCCTCGCACTGCTGCCACGGTGGCAGCCTGGAGGCAGGGCACAGAGGCCCTGCAAGGAGCTGAGTCTCCTGGAGATACCAGACCGTCACGAAGACCCCCCTGTGTCTTCGTGATATGACGTGGTGATACGACCTTGTCTGGGGTTACGAAGCCCACGGAAGACCCCTCGGTTGGAGGCGATGGGGCCGAGAGAGGCTTGAATACCTCCCTCGTGGATGCTGGCAGAAATCCAGCTATCAGCTGCTGCATGTGGAGAAGACAGAAAGACTGCTGCCTCAGAAGATGCTGCTGTTCAGAGACTAGAAGGGATCTGTCCTTCTTTCCCTCCTGGACTTTTATTTGGAGGAGAGAAGAGATCTGGTCCACTGTAAATACTATATGTCGTAGTAGAGATAGTTGTGATCGTGTGTATAATGTGAGGTGGTATTTATTTGTATAGTCATTGTAATATATTCCCTTTCCCCACTTTGAGTCTGGTGTGTGTTTTGTCTGGAAAAACCCATCTCACATTAGGTTGAGATGTGGGAGGGGGAATGGAGCTAGGGGATTGGATTTTGGGGCTATCTCAAACCATGACAGATATGAAATGAGGCAGGAGAGACTTTCCCTTAGTGAGCCCCCCCTGACTGTTGCTGATGGTTGCATTGTCCTTTCAAAGCCTTCCAGTTCCACCCTGTAGGATCTTCTGCCCAATTTTCCAGGTGCTCCGGATAGAGGGACAGGTTTGCAGTTCTCTGCCTCTTCCCTGAGTGCCTTTGCTAAGTGGGGCTGAGTTGGGCTGATTGCAGCCTGCCAGGAGCTGTGCTGAGTGCCAGCAGGTGCCGAAATGCAGGGGAGCTGAGTGTGCTGAGGGTTGTCCCCCAGGGCAGCAGAGGTGTTGGGGAGGAAGAGGAGGGGATGCAGGAAGGGGATGTTTGTCTGGGCATTGCTGGGGCTGCAGGGCCTGGCAGGCAAGAGGCAGCTGGGTGTCCTAGTTAGGACAGCTGAGATCAGTTCATCATGGTGGGTGTAACCCAAAACTGTATTCTATAGCCTTCCATGTCATTTCCCAGAAACTAGACTATTGTTGTCAATAGACTATTCGCACCCTCTGCCCATAGAGCCTGACTCCTCAGGCTATAAACTAGGTGTTAAGAGGCCTGTGAGATAGGAGGATGTTTCTGTCCTCACACCCTTTGTGAACTCCCCGCCCTGAGGGGAGTACCAAGCATTCCTGCCTGAACTGGAGGATATATAATCTTGGAGTTTTGGAACATTTTGGAACCCACTCGTGGGATCCAGAGGACGGCTGCATCTCATCGCTCTCAACCAGACTTAGACCACCACTGGACTGCGATCACCAGTTCTGGCCAGACTGCAGCAGCTCTCCCACCAGCAGGTTCTTCCCCTCTCCCTTTACTTTGGACTCAAACAGGGCCCAAGGAACACCACTTTGTTCAGGCCCCAGGGCACTGGGTTATACATTTGGGGTTTTGTGGGTTGAGACCAATTGTTTGTTTGTATTATTGTACTTACTGTATTATTTTAATAAATTGTTATTCTGACTTATAATCTCTCCTTTGAGTTGGGTTCATTCCCCCTGCTGGTTAACTTTTAAACCAGCACACTGGGCCAGTGCAGGGCTGGGCTGGGGGTGCCAGGGAGTGTGGGGGTCTCAGGGATCCCCCCAGAGAGGGGGGTTGTGTCACTGGGTGTGCAATAGTCCCTGGGGAAAGGTGGGGTGAAGCCTGGAGTGCTGAGGGAGCGACCTGATGTCCTGGCCATGGAGGAATCTCCTGGAGTTCAGTGAGGAAAGATGCCAAGTCCTGTTTCTGGGGCAAAAGACCAGAACAGGGACACCAGGACACAGAATTGTCTAGAGGAGAAGCTGAGAGGGCTTGGACTGCCAGGGGACAAGGAGAGACTGGGGGTGTCATCAGTGTGTAAATCCCTGCTGGCAGGGAATGAAGCCCAGGGAGCCAAGCCCTTGTCAGCAATGCACTGGTGCACGACAAGAAGCCCTTGCCCAGGTGACAAGAGGTGGAATTCCATGGGAAAGGAAACCAAGCCTTCCTCAGCATGTGGGTGTTGACAGAGTGGAAAAGGTGGTGGGTCCTCTGTCCTGGGGGATCTAAAGCTGAACTGCACATGGTCCTGGAAAGCCCACTGATGCTGTCCCTGCATGAGCAGGGGGTTGAATGAGCTGCACTGAAGAATTGCTGGCCAACAGGAGGATTTTGTGGCTCTGTTTGCTGGCAGGGTTGAGGAGTCCTGCTGGGGAATAGTTTGTGCAGGGTGTGCTGGATGCCAGAGCCCTTGGTGTGGCGTGCACAGGTAAGAGCAGTGTTGTGTGGAAGCCTTCGGTGTAGCAGGAGATGGGCTGGTCCCCTGCTCAGAAAGGACCCTCAAGCTGTGCCAGTCTGTGTGTTGGTGGTGGTGTCCTAGTTGATAAGAAGGATCTTGTGGCTCTTGTGCACCCCCTCAGTGGCCAGTTGAGGCCTGGCTTTGTGCCAAGGGAGTTTGTGAGACAACTGGGAGAAAAAATGACAAGGAGTCATGAGAGGGTGTGATGCAGGAGAACTTTATTGAGAGAACAGAGTAAAAAGAAAGGAACAGCCAGTGGAAGGGAGCAGGTCTGAGGTGCAAGTAGGGCGACCATCAGCTGAGGTGCTTTGCTTGCAGGAGATATTGGTGCAAGAGTGAGAAGTGCAGGTCCAGGGTTGTCAGCTGTGGTGGCAAGAACCCTCAGCAAATGCCAGAGCAGCCCAGGCCTGCCAGGCCAGAGCAGCCCAGGCCTCCCAGGCCGTAGCCAAAGCCACGGCCATAGCCCAGGCCGTAGCCAAAGCCGCCGGAGATGGGCTGTCCCTGGACGTTGAGCTCCGTGCCCAGGGCAGCCCCTGCGGTGGATCCAACGAAGGAGCTCTGGGGGAAGGAGGTCATGATGGGCCCTGGGAAGGTGACGCGGACGGGGGAGGGCTGGATGAGGACGGTGGAGTCCTGGCACTGCCTGACACAGGGCTCGTTGCAGCTGTTGGCCAGCGGGGTGGGTCCGCAGGGGCGGCAGAGGTCGTAGCAGGCCATGGGTGTGGTGTGGAGGGGCCCTGGGAGGGCAGGCAAGAGAAGGTGAGAGAAGGTGAGAGCAGAGAGGGGTGGTGGGCAGCTGCGGGCGCTGGGGGTGCTCGGGGCGGTGTTGCAGGAGGGCTGGGCAGTGGGGAGGCTGGTGTGGGGCTGTGGGGAGGCGTGAGGGCTGCTGAGGCTGGGTGCGAGCGTGCTGGCAGAGAGGGGCCAGGGGGGCGGTGTGGCAGGAGCAGGAGGGGGTTGTGAGGGGCTGGAGGCTCACCTGGTGGTGGGCAGAGAAGGCAGGAGAAGGCTTGAGGAGAAGCGTGGCAGGGAGAGAGGCGCTGGGCCGGCTTTTATGCTGCTCCCGCAGGGGCGGCACAGCCTTGGCCCAGCCCTGTCAGCTGGCGGCAGCTTTGAGGAGTTGGGATTTGGGAGGGTTGGATTGCTGGATGAGTGTCAGAGAGGACTCAAGAAACAACCAAGCCCAAGAGAGGTTTGATGTCATCTGTGAGGTGATTTTGTGGCCCTCGTGTGCTGTGGTTTCTGGATGTGTTGTGGATTGTGGATCCTCTTGTTCTGTGTGACTGGATGTCCATCAGTCATTGTGTCGCACCCAGGAATGCTAAGGGAGCCATTTGATGTCCTGGGGAGGCCCCTCTCCATCAACTTGGAAAGGTCCTAGTCCTTTGGAGCAATTCTTGAGGGATGAAAGAGAGCTCATCCCCTGGAATCATGATTGAGATGAAGAGGGAGGACCTGGAAAACTTGAGGCTGCTCAGGCTGAATTCAGGCTGGTCCGGTTACATTCCTATGGTCCATTTGGACTTCTGAAATTTTCCTCAGAAGGTACTTTGTCATTTAAACTTTATTTTTTGACCTTCTGAAGAAATTCAATAAACAAAGACCAAATGGGGCTCCATCCCTTTTTGCCCAGGCTGGTCTGTGGCACCCATTCCCTTCTTCCACATTCAAGCCATGAGGTTTTGTAGGAGTCGGGTTTTAGGAGGGATGGTGCATGAGGCATCCTGGGAAATGAAGTCCAGAAATACTCCCATGCACATGGGAAACGAGATACCCCTGCTGTTTTGTCAAGGGTGTCACATGTCACTATTTGAACCCATATATAAGGAGTAGTCTCATTTCAATAAAGAGGATTTGGCAGTTGAACCCCCAAGCTAGCTGGGTCCGTATGGCTAATTTACTTATTATATTAATAAGCAATAAGGTTTCCCAACGTATAAGCTGTAATTTGTAACACCCTGTACCTGTGAGTAAAAAACTAATTACTAGTGGATGGTCAGTGGGCTCCTCTCAACTCTTGTGTCATTTTGCAGATGCTCCTTTGTGGAATTCTGTGATTCCATGTCCTGCTCTCGAGGCCGCGTCCATCTGACCTTGGGGGCAGCTTTGAGGAGTTGGTTGTTGGGAGGATTTACATGAAATATGGGGGTCAGGGCATTTGTCTGATGGGACCACAGCACTGGAGAGGTGGGGTGTCATCAGTGAGGTCACCCTGTGTCCCTCGGGGGGCTGTGGTTTGTGGGTGAGTTGTTTAGAGGGGCCCCATTCCCTCTCAGCCCTGTCGGGCTGGTCTGGGCTGTGCAGCCGTGCCGGGTGTGAGGGGCTGCCCCTTCAATCCCATTCATTCCTTCCAGCCTCACTGCCAGCTCACTGAGCCTGTCTTGGAGCCCGGCCTTTGTCACTGGCTGTGCTCTGCTGTCAGCAAGTTTACCCTTTGGGGTCACAGGGCTTGTGCTTTGGTTGAAGCCCAGTGTCCAAAGAAGAGTTTGTGCCGTGCATGAGGGGCTTTTCCTTCCATTTTGTTGGATTCCTCTCCAGCTTTCTCCCAGCTCACACAGCCTGGTTTTAGGCTCAGCCTTGCCCACTGGGTGTGCTCTCTGGGGGTCTGGTTGCCTCTGCTGCTGCTAAGGTTGTATCTGAGTGGATCAGGTTCAGCTGACAAGGTTTTGGTCTCAAGAGTTCTGCAGGTGTGGCTTCTGGGAGAAGGTTCCAGAAGCTTCCCTGGTGTGTGACACAGCAAGTTCCCACAGACTCCATGTTGGATGAGCTGCTGGACAAAGCAGAGGCAATCCTCATTGATGCAGCCAATCTGTGATAACAACCTGATCTGGAAGGGGCACAATTAGTGCTCAAGAGGAGCTGGAAGAGAGGAAACATGGGAGAGGAAGAAGTCTGGGTGATGAAGGGCAGTGCCGAGGGAGGGGAGGAGGTGGCCCAGGGGCTGTAGCAGAATGTGCTGTGCAGCCCGTGGAGCAGAGCATGGTGGGTGAGGCTGTCCCCCCACAGCCCCTGGAGGTGCAGGGTGGAGCAGAGATGCAGCTGCAGCCCCAGGAGGAGCTGCCAGCAGAGCCAGGGAGTGCCCAAAGAGGCTGTGAGGCCGTGGGGAGGGCGAGCTGGAGCAGGCTCCTGCCAGGACCTGTGGCCCCATGGAGAGAGGAGCCCGCCATGGAGGAGGTTTGTTGGCAGAACTTGGGAGCCCCTCCAGAGCCCCGTTGGAGCAGCATGTTCCTGAAGGCCTGAGCCTCTGGGAGGGAGCCAGGCTGGAGCCGTTTGTATGGAAATGCAGCCCATGGGAAGGCCCCCGTTGGAGACTGTGTGTGTGGGATGGAGCCCACGCTGGAGCAGGGGCAGAGTGTGAGGAGGAAGGAACAGCAAAACCAACATGGGATGAACTGACCCCAAGCCACCTTGTCCATCGCCCTGAGCCACTTGGGGAGAGGGGTCAGAGAACTGGGGAGTGAAGTTGAGGGTGGCTGAAGGGAGGGGTGAAGGGAAGGTATTTAAGGTTTGGTTTTCTGTCCCATTATCTTACTCGAAGGTTTGATTTTTAAGGAATTAAAATAATTTCCCTGGGTGGAGTCTGTTTTGCCCACAATGGTGATTGGTGACTGAACTCCCTGTCCTTAACTCCACTCAGGAGCCTTTCTCCATCTTCTTCTCTCTTCTGTCCACCAGAGGGAAGGGACTGAGAGAGGTGCTTGGTGGGCACTTGATGTCCTGCAAAGATCAACCCCAACCCTGCAGAGCCCCAAATTGTCAGCAGAACAGGGTGCCAGGCTTGTCCCTGCCCCTGGTTCCAAGGTCTCCAGGCTGTGCCTGAGGAATCCTCAGTGACAGTGACCTCCCAAAGGGGACTTGCTGTGGGACGTGAGAGCAGAGGGATGGGGGCTTGGGTTCACGTACACAGGTGATGCAGGGCCCCTGGAGAGGGAGGCTGGTGGTGCAGAGACCCCCAGAATGGGTCCCTGTGGGGCCCTGCAGTGAGCAGGGGATGGTGGCCGGGGCATCTCCACCAGGGATCAGTTGAAGACCCACAACAAGGTGAGATGCTGGCCCAGGGACTCCCAGGCAGGAGGAATGGGGAGCGGGCAGCCAGAGGGACAGTGCAACAAGGGCCCAGAGCTGGGTGAGCTGAGGACCCCACGGAAGGGTGGGTGGTGAGCTGGACAGCCTGGATGGGTTCCCCAAGGTCCTTGGAGCACGAGGGGACAAGGACATGGGGCCTTGTGTGGCTGGTCCTGGGACGTGTCTGTGAGGGAAGATGGTGTAAGAGGGACTGCAGGTGTTTGTGGTGAGAGCAAAGGGTTGGGGTGTCCCAGGGAGTGTTGTCATGTCAAAGCCTCTGTGTGATGAGTGATGGGCTGGTGTAACGTTGTGACAGACCCTCAGGAGCCAGACAGTGCTGCTGCTGTTGGTGGTGCTGGTGAGATATTTCCTAGGAGGGGTCTTGCAGCCCTTTTCCACATACCCCAATGGCCTGTTGAGGCCTGGCTGCGAAGGAAGTGAACTTGTAAAAGCCCTGGTAGAATACAGGAGGCAGAGGCGTCTCAGGCTTTGATGCAGGAGAACTTTATTGAGACAACAGAATAAAAAGAAAGGAGGAGCCAGTGCAAAAGAGCAAGTCTGAGGTGCAAGTAGGGCGCCCATCAGCCGAGGTGCTTTGCTTGCAGGAGATATTGGTGCCAGAGTGAGAAGGGCAGGTGCAGGGGTGTCAGCTGTGATGGCAAGGACAGTCAGCAGGTGCCGGAGCAGCCCAGGCCTGCCAGGCCAGAGCAGCCCAGGCCTCCCAGGCCGTAGCCAAAGCCACGGCCATAGCCCAGGCCGTAGCCAAAGCCGCCGGAGATGGGCTGTCCCTGGACGTTGAGCTCCGTGCCCAGGGCAGCCCCTGCGGTGGATCCAACGGCGGAGCTCTGGGGGAAGGAGGTCATGATGGGCCCTGGGAAGGTGACGCGGACGGGGGAGGGCTGGATGAGGACGGTGGAGTCCTGGCACTGCCTGACACAGGGCTCGTTGCAGCTGTTGGCCAGCGGGGTGGGTCCGCAGGGGCGGCAGAGGTCGTAGCAGGCCATGGGTGTGGTGTGGAGGGGCCCTGGGAGGGCAGGCAAGAGAAGGTGAGAGAAGGTGAGAGCAGAGAGGGGTGGTGGGCAGCTGCGGGCGCTGGAGGTGCTCGGGGCGGTGTTGCAGGAGGGCTGGGCAGTGGGGAGGCTGGTGTGGGGCTGTGGGGAGGCGTGAGGGCTGCTGAGGCTGGGTGCGAGCGTGCTGGCAGAGAGGGGCCAGGGGGGCGGTGTGGCAGGAGCAGGAGGGGGTTGTGAGGGGCTGGAGGCTCACCTGGTGGTGGGCAGAGAAGGCAGGAGAAGGCTTGAGGAGAAGCGTGGCAGGGAGAGAGGCGCTGGGCCGGCTTTTATGCTGCTCCCGCAGGGGCGGCACAGCCTTGGCCCAGCCCTGTCAGCTGGCGGCAGCTTTGAGGAGTTGGGATTTGGGAGGGTTGGATTGTTGGATGTGTGTCAGAGCGGGCTGAAAAAACAACCAAGCCCAAGAGAGGTGTGATGTCATCAGTGAGGTGATTTTGTGGCCCTCGTGTACTGTGGTTTCTGGATGTGTTGTGGATTGTGGATCCTCTTGTTCTGTGTGACTGGATGTCCATCAGTCATTGTGTTGTACCCAGGAATGCTGAGGGAGCCATTTGATGTCCTGGGGAGGCCACTCTCCATCAACTTGGAAAGGTCATAGTCCTTTGGAGCAATTCTTGAGGGATGAAAGAGAGCTCATCCCCTGGAATCATGATTGAGATCAAAGGAGAGAACCTGGAAAACTTGAGGCTGCTCAGGCTGAATTCAGGCTGGTCCGGTTCCGTTCCTATGGTCCATTTGGATTTCTGAAATTTTCATCACAAGGTAGTTGGTCATTTAAAGTTTATTTCTTGACCTGAAGAGAGGCAATAAATAAACAACAAACTGTGCTCAATCTCTTTTTGCCCCGGCTGGTCTGGCATTTCCATTCCCTTCTTCCGCATTCAAACCAGGAGGTTTCATTACATATAACCCGTCAGTTGTAACATCCTGTTGCTGTGAGCAAAAACTATAATTCCTAGTAGATGGTCAGTGGGCTCTGCTCTCCTCTTCTGTCATTTTGCAGATGTTCCTTTGTGGAGTTCTGGGATTCCATGTCCTGCCCTTGAGGTCGCGTCCATCTGACCTTGGCGGCAGCTTTGATGAGTTGGGATTTGGGAGGGTTGGATGGTTGGATGTGTGTCAGGGAGGGCTGAAGAAACAAAGAGGCCAAGGAAATTGGTGGTGTCATCAGTGAGGTCCCCCCATGTCCCTGGTGTGCTGTGGTTTGTGGGGACCTTGTGAAGATGAGGCCCCAAAGGCTGCCAGGCAGAGCTGCCCCCCTGGAACCCAGGGCAGAGTTTGCAGGGGGTTTGTCAGGCGAGCAGTGAGTGTTGCTGGGCAAGGGGAAGCCCTGCAGGAAGGTTTGCTGTGTCACTGGGTGCACCTGTGCCCTCAGGGCCTGAGGTGCTGCAGCCAGGAATGCTGAGGGAGCTGCCTGATGTGCTGGGGAGGCCACTCTGCTCCTCTTGCCCTCAGCTGCTCATGGTGCCAGTGCCTGGGAGCGCTTCCTGAGGGCTGAAAGAGAGCTCCTGGCTTGGTTTGTGGAGGAAGAGCAGCAGTGACTCCCTGGCTAACTGGCATGTGGTCAGGCTGCCCTCATTGCCAGGGTTACGGTCCCTTGGGATCTCTCCCATTTACAGGACATGATACTCTCTCATTGAAACTGTATTTCGTGACCTCATTAGGAATACCAAAAAACAAACAACAGTGTGGGTTTGGTCCCATATTGCCCAGGCTGGTCTGTGACATCAGTTCACTGGTACAACATTCAGGCTATAAGCTTTCAGAACTTGTAAGCCCTAATTCTTAATATATTTTTCTTGTGAGGAAAAACCTGTAATTACCAGAGGAGGCTCAATGTCCTTCTCTCTCCTCTCTCTCGTCCTGCTCTGGGTGTTCCTGAATCATATGGAGAAGCCTCAGAGCCTGAGCAGAGCAGCTGCTGGTGGATCTGCTCCAGCTGCTTTGGTGGCTGAGCTGATGTTCTGAACCTTGCACACTGGAGGTTTGACCTCCCCCATTTCCATCAGGATCATGGATTAAGTGCGAGCTCTGCAAGAGTCTGGATGACACCAAGCTGAGTGTTGTGGTTGGTTGTCGAGAGGGAAGGGATGGCAGCCAGAGGGGCCTGGACAGGCTGGGGAGGAGGACTTGTGTGATGGTCATGGAATTCAAGAGGGCCAAGAGCTGGTGGGTTGTGTCAGTCCCTAACAGGGCTCCAGGCTGGTGGTGGCTGGTTTGAGAGCAGCCCTGTGGAGAAGGCTTGGAGGGTATTGGTGAGTGAAGAACTGACTGGGAGCCAGGAAGGTGCCCTGGCAGCCCAGAAAGCCCCCGTGTGCTGGGCTCCTGGCCACAGTGTGGGCAGCAGGGAGAGGGAGGGGACTGTGCCCCTCTGCTCCTTTCTGGGGAGATTGGAGTTGTGTGTTCAGCTCTGGGAGCCTGAGGAGAAGGAAAGCAGGGACCCGTTGGTGGGATGCAGAGTAGAGCCTTGGGGATGATGAAGGGCTGGAGCCCCCAGTGTCCATGGAGACTGAAGGCAGCCCAGACTGGGAGTTTGTGTGGGAGGTGTGGGTGGTGTGTCCAAGGCTGTGTTTGGGCAATAGAAGAGTTTGTGTCCCATTGTGGAAGGCCCTTCTGTGCCAGTCTCTGTTGATCCCTGTGAAATATTTCCTAGGAGAGAGTTGGTCCCTTTCCCACCCATCCGATGGCATCTGTTGCCAGAGCTCTGTGCCAAATGAAATTCTAAGAGTCTTGGAGGAAGAAAGGATGAGGAGGCATGTCATGTTTTGCTGCAGGAGAACTTTATTGAGAGAAAGAGTGAAAGGGCAGAGAAGAGAGTGGGAGAAGTTCTGAGGTGCAGTAGGGCGACCATCAGCTGAGGTACTTGTGTTGTAGCAGATTTTGGCAGAGCCGGAGCTCGAGGTGTGAGGGAAGTTGTGGAGAGCCCTCAGCAGATGCCGGAGCAGCCCAGGCCTGCCAGGCCAGAGCAGCCCAGGCCTCCCAGGCCGTAGCCAAAGCCACGGCCATAGCCCAGGCCGTAGCCAAAGCCACCAGAGATGGGCTGTCCCTGGACGTTGAGCTCCGTGCCCAGGGCAGCCCCTGCGGTGGATCCAACAAAGGAGCTCTGGGGGAAGGAGGTCATGATGGGCCCTGGGAAGGTGACGCGGACGGGGGAGGGCTGGATGAGGACGGTGGAGTCCTGGCACTGCCTGACACAGGGCTCGTTGCAGCTGTTGGCCAGTGGGGTGGGTCCGCAGGGGCGGCAGAGGTCGTAGCAGGCCATGGGTGTGGTGTGGAGGGGCCCTGGGAGGGCAGGCAAGAGAAGGTGAGAGAAGGTGAGAGCAGAGAGGGGTGGTGGGCAGCTGCGGGCGCTGGGGGTGCTCGGGGCGGTGTTGCAGGAGGGCTGGGCAGTGGGGAGGCTGGTGTGGGGCTGTGGGGAGGCGTGAGGGCTGCTGAGGCTGGGTGCGAGCGTGCTGGCAGAGAGGGGCCAGGGGGGCGGTGTGGCAGGAGCAGGAGGGGGTTGTGAGGGGCTGGAGGCTCACCTGGTGGTGGGCAGAGAAGGCAGGAGAAGGCTTGAGGAGAAGCGTGGCAGGGAGAGAGGCGCTGGGCCGGCTTTTATGCTGCTCCCGCAGGGGCGGCACAGCCTTGGCCCAGCCCTGTCAGCTGGCGGCAGCTTTGAGGAGTTGGAATTTGGGAGGGTTGGATGGTTGGATGTGTGTCAGGGAGGACTGAATAAAGAATTAGACCCCAGGAGAGGTGTGATGTCATCAGTGAGGTGATTTTGTGGTCCTCGTGTGCTGTGGTTTGTGGGTGCTTTGTGCTGACTGGGCCCCCTCTTCTTCTGTGTGACTGGATGTCCATCAGTCATTGTGTCGCACCCAGGAATGCTGAGGGAGCCATTTGATGTCCTTTGGAGGGCAGCCTCCCATGCCTTGGAAAGGTCACAATTCCTGGGAGCCCTTCCTGATTGATGAGGGAGAGGTCCTGCCCTTGTCTCTTGAATGGGATCAAGAGAAATGGTCTGCTCCCGCAGGGCCAGCACAGCCTTTACCTTTGTGGTACAGTCATGAGGTGGGTGTGATTTCCTTCCTGCCGTTCTGCAATGTCATGTCCTGGCCTTGAGGCCGTGTCCTTCTGGCCTTGGTTGCAGGTTTTAATTGCAAGAATTTGAGCCCAATGACTTGTTTATGGTATGTGTTGGGACACATGGAATTTGCAAAGCTTTCAAGAATTGGGGCGTCATCAGTGATGTCATGACATGGCATATTCACATTTCCCATTTGCATTCTTTCCTCCTGGCTGAAAAAGTTTTGAGCTCTCTCAGCTTTTCCTCATATTAACTCAACTCCAGTCCTTTCAGCATCACAGTTTCCCTGCACTGCTCTTGGTCAAACAAGTCTATGTCCTTCTTCCACTGTGGAGCCCCATCAGTGGGGGGACAGGAGGGTTGACTCCCTCAACCTGTATTCATTTTTTTTTCCTAATGCTGTCCCTTTTTACCAAAAATGGCCAGAAATGGCCTACCCATGATCCATTTATTCTCAGCCAGGACCACAAGGTCCTTCTCTGCTGAAATCCTTTGGTTGACAAGAGAAATCCAACCAGTGTGATCTGCCTAAACTTCTGTAAGGGCTTTGACATGGTCTCACATGACATCCCTCTCTAAAATGGAAATATAGGGGTTTGAAGGGTGGAGAAATAACTGGATGAGGAGTTGTCTGGGTGGACACAGCCAGAGAGTGGTGCTCAGTGGCTCTGTGGACAGGTGGGGCTGGTGACAAGTGAAGACCCTCAGTGCTCTGCCCTGGACTGGTGCTCTTTAAGACCTTTATCAATAACATAGACAGTGAGACCGAGTGCACCCTCAGTGAGTTTGCAGGTGACACGAAGCTGAGTGGAGCAGTTGACACAACCAAATGTGGGAATGCCATCGGGAGGGACACGGGGGATCTCGACAAGTGGGACCATGAGAACATCAGGAGGTGCAACAAGTCCAAACTCCTGCACCTGAGCTGGGGCAATCCCAGACAGGAGCACAGCCTTGGAGAGGAACAGCTTGAGAGCAGACCTACAGAGAAGGACTTGGAGGTTCTGATGGACCAAAAGCAGAACATGAGACAGAAATGTGCACTTTCAGCCTAGAACACCAACCTGGGCTGCACAAAAAGAGGTGTGGCCAGCAGGAATGGCTGGAGATGAACTGGAGACAAGAGAAGGCCATTACTGTCCTGAAAAAGACCAAATAGATCAAGAGTTGTCCATGTACTCTTGCAGGAAAAGGTGCATTGGGAAAAGTGTTTCCAGCAGCTTGATGAGGTGATGCTTCCTCTCTCCTCAGAAATAGGTAGGTCTGATGTGGGAGGGTGTGTTGGGCTCTGTAGTGAAAGAAAGATGTGGAGAAAAGTGCAGCAAAAACAGTGCAGGGAGAGCAAGACACTGAGGGGACTGAAGCACTGTTGCTATGAGGGGCAGTGAGACCTGCAAGGTTTGTTGCAGCCAGGAGGCAATAATGGACAAAGGAAATGTTGTCAGTGTGCCATAGCATGACCTCAGTGATGACACCACAATTCTTGTTTTTGTGTGTAAGGTACATAGAAAATGCAAACAAAGCCCACAACACCAAGCCACTGGTCTCTAATTCTGGCAATTAAAAGCTGCCGCCAAGGTCAGAGGGACACGGCCTGAAGGGCAGGACATGAGAGGTCAGATCTGGGGAAAGAAAACAGCGCCCAGTTCACGACTCACGAGGCTGGGCCAGGCAAGAGCTGCTGCCTGAGAAATGCCCCAAGGGCTGGGCCAAGGCTGTGCCGCCCCTGCAGGAGCAGCATAAAAGCCGGCCCAGCGCCTCTCTCCCTGCCACGCTTCTCCTCAAGCCTTCTCCTGCCTTCTCTGCCCACCACCAGGTGAGCCTCCAGCCCCTCACAACCCCCTCCTGCTCCTGCCACACCGCCCCCCTGGCCCCTCTCTGCCAGCACGCTCGCACCCAGCCTCAGCAGCCCCCACGCCTCCCCACAGCCCCACACCAGCCTCCCCACTGCCCAGCCCTCCTGCAACACCGCCCCGAGCACCCCCAGCGCCCGCAGCTGCCCACCACCCCTCTCTGCTCTCACCTTCTCTCACCTTCTCTTGCCTGCCCTCCCAGGGCCCCTCCACACCACACCCATGGCCTGCTACGACCTCTGCCGCCCCTGCGGACCCACCCCGCTGGCCAACAGCTGCAACGAGCCCTGTGTCAGGCAGTGCCAGGACTCCACCGTCCTCATCCAGCCCTCCCCCGTCCGCGTCACCTTCCCAGGGCCCATCATGACCTCCTTCCCCCAGAGCTCCTTCGTTGGATCCACCGCAGGGGCTGCCCTGGGCACGGAGCTCAACGTCCAGGGACAGCCCATCTCCGGCGGCTTTGGGGCCGGAGGCTACGGCCTGGGCTATGGCCGTGGCTTTGGCTACGGCCTGGCAGGCCTGGGCTGCTACGCCAACAGGGGCTGCTCCGGCATCTGCTGAGGTCCCAAACAACTGCCCCAACAACAACCACCCACGACCTGGAAGTCACCACATGGAACAGGGATTCATCTCCACCCCAAGGCTCTCCAATGGGCTCAGCACTTCCAGCTCCTGCTCTCAGGGCTCCAAGCAAGGAAGCAGCCAATGGGCCAGCCCACACTGCCTGCAAACATGGCCCAGCTCCCTCCTCCTCTTCTCCCCCTTCCTTCTCTCCAGCGCCCCTTCGGCTCTGGCCAGTCCCCTCTGCTGCAAACACCTGCTCACAAGCCACACACCATTGGCTACCTCTGCTGGGCTGCTCCCAACAAGGGGAGCAGCAAGATCTCAGGGCTCTGCACAAATCTTCTGCAAGGGAGGGACCTCAGCTGATGGTCGCCCTACTTGTACCTCAGACTGGATCCCTTCCCCTGGCCACTCCTTTCTTTTCACTCTTTAGTCTCAATAAAGTTCTCCTGCATCACAGCCTCTCATGACTCCTCTTCATTTTTTCTTCCAGTGCTCTCACAGCATCACTTGACAAAAAGCCAGGGATCAACAGGCCCTGGGCAAGGTGGAACAGGGCCACACGACCAATTTAAACAAATGTGTCACCAGCACTAACACACAGACTGGCACAGGGTGGGGGACCTTCCAGAACGTGGCACAAACCCATCACCTGCTACACCAAAGGCTTTCACACAACAACACTCTTACCTGTGCACGCCACACCAAAGGCACTGTGGTCCAGCACACAGTGCACAAACTCCCTTCCCCACCAGGACTCTTCAAGTCTCCCAGCAAACCTCCTGGTTGGAAGGAACTCTGCACAGCAAGTGCTTCAACCCCCCTGCTCAATCAGGGCCACACAGAGCAGGAGTCCAAGGACTTTGGTCAGTGCAGTCTTAGATCTCTCAAGACAGAGACCCCACCACCTCTTCCACTCTGTGACCACCCTCACACTGGAAAATCCTTGTCTTCCTTGTCAATGGAATCTCAGCTGTTTCCCCTGTGCCCAAGGTCTGCCCTCCTGCCCAAGGGCGTCCCTGACAAGATCTGTGCTCATCCAGCTCTGAAGGGGCAGTGGAGGGGCAGGGACCGATCTCTTCACTCTCCTGACCAGGGACAGCACTCCAGGAAACGGCTGCAGCTGAGTCAGGGCAGGGTTAGGTTGGACATCAGCAAAAAGGTTTTCCTCCAGAGGCTGCTTGAGCACTGGAACAGGCTCCCCAGGGTAGTGGGCACAGCACCAAGGCTGTGAGATCAAGAAGTCTTTGGAAAATGTTCTCAGGTTCATGCTGGGATTCTTGAGGTGTCCTGTGAGGGCTGGGAATTGCACTCCATCATCCTCATGGGTCCCTTCCAATTCAGTAGACCCTGTGATTCTGTGATCCACCTGCAAAAGATCAGCAACACCAACCATTCCCCCAGCATGGCCAAAGCCACCACTTCACCCATGGCCCCAAGGGCCACATCTACACGGCTTTTACAGCCCTCCAGGGGTGGGGACTCCACCACTGCCCTGGGCAGCCTGTGCCAAGAATTGACAACCCTTCCCAGGAAGGGATTTTCCCACATAGGCAACTCAACCTTCCCTGGGGCAAGTTGAGCCTTTTCCTCTCCTCCCATGGCTTGGGAGCAGGGAGACAACACTGACATTCTCCTTGCTCTGAGCCACATTCAGGGAACTCCAGAGTGCAACAGACAGACATGGCCTCAAGGGGAGGATGTGGAAGGGCAGAATTCCACAAAGGAATGTCTCCACCATGACAGAACAGGAGAGAGGGGCACACTGGCCATGCACTAGGAATTAGAGTGGTTTTGCTCACAGGTCCAGGATGTTACAACTTTGGCTTATAAATTCTGAAACCTCATGGCTTGAATGTGGAACAAGGGAAGTGACGTCCCAGAGCAGCCTGGGCAAAAAGGGATCAGGCCCAGTGGGTGTGTTTATTGGATTCCTTAAGGAGGTCAAGAAATACACTTGGAATGACAGAGCACGTTGTCCTGTAAACCTGACAAACCCCACTGGATCAGAACACTGGAACAAGCACAACCTGACCAGCCTCCAGTTCTCAAGTTCCTCCCTCTTGGTCCTGTTCAAGTCAGGAGGGGAATGAGCTCTCCTTTACCATCAGGAAGCCCTTCCAGGCACTGTGACCTTTCCAGGCCATTGGAGAGTGACCCCCCAAACATACCCCAGCTCCCTCAGCATTCCTGGGTGCACCACAATGACTGAGGGACATCCAGTCACACGCAAGAAGAGGTTCCACTCTTCCCAACACACCCACAAACCACAGCACACCAGGGCTACAGGCTGACCACACCAATGGCACCCACCTGCCAAAGCTTTGCTCACATCTCCAGCCCTGCCTGACACGCACTTGGCAGGCAAATCCTCCCAAACACAACATTCACCTCAAAGCTGCTCCCAAGGTCACATGGACACGGCCTCAAGGGCAGGACATGGAATCACAGAGGTGATTCCCCAAAGGAATGTCTGCACCAGGACACAAAAGGAGAGAGCAGCACACCAGCTCTCTGCCAGCAATTAGTGGCTTTTGCTCACAGCAACACAAGGCTGAGACTGACAGGTTACAAGTTCTGGAACCTCATGGCTTCAATGTGGAAGAAGGGAACGGAAATCCCAGACCAGCCGGGGAAAAAAGGGATCAAGCCCTGTAGGGTGTTTGTTTATTCCATTTCTTAATCAAGCCAAAAATACAGTTTAAATGAAAGAGAACATTGTTCTGTAAATTTGAGAAATCCAAATGTAGCACAACAATGGAACAAGTTCAACCTGAGTGGCCTCTGGCTTTCCAGATCCTCTCTCTCGATCCTATTCAAGAGACAAGAGTAGGAGCTCTCCTTCATCCATGACGAAGCACTCCCAGGCATTGTGACCTTTCCAGGGCCTTGGAGAGTGTCCTCAACAGGACATCAAATTGCTCCCTCAGCATTCCTGGGTGCAACACAATGACTGATGGACATCCAGTCACACAGAACAAGAGGGGGCCCAGTCAGCACAAAGCACCCACAAACCACAGCACATGAGGACCACAAAATCACCTCACTGATGACATCACACCTCTCCTGGGCTCTGGTTGTTTATTCAGCCCTCTCTGACACACATCCAACCATCCAACCCTCCCAAATCCCAGTTCCTCAAAGCTGCCGCCAGCTGACAGGGCTGGGCCAAGGCTGTGCCGCCCCTGCGGGAGCAGCATAAAAGCCGGCCCAGCGCCTCTCTCCCTGCCACGCTTCTCCTCAAGCTTCTCCTGCCTTCTCTGCCCACCACCAGGTGAGCCTCCAGCCCCTCACAACCCCCTCCTGCTCCTGCCACACCGCCCCCCTGGCCCCTCTCTGCCAGCACGCTCGCACCCAGCCTCAGCAGCCCTCACGCCTCCCCACAGCCCCACACCAGCCTCCCCACTGCCCAGCCCTCCTGCAACACCGCCCCGAGCACCCCCAGCGCCCGCAGCTGCCCACCACCCCTCTCTGCTCTCACCTTCTCTTGCCTGCCCTCCCAGGGCCCCTCCACACCACACCCATGGCCTGCTACGACCTCTGCCGCCCCTGCGGACCCACCCCGCTGGCCAACAGCTGCAACGAGCCCTGTGTCAGGCAGTGCCAGGACTCCACCGTCCTCATCCAGCCCTCCCCCGTCCGCGTCACCTTCCCAGGGCCCATCATGACCTCCTTCCCCCAGAGCTCCTTCGTTGGATCCACCGCAGGGGCTGCCCTGGGCACGGAGCTCAACGTCCAGGGACAGCCCATCTCCGGCGGCTTTGGGGCCGGAGGCTACGGCCTGGGCTATGGCCGTGGCTTTGGCTACGGCCTGGGAGGCCTGGGCTGCTACGCCAACAGGGGCTGCTCCGGCATCTGCTGAGGCCCCAAACAACTGCCCCAACAACAACCACCCATGACCTGGAAGTCACCACATGGAACAGGGATTCATCTCCACCCCAAGGCTCTCCAATGGGCTCAGCACTTCCAGCTCCTGCTCTCAGGGCTCCAAGCAAGGAAGCAGCCAAGGGGCCAGCCTGCGCTGCCTGCAAACATGGCCATGAGCTTGGGGCTATGGCAAAATCTGCTACAACACAAGTACCTCAGCTGACGGTCGCCCTACTGCACCTCACACCAGATCCCTTCCACTCTTTTCTTGCCTTTTTACTCTTTTGTCTCAATAAAGTTCTCCTGCAGCAAAACATCACATGCCTCCTCATCCTTTCTTTTTCCAAGCCTCCTGGAACTTCATTTGCCACAGAGCTCTGGCAACAGATGCCATCGGATGGGTGGGAAAGGGACCAGCTCTCTCCTAGGAAATATTTCACAAGCCTCAACAGAGACTGGTACAGAAGGGCCTTCCACAATGGGACACAAACTCTTCCCTTGCCCAAACACAGCCTTGGACACACCACCCACACCTCCCACACAAACTCCCAGTCTGAGCTGGCTTCAGTCTCCAGGGACACCGGGGGCTCCAGCCCTTCATCATCCCCAAGGCTCTACTCTGCATCCCACCAACAGGTCCCTGCTTTCCTTCTCCTCAGGCTCCCAGAGCTGAACACACAACTCCAATCTCCCCAGAAAGGAGCAGAGGGGCACAGTCCCCTCCCTCTCCCTGCTGCCCACACTGTGGCCAGGAGCCCAGCACACGGAGGCTTTCTGGGCTGCCAGGACACGTTCCTGGCTCCCGGTCAGTTCTTCACTCGCCAATACCCTCCAAGCCTTCTCCACAGGGCTGTTCTCAAACCAGCCACCACCAGCCTGGAGCCCTGTTAGGGACTGACACAACCCACCAGCTCTTGGCCCTCTTGAATTCCAGGAGCATCACACAGGTCCTCCTCCCCAGCCTGTCCAGGCCCCTCTGCCTGCCATCCCTTCCCTCTCGACAAACAACCACAACACTCAGTTTGGTGTCATCCAGACTCTTGCAGAGCTCGCACTTAATCCATGATCCTGATGGAAATGGGGGAGGTCAAACCTCCAGTGTGCAAGGTTCAGAACATCAGCTCAGCCACAAAAGCAGCTGGAGCAGATCCACCAGCAGCTGCTCTGCTCAGGCTCTGAGGCTTCTCCATATGATTCAGGAACACCCAGAGCAGGACAGACGAGGAGAGAGAAGCACATTGAGCCTCCTCTGGTAATTACAGGTTTTTCCTCACAAGAAAAAGACACTAAGAATTAGGGCTTATAAATTATGAAACCTTATGGCCTGAATGTTGTAGCAGTGAACTGATGTCACAGACCAGCCTGGGCAAAAAGGGACCAAACCCACTTTGTATCTTCACTTTCTAAATGACACCATGAAATTCAGTTTCAACGAGAGAGTATCATGTCCTGTAAATGGGAGAGATGCCAAGGGACCGTAACCCTGGCAATGAGGGCAGCCTGACCACATGCCAGTTAGCCAGGGAGTCACTGCTGCTCTTCCTCCACAAACCAAGCCAGGAGCTCTCTTTCAGCCCTCAGGAAGCGCTCCCAGGCACTGGCACCATGAGCAGCTGAGGGCAAGAGGAGCAGAGTGGCCTCCCCAGCACATCAGGCAGCTCCCTCAGCATTCCTGGCTGCAGCACCTCAGGCCCTGAGGGCACAGGTGCACCCAGTGACACAGCAAACCTTCCTGCAGGGCTTCCCCTTGCCCAGCAACACTCACTGCTCGCCTGACAAACCCCCTGCAAACTCTGCCCTGGGCTCCAGGGGGGCAGCTCTGCCTGGCAGCCTTTGGGGCCTCATCTTCACAAGGTCCCCACAAACCACAGCACACCAGGGACACGGGGGGACCTCACTGATGACACCACCAATTTCCTTGGCCCTTTTGTTTATACAGCCCTCCCTGACACACATCCAACCATCCAACCCTCCCAAATCCCAGCTCATCAAAGCTGCCACCAAGGTCAGACGGGCACGGCCTCAAGGGCAGGACATGGAATCCCAGAACTCCACAAACCCACAGCCCGTGAGTGACATCAGGTGACCTCACAGAGGACACCCCACCTCTCCTGGGCAGTGTCTGCACCTGCCAGGTGCCCCCACAAGCACATTCCAGGCACAACCTCCCAAATACCAACTCTCCCTTCAAAGCTGCCGCCACAAGGACACGTCTGCAAGAGGAGCACACGGAAGGGGAGCACTGTGGAAAGGAAAACACACCCCCACCTCACCCACTCAGCCCACAGCACACGAGGGCCACAAAATCACCTCACTGATGACATCACACCACTCCTGGGCTCGGGTTGTTTCTTCAGCCCTCCCTGACACACATCCAACAATCCAACACTCCCAAAACCAACTCCTCAAAGCTGCCCCCAAGGTCAGATGGACGCGGCCTCAAGGGCAGGACATGGAATCCCAGAATTCCACAAAGGAACATCTGCAAAATGACAGAAGAGGAGAGCAGAGTACACTGACCACCCACTGCGAATTATAGTTTTTGCTCACAGGTACAGGAAGTTACAGCTGACGGGTTGTACGTTATGAAACCTCCTGGCTTGAATGGGGAAGAAGGGAATGGAAATGTCAGACCAGCCTGGGCAAAAAGAGATCGAACACAGTTTGTTTTTTATTTATTGCCTCTCTTCAGAAGGTCAAGAAATAAACTTTAAATGATCAACTACCTTGTGATGAAAATTTCAGAAGTCCAAATGGACCATAGGAATGGAACTGGACCAGCCTGAATTCAGCCTGAGCAGTCTCAAGGTTTCCAGGTTCTCTCCTTTTATCTCAATCACAATCCCAGGGGATGAGCTCTCTTTCATCCCTCAAGACTTGCTCCAAAGGACTATGACCTTTCCAAGTTGATGGAGAGTGGCCTCCCCAGGACATCAAATGGCTCCCTCAGCATTCCTGGGTGCAATACAATGACTGATGGACATCCAGTCACACAGAACAAGAGGATCCACAATCCACAACACATCCAGAAACCACAGCACACGAGGGCCACAAAATCACCTCACTGATGACATCAAACCTCGCTTGGGCTTGGTTTGTTTATTCAGTCCTCCCTGATGCATATCCAACAATCCAACCCTCCCAGATCCCAACTCCTCAAAGCTGCCGCCAGCTGACAGGGCTGGGCCAAGGCTGTGCCGCCCCTGCGGGAGCAGCATAAAAGCCGGCCCAGCGCCTCTCTCCCTGCCACGCTTCTCCTCAAGCCTTCTCCTGCCTTCTCTGCCCACCACCAGGTGAGCCTCCAGCCCCTCACAACCCCCTCCTGCTCCTGCCACACCGCCCCCCTGGCCCCTCTCTGCCAGCACGCTCGCACCCAGCCTCAGCAGCCCTCACGCCTCCCCACAGCCCCACACCAGCCTCCCCACTGCCCAGCCCTCCTGCAACACCGCCCCGAGCACCCCCAGCGCCCGCAGCTGCCCACCACCCCTCTCTGCTCTCACCTTCTCTCACCTTCTCTTGCCTGCCCTCCCAGGGCCCCTCCACACCACACCCATGGCCTGCTACGACCTCTGCCGCCCCTGCGGACCCACCCCGCTGGCCAACAGCTGCAACGAGCCCTGTGTCAGGCAGTGCCAGGACTCCACCGTCCTCATCCAGCCCTCCCCCGTCCGCGTCACCTTCCCAGGGCCCATCATGACCTCCTTCCCCCAGAGCTCCTTCGTTGGATCCACCGCAGGGGCTGCCCTGGGCACGGAGCTCAACGTCCAGGGACAGCCCATCTCCGGCGGCTTTGGGGCCGGAGGCTACGGCCTGGGCTATGGCCGTGGCTTTGGCTACGGCCTGGGAGGCCTGGGCTGCTCTGGCCTGGCAGGCCTGGGCTGCTCTGGCACCTGCTGAGGGTCCTTGCCACCACAGCTGACACCCCTGCACCTGCCCTTCTCACTCTGGCACCAATATCTCCTGCAAGCAAAGCACCTCGGCTGATGGGCGCCCTACTTGCACCTCAGACTTGCTCCCTTCCACTGGCTGCTCCTTTCTTTTTATTCTGTTGTCTCAATAAAGTTCTCCTGCATCAAAGCCTGAGACGCCTTTGCCTCCTTTATTCTACCAGGGATTTTCCAATTTCATCTCCTTCACAGCCAGGCCTCAACAGGCCAGCGGGGTGGGTGGAAAAGGGCCACAAGACCCCTCCTAGGAAATATCTCACCAGCACCACCAACAGCAGCAGCACTGTCTGGCTCCTGAGGGTCTGTCACAAAGTTACACCAGCCCATCACTCATCACACTCAGGCTTTGACATGACAACACTCCCTGGGACACCCCAACCCTTTGCTCTCACCACAAACACCTGCAGTCCCTCTTACACCATCTCCCCTCACAGACACATCCCAGGACCACCCACACAAGGCCCCATGTCCTTGTCCCCTTGTTCTCCAAGGACCTTGGGGAACCCATGCAGGCTGTCCAGCTCACCACCCACCCTTCCGCGGGGTCCTCAGCTCACCCAGCTCTGGGCCCTTGTTGCACTGTCCCTCTGGCTGCCCGCTCCCCATTCCTCCTGCCTGGGAGTCCCCGGGACAGGATCTCACCTTCTTGTGGGTCTTCAACTGATCCCTGGTGGAGATGCCCCGGCCACCATCCCCTGCTCACTGCAGGGCCCCACAGGGACCCATTCCGGGGGTCTCTGCACCACCAGCCTCCCTCTCCAGGGGCTCTGCATCACCTGGGCACATGACCCCAAGCCCCCATCCCTCTGCTCTCACATCCCACAGCAAGTCCCCTTTGTGAGGTCACTGTCACTGGGGATTCCTCAGGCATAGCCTGGAGACCTTGGAACCAGGGGCAGGGACAAGCCTGGCACCCTGCTCTGCTGACAATTTGGGGCTCTGCGGGGTTGGGGTTGATCTTTGCAGGACACCAAGTGCCCACCAAGCCCCTTTCTCAATCCCTTCTCTCTAGTGGACAAAACAGAGAAGAAGATGGAGAAAGGCTCCTGAGTGGAGTTAAGGACAGGGAGTTCAGTCACCAATCACCATCCTGGGCAAAACAGACTCCACCCAGGGAAATTATTTTAATTCCTTAAAAATCAAACCTTCAAGTAAGATAATGGGACAGAAAACCAAACCTTAAATACCTTCCCTTCACCCCTCCCTTCAGCCAGGCTCAACTTCACTCCCCAGTTCTCTGCCCCCTCTCCCCAAGTGGCTCAGGGCGATGGACAAGGTGGGTTGGGGTTGGACCCCATCTCTGAGGGCTTTTCCAACCTCAACAGTTCCATGATTCCCTGGAATTTATTTTAGTGGGAAAGTGATTCCAAGATTTAAATACATGATGGTAAGTACAGCAGGAATTTTACTGTTTGGAATCTGCAGCTGAGTCTCTGTTCTGATTGTAGTAAATCCTCCTGAAGCACTTTGTGGATAAGGCAAGGACAAATCAAGGATTAAGTGCCACTAAGCCTTCTTAAATTTTTTTCATTCCCCACTCTCCACGTAAATAATTCAAAATTAATTATAATTTCATGTTAATCTGTTAGCATTTATTACGTGTTTCACCCATGTAGTGGGTTGGACTTAATGGTCCTGGAGGTCTTTTCCAACCCTAATGATTCCATGATGTGATTTTAAGTAACAAAGTGATCCCTGTTTATCAAACTCTATATTAATTTAATTTAATTTAATTAATAATTAATAAATTTAATTCAATTTAATTAATAATTAATAAATTTAATAAATTAAATAAAATCCAATAAATAATTTAATAACATTCAATTAATAAAATTAAACAATTAATCATATTTAATAAACTATAATTAAGTGTAACTTATATCAAACCACCTTTTGCTGATGCAACTTTTCCACGTCCTGTGGACTCACCATTTCCCCTGAGGTGTTGGACAACACCTCTTGTTGCCTTTTCCACCCCTCACTGCTTGTAAATCCGTGGATAAAAGCACTCAGAGCTCCTCCCTATGGAATTCAACAAGGAATATCAACCCCAACAGGGAGGGGAAACGTCCTGATTAAATAACCCCACCCTCAGACCAGCTGCAGACAATAAATACATGAACAGACCCTACAAGCAGCTGATGGAGAAGGAAAAATAAGCCCCTGAAGATAAAAAAAAAACAAAACAAACCTCCTGTTCTGAGTAAATACATAAATTTCCACCAGAATAAAGGCCAACAATAAACCACCCAGCAAAGGCCTTCTGGGGGGGGGGGGGGGGGGGTGAAAGCTGCCAAAAAAAAGGTGAGAAAACACCTGGTTGGAAAGGGTGATTAAACAAATCGAGATTGAGAGACAAGCCCAGAAAAAAAAAAAACTGCGAAAAATAGAGAAAATAATCAAATTTAACACAGAGAGGCGAAGAAACACCGAATCCCACATCCATGGAATTCACCCCCCCCCAGGATGGAGGGCCTGGGACAACTTGGCCTTGGATCCAGGTGGTCTGTAAGGGCCTTTCCAACCCAAACCATTCCAGGGGGATTTAAGGGCACCCCCTGTTCCCCTCTGCTCTTTAAAGGGACTCAATCCTGGTTTCTTCCTGGGCCTCCTTTGGTCTCCACGCACCAGCAGCTCCCTGCCTTCCTCTCCTCCCTTCCCTTCCCTTCCCTTCCCTTCCCTTCCCTTCCCTTCCCTTCCCTTCCCTTCCCTTCCCTTCCCTTCCCTTCCCTTCCCAAACCTTCCCAAACCTTCCCAAACCTTCCCAAACCTTCCCTTCCCTTCCCAAACCTTCCCTTCCCAAACCTTCCCAAACCTTCCCAAACCTTCCCTTCCCAAACCTTCCCAAACCTTCCCACATTGCTCCAACCTGCCCTTGGACACTCCCAGGGATGGGGCAGCCACAGCTCCTCTGGGAATTCCAGCCCAGCCCCTCCCCACCCTCCCAGCCAAGAATTCCTTCCCAATATCCCATCTAACCCTGGGAAGCCACTCCCTGTGTCCTGTCCCTCCAGCCCTTGTCCCAAATCCCTCTCCTGCTCTCCAGGAGAGCCCCCAGTGAAGGAAAATGACCTTGAAAGGTCACTCCCAACCCAAACTGTTCCGTGATTCCAGGAAAATAAACAGGAAAAGCCGCTCAAGCCTTGAGGAACTGAGGGAAAACCGGGATATTTTGGGCTGGAAAGGATCTTAAAGCTCATCCAGTCCCACCTGCCACAGGCAGGGACACCTCCCACTATCCCAAGTTGTTCCAACCAGGCCTTGGACACTTCCAGAGACGTGGAATCCACAACCTCTCTGGAAAAACCCTGTTCCAGCACCTTTTTTTTTGCTGTTTGAATCCCCCCTCGTTCTGGGCTCGGGGTAAGGAAGAAGTAAATCCCAGCGGGATAAACCCAGGAGGTGGGTCCAGGGATATTTCCATCCCCCAAGTGCCAAGGAGACGTGGATAATCCGGGATGGAGCTCTTCCAGAGGGGTTTTTCCAAACAAAAACGCATTTATTCCTTGTTTAATCCCTGGGCGGGGGGGGGGGGGGGTTTGACAGTCGTTCCAAGCTTTTAAATAACTTAAAAATATTAAAAGATAACAGTCACCCCCCGGGGAGGAAGGAAGGAATTCCTGGCTGGGAGGGTGAGGAGGGGCTGGGATGGAATTCCCAGAGAAGCTGTGGCTGCCCCATTCCTGGGAGTGTCCAAGGGCAGGTTGGAGCAACGTGGGACAGTGGGAAGTGTCCCATGGCAGGGGGTGGAATGAGATGACCTTGAAGGTCCCTTCCCACCCAAAGCATTCCATGATTTGGTGACGGTTATTCTTGTCTTTTATTCCCTATAAATCAGATTAGATTGGGGGGGAAAAAATGAATAATAATAATAATAATAATAATAATAATAATAATAATAATAATAATAATAATAATAATAATAATAATAAAACCAGCCCAGAACTAAACGTTTCAAAAAAATAATCCCAATAAAACAACTCAGCAGGAAAAAAGCCCGAAACGTGGATGACTCAGCGATTCCCGGGATCCACGGAGCTCCCCCGGGACAGGGAGCAGGGGAGGGGGAACCACGACGGGGTTTTGGGTCCTTCAGCTCCCAAAAAACCCCGGTTTGGACGTGAGGAAGGTCTGGCAGCTCCTCCAGGGGAGGAGCTCCCTGGAGGCACCCGGAGCCGCCGAATTCCTGGAAAACCTGCGAGTCAGGGATCACGGCGAGGTTGGAAAGGGAATAAAAGGGTTTTGTGGTTGGTTTCGGACCGTGACCGGGCTTGTCCCCTCCTGGCAAATGGAAGCTGCTGCTCCCAGATCCCTCGTTCCCAAAGGGAATGAGCTGCAGGGCAGGAGCTGCTCCGACGTCTCCCGGTGTCCTCAGCCCGGTCAGGTGTCACCCGCTGGATGTGTCATCTCCCCTCCCGAAACCTTCTGGGCTTCGTCCTTGGGGTGTTTGGGATTTTGGGGTGCTCAGGAGTTCGGGGTGTTCGGGTTTTTGGGCTGTTCAGGATATTGGGGTGCTCAGGAGTTTGGGGTTTTCAGGAGTTTGGGACGTTCAGGATATTGGGTCGCTCAGGATTTCAGGGTTCTCAGGAGTTTGGGGTGTTCAGGATTTTGGGATGTTCAGGATCTGAGGCATTCAGGATTTTGAGGTGCTCAGGATTTGGGGGTATTCAGGGTTTTGGGCTGTTCAGGATATTGAGGTGTTCAGGATTTTTGGGTGTTCAGGATTTTGGGGTGCTCAGAATATTGGGGCGCTCAGGATTTCAGGGTTCTCAGGAGTTTGGGGTGTTCAGGAGTTTGGGGCATTCAGGATTTTGGGGTGTTCAGGTTTTTGGGCTGTTCAGGATTTTGGGGTGAATGGAAGCTGCTGCTCCCAGATCCCTCGTTCCCAAAGCTTCGGCCGTGGGGCAGGAGCTGCTCCGACGTCTCCCGGTGTCCTCAGCCCGGTCAGGTGTCACCCGCTGGATGTGTCATCCCCCCTCCCGAAACGTTCTGGGCTTCGTCCTTGGGGTGTTTGGGATTTTGGGGTGCTCAGGAGTTTGGGGTGTTCAGCATTTTGGGGTGCTCAGGAGTTTGGGGTGCTCAGGATTTTGGGGTGTTCAGGATATTGGGCTGATCAGGATTTCAGGGTTCCAAGGATTTGGGGGTGATCAAGATATTGGCGTGTTCAGGATTTTAAGGTGTTCAGGATTTTGGGATGTTCAGGATTTGAGGCCTTCGGGATTTTGGGGTACTCAGGGTTTGGGGCGCTCAGGATTTTGGGGGCATTCAGGCTTTTGGGACATTCAGGATTTTGAGGTGTTCAGGTTTTTGAGCTGTTCAGGATATTGGGGTTCTCAGGATATTGGGGTCAGGATATTGGGCTGCTCAGGATTTCAGGGTTCTCAGGAGTTTGGGGTGTTCAGGAGTTTGGGATGTTCAGTATTTTGAGGTGTTCAGGTTTTTGGGATGTTCAGGATTTTGGGGTGTTCAGGATTATTGGGGTGTTCAGGAGTTTGAGGATTCTCGGGATATTGGGTGCTCAGGGTTTCAGGGTTCTCAGGATTTTGGGCTGTTCAGGATACTGGGGTGCTCAGAATATTGGGGCACTCAGGATTTCAGGGTTCTCAGGAGTTTGGAGTGTTCACGAGTTTGGGATGTTCAGGATTCTGAGGCATTAAGGATTTTGGGATGTTCAGGAGTTTGGGATGTTCAGGTTTTTGGGCTGTTCAGGATTTGGGGGTATTAAGGATTTTGGGATGTTCGGGATTTGGGGCATTCAGGGTTTTGGGATGTTGAGGATTTTGGGGTGTTCAGGTTTTTGGGCTGTTCAGGATTTTCGGGTGCTCAGGACATTGGGGTGTTCAGGATATTGGGGTGCTCAGGATTTCAGGGTTCTCAGGAGTTTGGGGTGTTCAGGAGTTTGGGGCATTCAGGGTTTGGGGACATTCAGGATTTTGAGGTGCTCAGGATTTTGGGATGTTCAGGATATTGGGCTGCTCAGGATTTCAGGGTTCCAAGGATTTTGGGGTGATCAAGATTTTGGGCTGTTCAGGATTTGGGGGTATTAAGGATTTTGGGATGTTCGGGATTTGGGGCATTCAGGGTTTTGGGACATTCAGGTTTTTGAGCTGTTCAGGATATTGGGCTGCTCAGGATTTCAGGGTTCTCGGGAGTTTGGGGTGTTCAGGAGTTTGAGATGTTCAGGATTTTGAGGTGTTCAGGGTTTTGGGATGTTCAGGATTTGGGGCCTTCAGGATTTTGGGGCCTTCAGCTTTTTGGGCTGTTCAGGATATTGGGCTGCTCAGGATTTTGGGGTGCTCAGGATATTGGGGTGTTCAGGATTTTGGGGTGCTCGGGATATTGAGGTGCTCGGGAGTTTGAGGATGCTTGGGATATTGGGTGCTCAGGATTTCAGGGTTCTCAAGATTTTGGGGTGCTCAGGAGTTTGGGGTGCTCAGGATTTTGGGGTGTTCAGGATATTGGGCTGATCAGGATTTCAGGGTTCCAAGGATTTGGGGGTGATCAAGATTTTGGCATGTTCAGGATTTTGAGGTGTTCAGGATTTTGGGATGTTCAGGATTTGAGGCCTTCAGGATTTTGGGGGTATTCAGGATTTTGGGATGTTCGGGATTTGGGGCATTCAGGGTTTTGGGACATTCAGGATTTTGAGGTGTTCAGGTTTTTGAGCTGTTCAGGATATTGGGCTGCTCAGGATTTCAGGGTTCTCAGGATTTTGGGGTGTTCAGGATTTTGAGGTGTTCAGGATTTTGGGATGTTCGGGATATTGGGCTGCTCAGGATTCCAGGGTTCTTAGGAGTTTGGAGTGTTCACGAGTTTGGGATGTTCAGGATTTTGAGGTGTTCAGGATTATTGGGGTGTTCAGGATTTTGGGGTGTTCAGGATTTTGGGCTGCTCAGGATTTTGGGGTGTTCAGGATATTGGGGTGCTCAGGATATTGAGGTGCTCAGGATTTTGGGATGTTCAGGATTTCAGGGTTCTCAGGAGTTTGGGGTGTTCAGGAGTTTGAGGTGTTCAGGGTTTGGGGATGTTCAGGATTTGGGGCCTTCAGGTTTTTGGGCTGTTCAGGATATTGGGGTCAGGATATTGGGCTGCTCAGGATTTCAGGGTGCTCAGGAGTTTGGGGTGTTCAGGAGTTTGGGGTGTTCAGGATTTTGAGGTGTTCAGGGTTTTGGGATGTTCAGGATTTGGGGCCTTCAGCTTTTTGGGCTGTTCAGGATATTGGGCTGCTCAGGATTTTGGGGTGTTCAGGAGTTTGAGGATTCTTGGGATATTGGGTGCGCAGGATTTTAGGGTTCTCAAGATTTTGGGATGCTCAGGAGTTTGGGGTGATCAAGATTTTGGGATGTTCAGGATTTTGAGGTGTTAAGGATTTTGGGATGTTCAGGATTTGGGGCATTCAGGATTTTGGGATGTTCAGGATTTTGGGGTATTCAGGATTTTGGGGTGCTCAGGATATTGGGATGTTCAGGATTTTGGGGTATTCAGGATATTGGGGTGTTCAGGATATCGGGATGCCCAAGAATTTGGGATGTTCAGGAGTTTGGGGGTTCTCAGGCTGTTGAGGTGTTCAGGATTTGGGGTGCTGGGGATATTGAGGTGCTCAGGAGTTTGGGGTATCCAGGATTTTGGGGTGCTCAGGATACTGGGATGTTTAGCATATTGGAGCATTCAGAATTTGGGGTTCTCAGGATTTTGGGGTGCTCAGGAGCTTGAGGTGCTGGGGATTTTGGAGTGTCCAGGATTTTGGGGCGTTCAGGATATTGGGGTGCTCAGGATATTGGGCAGCTCAGGATTTTGGGGTGCTCGGGATCCTGGGATGCTCAGGATTTTGGGATGTTCAGAATTTGGGGCATTCAGGATTTGGGGGTGTTCAGGATATTGGGGTGCTCAGGATTTTGGGGTGCTCAGGATTTTGGGGTGCTCGGGATCCTGGGATGCTCAGGATTTTGGAATGGTCAGGATATTGAGGTGCTCATGAGTTTTTGGGGGGCCTAAAGGGGGTCAGGGAGCCAAAGGGGGGCAGGGGGGGATAAAGGGGGATAAGTGGAGACAAGGGGGGAAAAGGGGGTGTAAGGGAGGGTAAGGGGGGACAAAGGGGGTTAAGGGGGCAGGAGGGGGGATAAATGAGGGGACAAGGGGGGGTAAGAGGGGGCAAAGGGGTGTAAGGAGGGGCTGTAAGAGGGTTGAGGGGGGTGGAAGGGGCGTAAGGAAAAGTTAAAAGGGGACAAGAGGAGGAAAGGGGGTGTGAGGGGAGACGTGAGGGGGGCAAGGGAGGGGTAATGGGGGTAGGAGGGGGAACAGGAAGGGGATAGAGAAGGGGTAAGGTGGGGACAAGGGGGTGGGACAGAGGACATGATGTGCAGTGACACACACGTGACACACACGTGACACACGCCAGGGTTTATTTGCCACGGCCACAGCGCCCTCGGCCCCCCTGTCCCCACCGGTCACTTGGCCAGTGCCAGGGGTCAGCTGGTCACACGGTGTCCCCAGGGCTCGGTTGGCCAGCAAGGGGGTCCTGGTGTCCACGGGGGTCAATCGGTCACCGCGGTGGCCACAGGGGTCACTTGGTCACTGTGGTGTCCCCAAGGGTCAGTCGGTCACTGTGGTGTCCCCAGGGGTCAGTTGGTCACTGTGGTGTCCCCAGGGGTCAGTTGGTCACCGCAGTGTCTGTGGGGTCCATTGGCCACTGTGGTGTCCCCAGGGGTCAGTTGGTCACTGTGGTGTCCCCAGGGGTCACTTGGTCACCGCAGTGTCTGTAGGGTCCGTCGGCCACCACAGTGTCCCCAGGGGTCAATCAGTCACTGTGGTGTCCCCAGGGGTCAATCGGTCACCGCAGTGTCCCCGGGGGTCAGTTGGTCACTGCAGTGTCCGTGGGGTCAGTTGGTCACCGCAGTGTCCCCGGGGGTCAGTTGGTCACCGCGGTGTCCCCAGGGGTCAGCCGGTCACTGTGGTGTCCCCAGGGGTCAGTTGGTCACTGTGGTGTCCCCAGGGGTCAGTCGGTCACTGTGGTGTCCCCAGGGGTCAGTTGGTCACTGTGGTGTCCCCAGGGGTCAGTCAGCCATGGCACTGTGCTGTCGCCAATGCCCCCCCATTGCTGGTGTCCCTGTTGGTCACTCTGCCATGGTGGTGTCCCCAGGGCTGGCCACTGCCAAGGTGGTGTCCCCAGGGTTGGTCACTCAGCCCCAGGGTTGGTCACTCATTCACGGTGTCCTGGTGTCCTGGTGGTGTCCCTGGGGTCAGTCATTTAGCCACAGTGGTGACCTGATGGTGTCCCCAGGGTTGGTCACTCATTCATGGTGGTGTCCTGGTGGTGTCCCCAGAGTTGGTCACTCAGCCACAGTGGTGTCCTGGTGGTATCCCCAGGGTTGGTCACTCATTCATGGTGGTGTCCCCAGGGTGGTCACTCAGCCACAGTGGTGTCCTGGTGGTGTCCCCAGGTTGGTCACTCATTCATGGTGGTGTCCTGGTGGTGTCCCTGGGTTGGTCACTCATTCATGGTGGTGTCCCCAAGGCTGGTCACTCATTCACGGTGGTGTCCCGGTGTCCTGGGGGTGCCCCTGGGGTCAGTCATTTACCCACAGTGGTGTCCTGGTGGTGTCCCCAGGGTTGGTCACTCACTCATGGTGGTGTCCTGGTGGTGTCCCCGTGGTGTCCCCACGATGTCCCTCAGCGCTGGTCACTCAGCCATGGCCGCGTCCCTCCTCAGCCTGTCCCTGACCACGGCGTCCAGCACGGCGTGCAGCCCCTCACTGGGCCACGTCCCGGTGTCCCCATTGTCCCCATTGTCCTCGTGGTGTCCCCATTGTCTCTGTGGCGTCCCCGTGGCGTGTCCCCACATCGGTCACTTGTTCATAGCCGCGTCCCTCCTCAGCCTATCCCTGACCATGGCGTGCAGCCCCTCACTGGGCCACGTCCCAGTGTCCCCATTGTCCCCATTGTCCCCGTGGTGTCCCCATTGTCCCCGTGGCGCGTCCCCACATCGGTCACTCGTTCATGGCCGTGTCCCTCCTCAGCCTGTCCCTGACCACGGCGTCCAGCACGGCGTGCAGCCCCTGGCAGGCGCGCTGGGCCATGTCCAGCACGGGCTGGAGCCTCTCCTGGTGCAGGCGGGCGCTCAGCTGGCACAGGGACAGGTGGCCCGAGGTCGGCAGAGTGGCCACCACCAGCCGGGGCCCCCCGGCCGCCTCCTCGGCCGCGCTCAGGTCGGCCAGGGCCAGGGGGGGCCCCGCGGGGGGCTCGGCCAGCCCGGCCGAACCGGCCACCACCGCCCCCCGCATGGGCACCCCCGCGTCCAGCAGCGCCAGCCCCGCCGCGCTCACGCTGGCACCCAGCTCGCCCCCGTCCGCCTGCAGCACCTGGGGAGGGGGGAAAGGGGTCAGGGAACCTCAAAAATATACCCAGATACCCCCCCAGCTCGCCCCCATCCGCCTGCAGCACCTGGGAGGGGGGAAAGGGGGTCAGGGAACCTCAAAAATACACCCAGACACACCCCCAGCTCGCCCCCGTACGCCTGCAGCACCTGGGGAGGGGGGAAATGGGGTCAGGGAACCTCAAAAATATACCCAGACACACCCACAGCTCGCCCCTGTACGCCTGCAGCACCTGGGGAGGGGGGAAACGGGGTCAGGGAACCTCAAAAATACACCCAGACACACCCACAGCTCGCCCCTGTACGCCTGCAGCACCTGGGGAGGGGGGAAACGGGGTCAGGGAACCTCAAAAATACACCCAGACACCCCCCAGCTCGCCCCTTGTCTGCAGGCAGCACCTGGGAGGGGGAAAACAGGGTCAGGGCACCCCGAAAATACACCCAGACACACCCTCAGCTTGCCCCCTGTCTGCCTGCAGCACCTGGGGAGGGGGGAACGGGGTCAGGGAACCTCAAAAATACACCCAGACACCCCCCAGTTCACCCCCTGTCTGCCTGCAGCACCTGGGGAGGGGGAAAACGGGGTCAGGGCACCCCGAAAATACACCTAGATACCCCCCCAGCTCGCCCCCGTCCGCCTGCAGCACCTGGGGGGGGGGGAAAAAGGGTCAGGGGGCACAGGGCACCCCAAAAACACAGCCAGAGCCTCAGGGACCATTGGGATCTAATGGGACCAACAGAGACCCCCAAGATCTACTGAAACACCCCCCCCAGAGCCTGAGAGACCCCAAGGATCTCCTGAGGCTCCCCCTGGGACACCCCTGGGACCACCCCAGGGTCTCCTGGGATCCCCCCCAGACCACCCTGGAACCCCCCCAGGGTCTGCTCCTGGCACTGAAACCCCCACACTCCCCCCACTGGGACCCCCAGACACTTCTGCCTCCAGATTCTCCTCCTGGGACCCCCACCCCCAATATGTTCCCCCCCCTCCAAGACATCCCGGGACCCCCTGAACTGTCCCCCAGACCCCCCCCCGGCCTCACCTGGACGTGCACGTCGATCTGGGAGCGGGGGTACAGGTGAGTGAGCACGGCCCCCTCCAGGACCCCCCTGAGCAGCAGCGCCCGCTCCCCCGACCTGCGGTCCCCCTGGGGGGGTCTCCGGCGCCGCTCGCCGCCCCCCGCGAACGGGGCCGAGCTGCAGCGGCAGCTCAGCAGAGCCCGGTCAGGGGGGGCCTTGGCCCGGGACCCTCGGACCTGGGGGGGACAGAAACGGGGGGGGTCAGAGAGCGGGGGGGGGGGTGGAGGAAAATTGGGACCCCCCAAAGCTGGGAAGGCCCGGAGAGGGTTCGGAGGGAACCCGGGGCGGCGGGGGGGTCACAATTCCCGGGAGGAGGGTCAGGAAGGCCCCGGGGGGGCTCTCAGTGCCCGGGGGAGGAGGGGAGACCCCGCGGGGAGCGTCCCAGCCCCGCTCACCTCGTGCGGGCCGTACACGGCCGCCAGGACCTTGGTGTTGCCCTGCTCCAGGTAGGCCGAGCCGTCGGCCCGCGCCAGCACCCCCAGCCGGGCCCGCACCTTGCGCAGCTCGTCCGGGCGGCGCCCGTCGGCCCGAAACCCCGCGTCCGACACCAGCTCCAGCCCCGCCATCCCGGTACCGCTGCCGGTACCGCTGCCGGCGCCGCTGCCGCTCCCACGTGGGCCCGGGGACTACAACTTCCGGCGTGCCCCGCGCGCGGCCATTGGCGCCAACGGTCTTGACGAGTGTGGGGAGGCGCGGACTACAACTCCCGGCGTGCCCCGCGCGCGGCCGTTGGCGCCAACGGTCGTCGCGAGCGTGTGGGGGGGGCGCGGACTACAACTCCCGGCGTGCAGCGCGCGCGCCGCCCGCCAATGGGCGGCCACGCTCTGCCGTCCCGCTCCCCCGACCGAGGCCACGCCCCCAATGGCGCGATCCCCCCGACCGAGGCCACGCCCCCGGCGATGAGCAACGTCGCGGAGACCACGCCCCTCCGGCGGAGGCCACGCCTCCGTCGGCGGTCACGCCTCCCCTCCCGACACGCCCCTTTAAAAGGCCCCGCCCATCGGCCAGGCCCCGCCCTCTCTTACCGGTGGCGGCGGCACCGGGCGGGACCGGAGCGAGCGCAGCGCCCCCTGGCGGCCGGGGCGGCACCGGCGGCACCGACCGGTCCGGCCCGGGCACCGCCGGGCACCGCCGGGCACCACCGGGCACCGCCGCGCGGGACCGGCACCCACCGGGCCCTTCCGACCCTCTGCCGGTGCCCCGGTCGGGCCATGGCGGCCACCGGCGGGTTCCAGTTCGCCATCGACCGCGGCGGGACCTTCACGGACGTGTTCGCCCGCTGCCCCGGCGGCCGCGTCCGCGTCCTCAAGCTGCTCTCCGAGGACCCCGCGTACCGGGACGCGCCCACCGAGGGCATCCGCCGCGTCCTGCAGGAGGTGCGACCCCCGCGACACCCCGCGGGAACCCGCCGGGAACCCCCGGGACACCCCGCGGCAACCCCGGGACCCCCCACGGGAACCCTTTGGGAACTCACCAGACCCCCTACGGGAACCTTTGGGAACTCACCGGACCCCCTACGGGAACCCTCTGGGAACTCACCGGGCACCCCGGGACCCCTTATGGGAACCTTTGGGAACTCACCGGGCACCCCGGGACCCCCCACGGGAACCCCGCGGGAACTCACCGGGCACCCCGGGACCCCCCACGGGAACCCCCTGGGAACTCACCGGGCACCCCGGGACCCCCCACGGGAACCTTTGGGAACTCACCGGGCACCCGGGACCCCCTACGGGAACCCTTTGGGAACTCACCGGGCACCCCGGGACCCCCCACGGGAACCCCCCCGGGACCCCGCCGGGACCACTGGGACCCCCGGGAACCCCGGGACACCCCCTGGCAAACTCCCGGGACCTCCGGGACACCCAAGACACCCCCGCCACGGGAACCCACCGGGAACCCCCCTCCGGACACTCCGGTCACCCCGGGGGGAACCCCCCGGGACCCCCCGGGACCCCTTCGGCACCTCCTGGAATCCCCCCAGGACTCCGGGATCTCCTCCTGTGGCCCCTCCCCCCTGGGACCCCTCCAGACCCCCCCCCCAAGACCCTCCCCTCCCCCCAATCTCCTTCTGGGACCCCCTCCCCTGTATCCTCCCGACTGGGACCCTCTGGGACCCCCCGAGATCCCCTCCCGGGACCCCCTTGAGTCCCTCATGCGACCCCTCCAGCCCCCCCTGCGTTGGGGGGTCCCTCGGTGGGGCTGGGGGTCCACACTGGGGCTGGGGGGGTCCCTCAGTGGGGCTGGGGGGTCCCTCAGTGGGGTTGGGGGTCTGCAGTGGGGCTGGGGGTCCACAGTGGGGCTGGGGGGTCCCTCAGTGGGGCTGGGGGTCCGCAGTGGGGCTGGGGGTCCGCAGTGAGGCTGGGGGGTCCCTCGGTGAGGCTGGGGATCCACAGTGGGGCTGGGGGGTCCCTCAGTGGGGCTGGGGGTCCACAGTGGGGCTGGGGGTCCCTCAATGGGGCTGGGGGACCGCAGTGGGGTTGGGGGTCCGCAGTGGGACTGGGGGTCCCTCAGTGGGGCTGGGGGTCCCTTGGTGGGGCTGGGGGGTCCCTCAGTGAGGCTGGGGGTCCACAGTGGGGTTGGGGGTCCACAGTGGGGTTGGGGGTCCCTCAGTGGGGCTGGGGGTCCCTCAGTGGGGTTGGGGGTCCACAGTGGGGCTGGGGGTCCCTCAGTGGGGCTGGGGGTCTGCAGTGGGGCTGGGGGGTCCCTCAGTGGGGCTGGGGGTCCCTCAGTGGAGCTGGGGGTCCCACAGTGGGGCTGGGAGTCCACAGTGGGGCTGGGGGTCCCTCAGTGGGGCTGGGGGTCCACAGTGGGGCTGAGGGTCCTGCAATGGGGCTGGGGGTCCGCAGTGAGGCTGAGGGTCCGCAGTGGGGCTGGGGGGTCCCTCGGTGGGGCTGGGGGGTCCGCAGTGGGGCTGGGGGGGTCCCTCAGTTGGTCTGCAATGGGGCTGGGGGTCCTCGGTGGGGCTGGGGGTCTGCAGTGGGTCTGGGGGTCTGCAGTGAGGCTGGGGGTCCTCGGTGGGTCCGGGGGTCCCTCAGTGGGTCCGGGGGTCCTTCAGTGGGTCTGGGGGTCCTCGGTGGGTCTGGGGGTCCCTCGGTGGGTCCGGGGGTCCCGCAGTTGGTCGGGGGGTCCCACGGGTGACTCCCACAGGAGCTGGGGGTGCCTCTGCCCCGGGACCAGCCCCTGGACGGCTCCGGGATCCGCTGGATCCGCATGGGCACCACGGTGGCCACCAACGCGCTGCTGCAGCGCCGGGGCGAGCGCGTGGCCCTGGCCGTGACCCGCGGCTTCCGCCACCTCCTGCACATCGGGACCCAGGCCCGGCCCCGCATCTTCGACCTGGTGAGACACCTGGGCACACCTGGGCACACCTGGCACACCTGGGCACACCCCTGTATCTGTAACCCTCACCTGTACCCTCACCTGTACCTGTAACCCTCACCTGTACCCTCACCTGTACCCCTGCCCACCCCTGCACCCACCTCCTGCACATCGGGACACAGGCACGACCTGGTGAGACACCTGGCACACCTGGGCACACCTGGGCACACACCTGTACCTGTAACCCTCACCTGTACCCTCACCTGTACCCTCACCCACCACTGTACCCACCTCCTGCACATCGGGACGCAGGCACGGCCCTGCATCTTCGACCTGGTGAGACACCTGGGCACACCTGGGCACACCTGGGCACACCTGTACCCTCACCTGTGCCCCTGCCCACCCCTGCACCCACCTCCTGCACATCGGGACCCAGGCCCGGCCCCGCATCTTCGACCTGGTGAGACACCTGGGCACACCTGGGCACTCACCTGTACCTGTAATCCTCACCTGTACCCTCACCTGTACCCTCACCCACCCCTGCACCCACCTCCTGCACATCGGGACACGGGCACGGCCCTGCATCTTCCACCTGATGAGACACCTGGGCACACCTGGGCACACACCTGTACCCTCACCTGTACCCTCACCTGTACCCTTACCCACCCCTGCACCCACCTCCTGCACATCGGGACGCAGGCACGGCCCAGGATCTTCAGCCTGGTGAGACACCTGGCACACCTGGGCACACCTGGGCACACACCTGTACCTGTAACCCTCACCTGTGCCCTCACCTGTACCCCTGCCCTGGTGAGACACAGGTGTACCTGCCACACCTGGGCACACAGGTGTACCTGTACTCACACCTGGGCACACCCTGGCACACACTGGTACCCCTCCCCACCCCTGCACCCACCTCCTGCACATCAGGACACAGGCACGACCCAGGATCTTCAGCTGTACCTGCCACACCTGGGCACACACCTGGGCACACCTGGACCTGGGCACACACCTGGACCTGGGCACACACCTGGACCTGGGCACACACCTGGGCACAGCTGTACCTGTACACACACCTGGGCACACACCTGTAGCTGTACACACACCTGTACCTGGGCACACACTTGGGCACACCTGTACCCGTACACACACCTGTACCCGTACACACACCTGTACCTGGGCACACACCTGTACCTGGGCACACACCTGGGCACACCTGTACCCGTACACACACCTGTACTTGTACACACACCTGGGCACACACCTGTACCCGTACACACACCTGTACCCGTACACACACCTGTACCTGGGCACACACCTGTACCTGGGCACACACCTGGGCACACAGCTGGGCACACCTGTACCTGTACACACACCTGGACCTGTACCCGCTCCTGTACCCACACCTGCCCCTGCGCTGGCACTGCCAGGACCTGGGGTGCCACATCCCCCTGCCCCACACACACCCCGTGGGATTTGGGGTCCCCTCCCTGCCACATCCCCCTGCCCCACACACACCCCGTGGGATTTGGGGTCCCCTCCCTGTCCCACCCCCGGTGCCCCACACACTGACCCACGTGGGTGCCCACGCGGTGACCCACGACCTCCTGGCACGGGGCTGGCACGTCCCGTGACCGGCACGTCCCGTGACCGGCACCGTGTCCTGCTGGGGGTCACGGTGTCCCCGTGTGCCCCACACTGCCCTGCTGGGGGTCACGGTGTCCCCGTGTGCCCCACAGTGTCCTGCTGGGGGTCACGGTGTCCCCGTGTGCCCCACACTGTCCTGCTGGGGGTCACGGTGTCCCCGTGTGCCCCACACTGTCCTGCTGGGGGTCACGGTGTCCCCGTGTGCCCCACAGTGTCCTACTGGGGGTCACGGTGTCCCTGTGTGCCCCACACAGTCCTGCTGTGGGTCACGGTGTCCCTGTGTGCCCCTCATGCTGGCACTGTGTCCCTTGTGCCCCACACTGTCCTGCTGGGGGTCACGGTGTCCTCGTGTGCCCCACACTGTCCTGCTGTGGGTCACGGTGTGCCCATGTGCCCCACACTGCCCTGCTGGGGGTCACGGTGTCCCCGTGTGCCCCACAGTGTCCTGCTATGGGTCACAGTGTCCTGTGTGCCCCACACTGCCCTGCTGGGGGTCACGGTGTCCCTGTGTGCCCCACAGTGTCCTGCTGGGGGTCACAGTGTCCCTGTGTGCCCCTCAGGCTGGCACTGTGTCCCTGCGTGCCCCACACTGTCCTGCTGGGGGTCACGGTGTCCCTGTGTACCCCACACTGTCCCCTCTTGGGCTGGCACTGTGTCCCCGTGTGCCCCACACTGTCCTGCTGGGGGTCACGGTGTCCCCGTGTGCCTCACAGTGTCCTGCTGGGGGTCACAGTGTCCTGTGTGCCCCACACTGTCCCCCCTCAGGCTGGCACTGTGTCCCCGTGTGCCCCACACTGTCCTGCTGTGGGTCACGGTGTCCCCGTGTGCCCCACACTGTCCTGCTGGGGGTCACGGTGTCCCCGTGTGCCCCACACTGCCCTGCTGGGGGTCACGGTGTCCCTGTGTGCCCCACACTGTCCTGCTGGGGGTCACGGTGTCCCCGTGTGCCCCACACTGTCCTGCTGGGGGTCACGGTGTCCCCATGTGCCCCACTATGTCCCCCCCTCAGGCTGGCACCACGTCCCTGTGTCCCTCCACACTGTCCCTCTGCCATGTCCCATGTGCCCCATCCCCCTGGGCTGGGGACACCCTGTCCCCCCTGTCCCTGTGTGCCCCATACTGTCCCCCCTCAGGCTGGCACCATGTCCCATGTGTCCCATCCCCCTGGGGACACCCCATGTCCCTGTGTGCCCCTTTCTGTCCCCCCTCAGGCTGGCACCACGTCCCCGTGTGCCCCATCCCCCTGGGGACACCCTGTCCCCCCTGTCCCTGTGTGCCCCATCCCCCTGGGGCTGGGGGCACCGTGTCCCCCATGTCCCCTGTGCCCCATCCCCCTGGGGACACCCTGTCCCCCCTGTCCCCGTGTGCCCCATCCCCCTGGGGACACCCCATGTCCCTGTGTGCCCCTTTCTGTCCCCCCTCGAGCTGGCACCATGTCCTATGTGCCCCATCCCCCTGGGGACACCCTGTGCCCCCCCCGTGTGTCCCATCCCCCTGGGGGCACGGTGTCCCCCCCCGTGTGTCCTCCCTCTGTGGGGCCGTGTGTCCGGGCCCGGCGTGGTTGTCCTTGGCGGTGTCCCCTGTCCCGTGTCCCCTGTCCCGTGTCCCCTGTCCCGTGAGCGCCGCCGGGCCCGGGGCCAGTCCCGGCGAGGGGCCAGCGCTGCCCGGCCGGGAGCCAGCGGGCACGGGGGGGGGGGGACAGGGGAGGGACATGGGACAGTGCCACCCCGGGATCGACCCGGTCCTGTCCCGGTGCTGTCTCTGTCCTGGTACTGACCCGGTGCCACTTCTGTGCCATCCCAGTCCTGTCCCTGCTCCATCCTGGTGCTGTCCCGGTGCTGTCTCTGTCCTGGTACTGACCCAGTACTGCTTCTGTGCCATCCCAGTCCTGTCCCTGTTCCATCCTGGTGCTGTCCCGGTGCTGTCTCTGTCCTGGTACTGACCCAGTACCGCTTCTGTGCCATCCCAGTCCTGTCCCTGCTCCATCCTGGTGCTGTCTCTGTCCTGGTACTGACCCAGTGCCACTTCTGTGCCATCCCAGCCCTGTCCTGGTGCCATCCTGGTCCTGTCCCTGCTCCATCCTGGTGCTGTCTCTGTCCTGGTACTGACCCGGTGCCACTTCGGTGCCATCCCACTGCTGTCCTGGTGCCATCCCAGTCCTGTCCCTGCTCCATCCTGGTGCTGTCCCGGTGCTGTCTCCGTCCTGGTACTGAGCCGGTGCCACTTCTGTGCCATCCCAGTCCTGTCCTGGTGCCATCCCAGTCCTGTCCCTGCTCCATCCTGGTGCCATCCTAGTGCCACCCCCGTGCCATCCCCGTCCCACCCTGATGCCATCCCAGTCCTGTGGCATCCTTGTTCCGCTCCGGTGCCACCTCAGTGCCACCCTGGTCCCCTCCCAATGCCACCCCAGTGCCACCTCAGTCTTGTCCCCCTACTATCCTCATCCCATCCCTTTCCCCTCCCGGTGCCACCCTGTCCCGGTGCCACGGTGGTGTCCCCGATGTCCCCGCAGGAGGTGGCGATGCCCGAGGTCCTGTACGAGGAGGTGATCGAGGTGGACGAGCGGCTCATCCCGGAGCAGCCGGGCTGTCACCTGCCCGGGAGTGACACCTGGCCCCGGGTGGAAGGTGGGACACTGGGGGGGTGACACCGGGGCTGTCACCTGCCCGGGAGTGACACCTGGGTGGAAGGTGGGACACTGGGGGGGTGACACCAGGACTGTCACCTGCCCGGGAGTGACACCTGGCCCCGGGGGGAAGGTGGGACACTGGGGGGGTGACACCAGGACTGTCACCTGTCCGGGAGGGACACCTGGCCCCGGGTGGAAGGTGGGACACTGGGGGGGTGACACCAGGACTGTCACCTGCCCGGGAGTGACACCTGGGTGGAAGGTGGGACACTGGGGGGGTGACACCGGGGCTGTCACCTGCCCGGGAGTGACACCTGGGTGGAAGGTGGGACACTGGGGGGGTGACACCAGGACTGTCACCTGCCCGGGAGTGACACCTGGCCCCGGGGGGAAGGTGGGACACTGGGGGGGTGACACCAGGACTGTCACCTGTCCGGGAGGGACACCTGGCCCCGGGTGGAAGGTGGGACATTGGGAGGTGACACCAGGACTGTCACCTGCCCGGGAGTGACACCTGGCCCCGGGGGGAAGGTGGGACACTGGAGGGGCAGGGGGGGGTGACACCGGGGCTGTCACCTGCCCGGGAGTGACACCTGGCCCCGGGTGGAAGGTGGGACACTGAGGGGGCAGGGGGGGGTGACACCGGGGCTGTCACCTGCCCGGGAGTGACACCTGGCCCGTGGTGGAATGTGGGACACTGGGGGGGTGACACCGGGGCTGTCACCTGCCCGGGAGTGACACCTGGGTGGAAGGTGGGACACTGGGGGGGTGACACCAGGACTGTCACCTGCCCGGGAGTGACACCTGGCCCCGGGTGGAAGGTGGGACACTGGGATGGGTGACACCAGGACTGTCACCTGCCCGGGAGTGACACCTGGCCCCGGGTGGAAGGTGGGACACTGGGATGGGTGACACCAGGACTGTCACCTGCCCGGGAGTGACACCTGGCCCCGGGTGGAAGGTGGGACACTGGGGGGGTGACACCGGGGCTGTCACCTGCCCGGGAGTGACACCTGGGTGGAAGGTGGGACACTGGGGGGGTGACACCAGGGCTGTCACCTGCCCGGGAGTGACACCTGGCCCCGGGTGGAAGGTGGGACACTGGGATGGGTGACACCAGGACTGTCACCTGCCCGGGAGTGACACCTGGCCCCGGGTGGAAGGTGGGACACTGAGGGGGCAGGGGGGGTGACACTGGGACTGGCACCTGCCCGGGAGTGACACCTGGCCCCGGGTGGAAGGTGGGACACTGGGGGGGTGACACCAGGACTGTCACCTGCCTGGGAGTGACACCTGGCCCCGGGTGGAAGGTGGGACACTGGGGGGGCAGGGGGGGGTGACACCAGGACTGTCACCTGCCCAGGAGTGACACCTGGCCCGTGGTGGAAGGTGGGACACTGGGGGGGTGACACCAGGGCTGTCACCTGTCCGGGAGTGACACCTGGCCCCGGGTGGAAAGTGGGACACTGAGAGGGGTGACACTGGGGTGTCACCTGCCTGGGAGTGACACCTGGCCCCGGGTGGAAGGTGGGACACTGGGGGGGTGACACCAGGACTGTCACCTGCCCGGGAAGTGACACCTGGCCCGGGTGGAAGGTGGGACACTGAGGGGGCAGGGGGGGGTGACACCAGGGCTGTCACCTACCTGGCAGTGACACCTGGCCCCGGGTGGAAGGTGGGACACTGGGATGGGTGACACCGGGGCTGTCACCTGCCCGGGAGTGACACCTGGCCCCGGGTGGAAGGTGGGACACCGGGGGGACACTGGGGGGGTGACACCGGGGCTGTCACCTGTCAGGGAGTGACACCTGGCCCCGGGTGGAAGGTGGGACACTGGGGGGGTGACACCAGGACTGTCACCTGCCCGGGAGTGACACCTGGCCCGGGGTGGAAGGTGGGACACTTAGGGGGCAGGGGGGGTGGCACCAGGACTGTCACCTGCCCGGGAGTGACACCTGGCCCCGGGTGGAAGGTGGGACACTGGGGGGGTGACACCGGGGCTGTCACCTGCCCGGGAGTGACACCTGGGTGGAAGGTGGGACACTGGGGGGGGTGACACTGGGACTGTCACCTGTCAGGGAGTGACAACTGGCCCCGGGTGGAAGGTGGGACACTGGGGGGGTGACACCAGGACTGTCACCTGCCCGGGAGTGACACCTGGCCCCGGGTGGAAGGTGGGACATTGGGGGGTGACACCGGGGCTGTCACCTGCCCGGGAGTGACACCTGGCCCCGGGGGGAAGGTGGGACACTGGAGGGGCAGGGGGGGTGACACCAGGACTGTCACCTGCCCGGGAGTGACACCTGGCCCCGGGTGGAAGGTGGGACACTGGGGGGGCAGGGGGGGTGACACCAGGACTGTCACCTGCCCAGGAGTGACACCTGGCCCCGGGTGGAAGGTGGGACACTGGGGGGGTGACACTGGGCTGTCACCTGCCTGGGAGTGACACCTGGCCCCGGGTGGAAGGTGGGACACTGGGGGGATGTGACACCACCTGTGACAACCCTGTCACTGTCACCCACTCCTGGGAGGTGGGAGCGGGGTCTTTGGGGGTCCGCAGGAGGGGACAACCCCGTGAGTGTCCCCTGTGTCCCCCCCAGGCTGCTCCGGGGTGACCCTGCTGGTGCAGCGGCCGCTGGATCTGGGGGGGCTCCGGCGGGAGCTCGAGGGGGTCCTGGCCCGGGGCATCCAGAGCCTGGCCGTGCTTCTGCTGCACTCCTACATGTGAGTGGGGGGCTTTGGGGGGTCCTGGGGGGTCCCACAGCCTGGCTGTGCTCCTGCTGCACTCCTACATGTGAGTGGGGGGCTTTGGGGGGTCCTGGGGGGTCCCGGGGGGTCCCACAGCCTGGCCGTGCTCCTGCTGCACTCCTACATGTGAGTTGGGGGGCTTTGGGGGGGTCCTGGGGGGTCCTGAGGGGTCCTGGGGGGTCCTACAGCCTGGCTGTGCTCCTGCTGCACTCCTACATGTGAGTGGGGGGCTTTGGGGGGTCCTGGGGGGGTCCCGGGGGGGTCCCACAGCCTGGCTGTGCTCCTGCTGCACTCCTACATGTGAGTGGGGGGCTTTGGGGGGTTTTGGGGGGATTCTGGGGGGTCCCACAGCCTGGCCGTGCTCCTGCTGCACTCCCACATGTGAGTGGGGGGCTTTGGGGGGTCCTGGGGGGTCCTGGGGGTCCCACAGCCTGGCCGTGCTCCTGCTGCACTCCTACATGTGAGTTGGGAGCTTTGGGGGGGGTCCCAGGAGAGGTCGAGGGGATTTAGGGGTCTTTGGTGCCCCCACAGATGTCCTACAAATGGCCAGGGCATGAGGAGCCGATTAAGGCACTGAGGGGGTCCCTGTTTGGGGGGGATTTGGGGGGTCCCTGTGACAGGGGGTGTTCCCCAGGTGGCCGGGGCATGAGGAGCAGGTCGGGGCTCTGGCCCGGGAGCTGGGGGGGGTCCCTGTTTGGGGGGTCCCTGTGACAGGGGGTGTTCCCCAGGTGGCCGGGGCACGAGGAGCAGGTCGGGGCGCTGGCCCGGGAGCTGGGGGGGTCGCTTTTTTGGGGGGTCCCTGTGACAGGGGGTGTCCCCCAGGTGGCCGGGGCACGAGGAGCAGGTCGGGGCGCTGGCCCGGGAGCTGGGGTTCCGGCAGGTCTCGCTGTCCTCGGCGGTGGCCGGGATGGCCCGGGCCGTGCCCCGGGGCTTCACCGCCTGTGCCGACGCGTACCTGACCCCCGGCATCCGGCGCTACCTGCGCGGCTTCTGCCAGGGCTTCGCCGACCAGCTGCGCGTGAGTGGGGCACGGGCACCCCCCCTATGGGCACCGATCTCCCTGGGACCCCCCCCCATGGGCACCCATCCCTCTGGGACCCCCCCATGGGCACCCATCCCTCTGGGACCCCCCCGGCCTGCACTCATCCCCTTGGGATGCCCCTGTGGGCACCCATCCCCCTGGGACCACCCTGAGAGCACCCATCCCCCTGGGACCACCCCTATGGCCACCCATCCCCCTGGAACCACCCTGAGGGCACCCATCCCCCTGGGACCCCCCCGGCCTGCACCCATCCCCCTGGGACCCCCCCTCTATGGACACCCATCCCCCTGGGACCACCCTGAGGGCACCCATCCCCCTGGGACCCCCCCTATGGGCACCCATCCCCCTGGGACCACCCTGAAGGCACCCATCCCCTTGGGACCCCCCAACGGACCCCCCGGCCCTGCCATGGCCCACAGGGGGGGTGGGTGCTGCTGGGACAGGAATCCCACCCCAGGGACCCCCCTGACCCCCCCTTCCATCCCTCAGGGGGTGCGGGTGCTGCTGGGACGGGGATCCCACCCCGAGGACCCCCTGACCCCCCCTCCATCCCACACCTGCTGGGACCCCCCCATAGACCTGAGCAGGCCCCCAACCTTGCAGGGGGTGTGGGTTCTGTTCATAGTGGGGGGCTCACCCCCAGGGACACCCTCCCCGAGCCCCCCAAAGGACCCCCACACCCCTAGGACCCCCCCATATACCTTGGCAGCCCCCCACCCTTGCAGGGGGTGTGGGTTCTGTTCATGGTGGGGGGCTCACCCCCAGGGACCCCCCCATCTGAGCCCCCCAAAGGACCCTCACACCCCTGAGCCCCCCCAAAGGACCCCCACACCCCTGAGCCCCCCCGAGCCCACCCCTGAGACTCCCCCATTCCTGCCATTCACGGGGGGGTGCTCGCCCCGGGGACCCTCCCCCTGGGACCCCTCTATGGGGGTCCCACCCCAGGGACCCCCTGACCCCCCCCCTCCATCCCTCAGGGGGTGTGGGTGCTGCTGGGACCCCCCCTGACCCCCCCCTCCATCCCTCAGGGGGTGCAGGTGCTGCTGGGAGGGGGATCCCACCCCAGGGACCCCCTGACCCCCCCTCCATCACACACCTGCTGGGACCCCCCCATAGACCTGAGCAGCCCCCCAACCTTGCAGGGGGTGTGGGTTCTGTTCATGGTGGGGGGCTCACCCCCAGAGACCCCCCCTTAGCCCCTCAAAGGACCCCCACACCCCTGAGCCCCCCCAAAGGACCCCCACACCCCTGAGCCCCCCCAAAGGACCCCCTCACC